>NC_082639.1:6663030-6966060 GCF_028023285.1 Balaenoptera ricei | reverse complement strand
GATGACATGATATTATACATAGAAAATCCTAAAGATGCCACCAGAAAACTACTAGAACTAATCAATGAATTTGGTAAGGTTGCAGGACACAAAATTAATGCACAGAAATCTCTGGCATTCCTATACACTAACAACGAAAAATCAGAAAGAGAAATTAAGGAAACAATCCCATTTACCATCACAACAGAAAGAAAAAAATACTTAGGAATAAACCTATCTAAGAAAGTGAAAGATGTGCACTCAGAAAACTATAAAGCTCTGATGAAAGAAATCAAAGATGACATACCATGTTCTTGGATTGGAAGAATCAATATTGTGAAAATGACTATACTACCCAAAGCAATCTACAGATTCAATGTAATCCCTATCAAACTACCAATGGCATTCTTCACAGAATTAGAACAAAAAATTTTACAATTCATATGGAAACACAAAAGTCCCCAAATAGCCAAAGCAATATTGAGAAAGAAAAACAGAGCAGGAGGAATCAGGCTCCCCGACTTCAAACTATACTACAAAGCTACAGTAATCAAGACAGTATGGTACTGACACAAAAACAGAAATATAGATCAATGGTACAAGATAGAAAGCCCAGAGATAGACCCACGCACATATGGTCACCTAATTTACGACAAAAGAGGCAAGAACATACAATGGAGGAAAGACAGCCTCTTCAATAAGTGGTGCTGGGAAAACCGGACAGCTACATGTAAAAGAATGAAATTAGAACACTTCGTAACACCATACACAAAAATAAACTCCAAATGGATTAAAGACCTAAATGTAAGACCAGACACTATAAAACTCTTAGAGGAAGGCTTCCCTGGTGGCACAGTGGTTAAGAATTTGCCTGTCAATGCAGGAGACACGGGTTCGAGCCCTGGTCCGGGAAGAACCCACATGCCGAGGAGCAACTAAGCCCCTGTGCCACAACTACTGAGCCTGCGTGCTAGAGCCCATGAGCCACAACTACTGAGCCCGCGTGCCACAACTACTGAAGCCGTCACACCTAGAGCCTGTGCTCCATGACAAGAGAAGTTACTGTAATGAGAACCCCGTGCACTGCAACAAAGAGTAGCCCCCGATCGCCACAACTAGAGAAAGCCCACTCGCAGCAATGAAGACCCAATGCAGCCAAAAATAAATAAATAAATAAATATATTTTAAAAAAAAAACTCTTACAGGAAAACATAGGAAAAACACTCTTTGACATAAACCACAGCAAGATCTTCTTTGGCCCACCTCCTAGAGTAATGAAAATAAAAACAAAAATAAACAAATGGGACCTAATTAAACCTAAAAGCTTTTGCACAGCAAAGGAAACCATAAACAAGACGAAAAGACAACCCTCAGAATGGGAGAAAATATTTGCAAATGAAACAACAGACAAAGGATTAATCTCCAAAATAAACAAACAGCTCACGGAGCTCAATATCAAAAAACAAACAGTCCAATTAAAAAATGGGTGGAAGACCTAAATAGACATTTCACCAAAGAAGACATACAGATGGCCAAGAGGCACATGAAAAGCTGCTCAACATCACTAATTATTAGAGAAATGCAAACCAAAACTACAATGAGGTATCTCCTCACACCGGTCAGAATGGCCATTATCAAAAAATCTAGAAACAATAAATGCTGGAGAGGGTGTGGAGAAAAGGGATCCCTCTTGCACTGTTGGTGGGAATGTAAATTGATACAGCCGCTATGGAGAACAGTATGGAGGTTCCTTAAAAAACTAAAAATAGAACTACCATATGACCCAGCAATCCCACTACTGGGCATATACCCTGAGAAAACCGTAATTCAAAAAGACACATGCACCCCAAAGTTCACGGCAGCTCTATTTACAATAGCCAGGACATGGAAGCAACCTAAATGTCCATCGACATTTGAATGGATAAAGAAGATGTGGCACATATATACAATGGAATATCACTCAGCCATAAAAACGAACGAAACTGAGTTATCTGTAGTGAGGTGGATGGACCTAGAGTCTGTCATACAGAGTGAAGTAAGTCAGAAAGGGAAAAACAAATACCGTATGCTAACGCATATATATGGTATCTAAAAAAAAAAAAAAAATGGTACTGATGAACCCAGTGGCAGGGCAGGAATAAAGACATAGACATAGAGAGTGGACTTGAGGACACGGGGTTGGGGGGGGGGGAAGCTGGGGTGAAGTGAGAGTGGCATTGACACATATACACTACCAAATGTAAAATAGATAGCTAGTGGGAAGCAGCAGCATACACAGGGAGATCAGCTCTGTGCTCTGCGAGGACCTAGAGGGGTGGGATAGGGAGGGTGGGAGGGAGACGCAAGAGGGAGGGGATATGGGGATATATGTATACATATGGCTGATTCACTTTGTTGTACAGCAGAAACTAACACAATATTGTGAAGCAATTATACTCCAATAAAGATCTATAAAAATAAATAAACAAAAATAAAATATACATGGGAAAAAAACTACACCCGGTCTACCCAGGTTTCCCTCACTGGCTACCTTTCACAAGCTACGGGCCTGGTGGGGGGCGGGGACAGAGGGTTGGGGGAAAGCAATTTCGGCTTGTAATTTTTCCAGAAGTTCTCACTTCCAGCTACACATTCAAGTTTGAGTGAGCAGATTTTCAGAGACCCAGCTAGGTTTACTTCTGCAAAACCATTCATTGGATGGATGTGTTTGAAACGCTGATCGAAACCTGAGCGCTAATGCCAAAGATTAAGCAGATTCCGGGGTGAGGGAGTGGGGAAGCCGCAAGTTCCTCCTCTCACTGAACTGAACTGCAGAAAAGCCTGGGAAAGGGGACGCCGCCGGCCCCTCCGGACCAGCCTCGACCGCGCCTGGCTGCCTCCTGCCCACCCGCCACCAAACACAACTGCCGCGCCAGGGGACCTACGGAGGCGGAAGCGAACAATAATTTATTTCGCAGGAGGAAGGCGGGGAAGGGAATTCGGGCGGGTGGGTGGTGGCTGGGGTGACTCTTCCCAACTAAACGCCCAAGGATTTCACAGCCACGCGGGGCCGGCCTCTCGGGCCTGCGGGTTCGGCTGGGTGCGAGCACGCAGTCGCCCTCCGGCTGTAAATAATTCCTGCGGCCAAAGGAGCCGGAGAGAAAGCGGGGGATGCAGCTTACTTCATCTCGCCCGTCAGAGCCGGCCGCTTCTCCGGGAAACGTCGAGGGCGGCGCAGGGCGCCCGGTGCTGCGGGCCGAGCTCAGGCCAGGCCGGGGCCCCGC
The DNA here is from genome assembly GCF_028023285.1 of Balaenoptera ricei. Classification (NCBI taxonomy): domain Eukaryota; kingdom Metazoa; phylum Chordata; class Mammalia; order Artiodactyla; family Balaenopteridae; genus Balaenoptera; species Balaenoptera ricei. The sequence continues at coordinate 6,962,818 of NC_082639.1, read as the reverse complement.
GCATCCTCTTCCGCCCGTCGGGCCCACCCTAACAGGGGCGCGTCACGCGGCCCCGCGCCTAACGCGCGCTCGGGTTTCGCCAGCGACGCCGGGGGCGGTGAGCGGGGAGGGCGCGAGGCGAGGTCCGGCCCGACCGACCCTTCCCGGCCCAACCCGAGACGCATCACAGTCCGCGAGGACGGTGCCCCCGCGAGACCTGGACCTCAGACCCCTGCGACCTCGGCGCGCGCGCGCGCGCAGAAGGGCCCCCCCCCCCGAGCCAGGGACGCGCACGCGCAGTGGGACCAGGCGAGGGGCGCGCGCAGTGGGGCCGAACCAGGGGCGGGCGGCCGAGGCGCAGGCAAGACCACGCCCCCTAGCTCCGGTCGCTGGGGGTAGGGGGGCGGGGGTAGGGGGGCGGGGGCAGGGGGCGGGGGTAGGGGCGGGGTAGGGGGGCGGGGGCAGGGCCCTCCCGCGAGGCCCACCCACATGATTCCTTGGTTCCCGTGGATGGGCTGGACTTAAGAACGAAGTGAGCGGACCATTCTCTGTCGCCCTGGGTTCTCTTGTGCATCGTAGAGGCCGCCTTCTGGGACACACGAGGGCCGAGGGAAGTGGTTGTGTCGTGGAGCCGGGTTGCCCACGATCTGGCACAAGCTGTGGGACCTGGAACAGGTCACTTGACCTCGCTTTTCTCCATCTATGGAACGAGCGGCTTGGTGTATCCCATTTTTAAAATCCAGAAGTAGTGATTTAGGGGTGGGAGAGCAGGCTATGGGCCGTGTCTCCACCAGGCAGCTTCAACTCTCTGCCTACACTCGTGTGACTTTGAAGACACTAACCTGTGATAAGTGCCCAGGAAGTGGTAGCTTGCACCTGTGTGGCTTTATTAGCAAGATCGTGGATGGGAAGAAGGCCTTCTCTGCGGGGTGATGGTGAGGTTATAAAGAGATGACAGGGTGAGCTACCTCTCTGAGCACTCAGTGGGTGGTATAACGGCCCCCTGCCCCACTCTTCACCATTATCACGCAGTACCTGACCCTCACTCTCACCTTCATGCCCACTTTCCTCCCAGCCCTACAGTGTGGTCAGTGCCCCCTGTGGGGCCGCAGCCATCAGAGAAGCTGCTGCTACTTCCTGCTTCTCAACAGACCCTGCATGACCTTGAGTTAAATAAGGCAGGGCTGCTGCTACATTGACCAGCCACACCACCCAGGACCACCTCCTGGATGGTCTCATCCCTACTCCTGAGCATCTTGGCTCTTTCCCTTCTTCAGACCCACCTTCCTCCCATCCCAGAGACAGGAGAATGCCTGGTCACCTGTGCTGCAGAGCGCTTGACCACCCAACAGAGGGCATTCTGACCAGAGAAAGAAAACTTGTAGCAGCTTTTGATTCCATGAAGGTTCCATTAGAGGTAGGAATGTCAGGAACTAGCAGAAGGAACTTGGCAGTGGCCAGCAGGACTAAGTAGGGCCAACAGGCGTGATTACCACACAGGATATTAAGCAAGAGGGTTCCAGGAAGGCTGGGGAGCCAAGGGGGGCTGGGCTCCACTGTCATCAAAGCCAGGGGCCATCTGGGGGCCTGCACGGAGCTGTTGGGCCTCAGCAAGGATTTGGCCATACTGGGTGGTATCCAAGGGGAGAGTCAAGTAGCCAGGTCCCTGCCCGGCTGCCTCCATAGCTGGAAGTGGGTGGGAGGGTCTAGGGCAGCGGCCAGCCAAACCATGCTGGACGATGCCAGGACTTGGCCAAGAGCCCTTCCCGTGTTCGTAACCCTGGGTGCACTGTGCACTCGCATAGCATGTGAACTGGGGCCAAAGGAGGCACAGATGGGAGAAAGCAGTGCTCAGAGACTGATATGAGCGGTGGGGACGTTTCCCAGATCCCTGTACAGCCAACGTCGGTTACCTCGAGGGCACCTTTCAAAACATCCCAAAGCCAAGTCAGCAGTAACCAGCTTATTAGAACATGCATGTGTCCAATTAGGTGTCAGTGGGGTGGGGACTGGGGAGTGACATGAAATGAGCCTAGGGTGTCACAGCTGTTCTCCTTGCCAGTACTTCCATGCCCACACATAGTTGATATGTTTTCATTTCTCTACCCTCCTCCCTCACTCTTAGTCCTTATCTCAGGGACTCTGATTCTGTACCTTCTAGTCTGATCTGGACCATTACTTTGCTTTCTTTCTATCATGAAAACGATTTGGTTTCATCCAGGTGTGAGAGCATTGCCGCCTAAAACCAAAAATCTCAAAGCTTGTCCATGGAGCTTTATGATGAGCTTTAGCACCTTTGCATACCTAAAGCTTTTCTCATTTCTTTGCTAACAGCAGCTACAAGGCCACATCACAAGGCATGCCACATCACAGGTTATGCCACATCACAAGGTACTCCACATCCCATGGGACCAGGTATGCCCAAAACCCTCTGAAGGAAGCCGGAAGAAAGGAGTGATGCCCTGTGGTGGTGATGGAGGGTGTGCCGTGACCTGAACTGTGTCTGCAAGGAGCGCCCTGGAGCTCTGTTTGAAGCTTTTTTTGTCTTCCTAAACAGTGGGGTAGGCAGAAGTCAGGGTTACTTCAGCCTGCTTCCCAGATGTGGAAAGTGAGACCTGGAGAGATGAATGACTCACAAGAGAGGGCAGTGGAGTTAGAAATAAAATCATGTTGCAGTTTCTATTTTGGGGCAGCAGTTTCTATTTTGGGGCAGCAGTCACTAAGTTAGTTCTACTCCTTCACTCTGCTCTTTGTACAGGGTGGGGAGGAAAGAACAGGTGTCGTGGATTTTCAACCACCAGTACATCTTTTCATCCCCAGGCATGAGAAAGCCCAGCACTCTCTCTCTCTCTTTCTTTTTTTTTTTTTTTTAAGATTAGCTTCATAAAGTCTACATAAAGTAGCTACATATTGGTTTTCTATTGTGGCCATAACAGTTGACTACTATTTAGTGGCGCAAACAAAGCAAATATATTATCTTACAGCCCTTTAGGTCAGAAGTCTGATGTGGGTCTCACCGGACTAAAACCAAGGGGTGGCAGGGCTGCTGTGTTCCTCTCAAGGGGAGCCCTTTTCTTGCTCATCTGGGTGTTGGCAGAATTCAGATCCTTGTGGTTTTAGGACTGAGATCCCTGTTCCCTTGCTGGCTATCAGCTGAGGGCCATTCCCAGCTTCTAGAGGCTAGCACATTCCCTGGCTTGTGGCCTCCTTCCTCAATCTTCATAGCCAGCAATGGCAGGTCAAGTGCTTTGTATCTCTCATCATTATTTTCAGGTTCATCTCTCTGATGCATCTGGGAAAGGACCTCTGCTTCTAAGGACTCATGATTAGACTGGGCACACTTGTGCAAACGAGGATCATCTCCCCATCTCAGAGTCCGTGTGTTTAATCACAGCTACAAAGTCCCTTTTGCCATATAAGGTGACATACTCCAGACATTAGGGCCTGGACGTCTTTAGGGAGTCATTATTCTGCCTACCACAAATTATAAATTTCCAGGCTCTCAAACTCTCTTGATTGTCCAGGATCTTTATCACATGATTTTTTTGGTAATAGCTTTACTGAGATATAATTCACATAATATACAATTCATCTATTTAAAGTGTACAATTCATTGTTTTTTAATATAGCCACAGAGTTGTGCAACCATCACCACAATCAATTAAAAACATTTTAATCACCCCAACAAGAAACCATGTACCTATTAGCACTTGCTCCCTATTTTCCCTGAACACTCCCAGTCCTAGGGAACCACTAATCTACCTTCTGTCTCTGTGGATTTGCCTATGCTGTATATTTCATATAAATGGAATCCTATAATATGTGGCCTTTTGTGTATATATAGTATGTTAGATAGACACATCTATATAATGTGTATCTACATAATGTTTTCAAGGTTCATCCATGTTGTAGCATGTATCAGTGCTTCATTCCTTTTTATTGCTAAATAGCATTTGATTGTACAGATATACCAAATTTTGTTTATCCATTCATCAGTTCTCGGACATTTGGGTTATTTTCACTTTTGAGCTATGATGAATAATGCCGCCATGAACATATACCTGTTTTTATGTGGACATAATGTTTTCATTCTCTTGGATATATACCTAGGAGTGGAATTGCTAGGTCATATGGTAACTCTGTGTTTAACTTTTTGAGCAACTGCCAGATTATTTTCCACAGTGGCTGCACCAGTCTGCATTCCTACCAACAATGGATGATCCTATTTCTCACATCCTCGCCAACACTTGTTATTATCTGACTTTTTGATTCTAGCCATCCTTGTGGGTGTGAAGTGGATCTGATTGTGTTTTTTTGATTTGCATTTTCCTGATGGTTCATGGCATTGAGCATCTTTTCAGGTGCTTATTGGATGACTGTATATCTTCTCTGGAGAAATATCTAGTCAGATTATTTGCCCATTTTTCAAGTGAGTTATCTTTTTATTATTGAGTTGTTAGAATTCTTTATATATTCTAGATACAGGCCCCTTACCAGATTTGCAAAAATTTTCTCCCATTCTGTGGGTTGTCTTTTCACTTTCTTGATGGTGTCTTTTGTAGCATAAGAATTTTTTATTCTGATGTCCAGTTTATCTATTTTTTCTTTTGTTGCTTGTGCTTTTGGAATCATATCTAAGAAGGCTTTGCCTAATCCAATATCATGAAAATTTATGCTTGCATTTTCTTCTAAGAGTTTGTTTTAGCTCGTACGTTTAGGCTTTTGATTCATTTTTGGTTAATTTTTGTGTATGATGTGAGAGGTAGGAGGTCCAACTTTATTCTTTTGCATGTGACTATCCAGTTGTCCCAGAATGCTTTGTTGAACTGTCACATAATGTGCCCCAAACACATATGCTTGGATTTCTATGCAACACTGACATGACCAAAGTCCCTCCCCGGTCCAGTAAGACAGACCCCAGCAGACCAATGCCTGGCAAGCAGCACATCCTCAAAAAATGTTTGTCAGATGAATGTGGTACAAGGTGGGGAGCTGAGGCCCCCAAGTTCAGGGGTTGGAGTCCCCTTCACTCTGTGCATGACTCTGGAAATGTTTCCTCCAAGCGGCCACTTGGCCACAGTCTAAAAAGGTGCCTTGGTACCCTTGAGTAAAGGGGGCAAACTAGCAGTGCTCCTACTGCCTGAACCAGATCTCAGGAAAAAAATCCCAAATTTTGTTTTGAGGCTGCCAGGGAACAGGGGGGTCAAGGGAAAGGAAGAGAGAAGATTGGGGAACAGCTGGCTGGGATGTGAACCAGGACAGGGGACCTTGAGTAACAAATTAAGAAGCACCTGTACTCAAGGTCAACATTTCTTGCCTTAAGCTTCAAGAGGCAAAAGCAGGGGAAAGCTCTTGGCTGGCAGATGAAATGAAAAGATAAAAGTGCTGGCAGCCACCCCAGACATCTCTGCACCGGCAAAAGCTGCATCATATCCTTTGGGCCAAGTGGAGACGCAGCCTGGGGACAGCCAAGCTTCTGGAGCAGGGGACAGATGAACCTGGGGTCTGCGGAAGGAGAAGGCACCCTTGCAGGGGAAATGTGATGGTCAGCAGAACCTCACGAGACAGAGGCTGGCTTCCCGTTGGCTTCTCCAGGAAGCAGGCACTGTCTGTCTCTCCCAGCCCTGACACTGCAGTAGCCTGATACGAGGCCAGGAGCTGGGGAGCCTCTGGGGAGCCCGCAGCTCCCAAGTGGCTGCAGGGTCACAGCAGGGGACAACTCCTTACTCCTCAGCCCCTTCCACTCCCCTCTCCAGTCCTGGAAACACGGGTAAGGTACCCCTCATTCATTCACCCAGTACGACATGCCAGGCTGTCTAGGCTCAGCGAACACAGCCATGAACAAGGCTCCTGTTCTCAAGGAGCTTATGTTCTACTCCATGTCGGGGTGTGTGGTAGAGAGATGGACCATAAAGCAGTAAAAGAATAATTACAGAGTGACAAGTGTGATGAAGAAAAGGAAACAGAATAATGGAACAGGATGTCTGACTGTACAGTTAAGGAAGGTCTCTCCAGGGGTGATATTTGACTGAGACCAGAGGGAAAAGGGCCAGTCACACAAAAGCTAGGGGAAGAGTGTTCCGGGCAGAGAGAACAGCACGTACAAAGGCCCCAAGCCAGGAAATAGTTTGGCATCTTTGCAGAACCGAAAGGAGGCCAGTGTGGCTGGAGCACTGAGCAAGGGGAGACCTAAGAACAGGTTGTAGAAGCTGGGACACGTGGTGCCTCCCAGGCTACGGAAACGAATGTGGATTTCATTCTAATTTGTAGTGGAAGCCCCTAGGGAATTTTAAAGACGAGAAGGACACAATCAGTTTTCATTTTGGAAAGTCCCTGGGCTTCTGGGCTGCAGGCCCGGAGGAGAAGCACATTGAGTGGGTGGGGGTTATTGTAGGGTCCAGACAGGCTAGGGGCACAACTCCAGGATGTATTAAAATGTAGATGTTATTACTATTCAGGTACCGCAAGGCCAACAGATCAGGAGATGACTGCCATTGAGAAGGTAGTTTGTTACAGTTCAGTTCCCAAGAAGAGTGGGCACGCTCTGCTGCCCACGCAGGGCCGCGTGGGGATGCACCAGGGTCAGCCAGGAGGCAGAGGGAGTGAGGGAAAATGTGTACAAGGGCCTTTATAGTGGTTTCCAAGGGAAGCATGGGCAAGGCAGGGTCAGCAGGCTTAGGACTGGCCAGTTTGAAGAGTTTTCAGCAGGCTCTGGGGCGTAGGGGCTGTCCCCTAGTTGTCTGTATCTGGTCCAGGGTGATTAGGGCAGGTAGATAGTGGCCCTGAGTCTGAGAGCCTGATAAAGAAGGAGGTTGGAGCTTAGGGATCTGGATGGGTTTGTTTGCATATGAAAGGCACGCGCCAGAGTGAATCACAGACTATTTCTAGGAACTGGCTAGCCCTGGGAGGGGCAGTCCCTCCAGGGTCAGCAAGGCCCCGGATGTCAAAGCATCAGAAACACATGGTTGACATACAAGGGACATCTGTATTCTGTGGAGAGAGGCTTCCGGAGAGGAAATTGATGGGATTTGCTGATGCCTTAGACGTAGGCGATAAGGGAGGAGAAATAATCAAGGATGCTGCTTAGCCTTTTGGCTTAAGCAGTTGGGTCCCCCCACTCTCAAGCAAGTCTTTTTTTTTAATACTTTATTACTTATTTATTTATTTTGGCCACACTGCACGGCATGAGGGATCTCAGTTCCCTGACCAGGAATCGAACCTGTGCCCCCTGCAGTGGAAGTGTGGAGTCTTACCCACTGGACCGGCAGGGAAGTCCCTCTCAAGGGACTCAAGTCTTTGAGGGCCCAGGAGACACAGCTACCCTCAAGGAGCTTGCACTCTCGTAGGGGAGCCAGGTTTCAAGTAGGGACAGTTGGCAATCAAGTCAGTGCCATTAGGCGCCCTGAAATATGAGTGTACCTTGCCTTAAGTAACAAAAATGTTGCTGGAAAACAACATGTCATTCAGATACAATATTTCCCTCATGTACTTATATTACCATTTCAGCAACCATAATTTCTGATTGGCTTTCACTTGTCCAAGGCCCAGGACTCGTGATGAGGGTCTCTGCTGATATTGTCCAGAGATTTAATGCTTCTATAAACCCATCTTATCTGTGCCAGAAAACCTCTTCATAAGCATTTAAGATGAGGGCTTTCAGAGCTACAGACTCCTTTGATTATATAAATGATTGCCTTTTAACTTTTTGGTTTTGTAAGATCTACTGCTGTTAAACTCAATGATATATAACAGTAAATAACTTTTATTATTATTATTATTTTAAAATCAAGATTAAGAAAACAGAGCACCCATGACATAAGATAGGCGCTCAGTAAAAAATGTTCCTGTAATTTTGATGATGTAGCCTCCATGAAAGGTGGGACTGCTGATGTATTTATATGTTTCAAAGCTACAAAGGAGCTCTTTCCCCAGAATATAATAATCTTGACCTGGTTAGGGACCAACTGAGCTGGGAATGCTGTAACACCTAAAGTTAATGTTCTCAAGTTCTTGCTAGTTTAGATGCCATACAGCGTATGGCATATGGTACAGATGCCGTACTGTGAGGATGGCAATATTGATTGCTGGTGATAAATGTGATCGTGCGGTTTGGGGCAGGTGATGCGGAGTTGTGTGGCTTTCCCCGACCAACCTCTCTTGGTGCGGGGGCACTTCCTGTCACATCCGATTGGAATTCACACATTTGAAATGATCGTATGTCAGTTGCCAACGTCCACTGTGGTTGTTTTTCAGCCTCTCTGTTTTAGGGGAAGTGTCTTGTTAACTAGACTATAAATGCTTTGAAGGGGAGCTGTCTGGTGGCTACTATATCTTGTGAACATAAACCCCAGAAGGAGGGTCTCCTTAATACATACTTGTGGGTTAAATAGATGAGTTAATTAACATTACATAGCTGTCAGCTGGCAGATCTTTGTCAGATCAACTTTTTTTTCAACGTATGCAAAAAGTCCCATTTGATTGTGCATCAAAGGACCCTAGAGAGTGAAAAGGTAACCCACAAAATAGGAGAAAATATTCGTAAATTTGTAGTGTTTAGAATATATAAAGAACCGCCACAATTCAGCAACAAAAGAAACCAAACAACCCAATTCAAAAATGGGCAACGGATTTGAATAGACATTTTTCTAAAGAAGATATGCAAATGACCAAAAAGCACATAAAAAGATACTCAATGTCATTAGTCATTAGAGAAACGCGAGTCAAACCACAATGAGACAGCACTTCGCACCCACTAGGATGGCTGTACTTAAACAACCAAACAAAAAAGGGAAAATAACGAGTGTTGGGGAGAACGTGAAGAAATCGGAATGCTCATGCACTGCTTGTGGGAATGTAAAATGGTGCAGCTGCTATAGGGAAAACAGGTTAGAGGTTCCTCAGAAAGTTAGACACAGAATTACTATATGATCCAGCAATTCCATTCCTAGTTACATACCCAAAAGAACTGAAAGCTGGGACCCAGATACTTGTTCACCAACATTCGTAGAAGCATTAGTCACAATAGTCAGAAGGTGGAAACAACCCAAGTATCAGTGAACAGATGAACAGATAAACAAAATGTGGTACATCCACACCATGAGATATTATTCAGCCACGAAAAGGAACGAAATTCTGGTACATGCTACAACATGGATGAACCTTGAAAACATTATGCTAAGTGAAAGAAGCCAGACACAAAAGGACAAATGTTGTACGGTTCCATTTATTTGTGATGCCTAAAACTGGCGCATTCATAGAGACAGAAAGTAGAATGGTGGTTGCCAGGGGCAGGAGGAGCGGAGAAATGGGAGTTGGTGTTTATTGGGTACAGAGTTTCTGTTTGGGAAGATGAAAAAAGTTGTGGCAATGGATGGTGGTGATGGTTACCCGGCACTGTGAATACGTAATGCCACTGAATGGTGCACTTAAAATGATTAAAGTGGTAAACTTTATGTTGTGTATGCTTTATCACAATAAAAGAAAATACTGAAAAGAAAAAAGAAAGTCACATTGGGGCAACATCCCATGTATGAGGATCTGAGAGGCGTCTGGCTTGTGCAGTATCATTTAGCCCAGGATACCCTGCCCGCCTGTCTCCCCTGTGCCCTGGGATTAGAACAAGCCAGTCATCCTTTGACCTTTGTATGGGGAGTGCTAGACACACAGAGGTTTATCCCCAAGACTGACACTTTTCAGACCTGGGACAGCAGCCAATGTCCACACAGCGAAAACCTCTTCAAGGGCCCAGTTCTCATTTCTACTTCTGCATCCCTCTCAATGCCTCCTCAACTGTCCAGCTGCAATTTTATTGTAAAAGGTAATTATGTGTTAGCTAAAATCAGACACTTTGCCTTGATATCAACACCAGTCCATTGTAGGAGAATGTTGAGTACGTGAGTCCCCATTACAAAGTAAAAGGCATATGAAACTCAAACATATGCCTGGGTCTCTGAAATACTTCATTCTTAGAACCCACGCCATTGGGTAACAGGCTAATAATGACATTCTCCTAATTCTTCTAGAATTAAGTGCCACATGGATGAGACCCCCAAATGAGTTTATCTGTATTAAGTTCCAGAAAGTTGGCTAATATTAGAGCATGGCTCCCAGGTACTTAAAGAAATCCCAATTACAAATAGAACAGGAATGAGTGCAGCCATTAGAAGAACCAGCTCCACGTAAACAGGTACTTAGAGGTGAAGCAGGAAGTGTAAATGGAGCCCTAATTAATGCCTTGCTTATTGTGCTTTCCTGCAACTGGGAGATTAACCCTGAGATATTTTTAAAGCTTTCACATGTAGCTGGTACCTTGAACAAGTGGGACTCATTGGGTGCAAAAGACAAAACTTCATCTTGCCCCACTGGCGGTTCAAACCTGCTGGGACGCTTACTCCACCTCTGGATGAAATCTGAAACTGAAATCTTGGATGAGATCTGACTTTCTCAGCCTCTCTCTCCAGCCAGGATTTTAAATGTCTAGTCCCATATAATAGTCAGAACCCCAGAGTTACAGCTTTTCCCTGCCCCCAGCTCCTGGAGGGGAGGGGCTAGGATACTGTTTTTCTACCTGGGCGGCCCTCCGATTGCTAGCTGTGGCCTCTGCCTGCTCCCGAACTGCAGGAAGAAGACACGAGAAAGCGACAGGTGAGGTTTACCTGGACTGGGAGGTCCTGGGCTGGCATCGCTGCTCGCTGGGCTCGGCAGATATTCAAAGCTTATCACACCAGGCACTTTGAAGGGTCTTTGGAAATTTCAACAGGGAAGAGCTGACACCTGCTGTTCTTTTGACTCCTGTGAAAATGCCTTCTCTGGCTGGCTTTTTGTTATTTGTAATTCCATCCCCAGTCCCTGGAGATCAGACCTCTTCCTCTGAGGTCTCTTTTCCCCTCCAGGCGATCTATTGGGAAGATCAAAGACTCTCCCAGACGCACACCTGGTCCCCAGGAGCTCCCACCTTGAACCGGCTCTCAGGGAAAGAATGTCACTGCCAGGGGGGTGCTTTAGCCAGGCGTCCCTTCTCCACCTTTCGATTTCTCAGGCGGGAGTTGCACGGTGCCCTGGGGCACCTGTGTTGCCCTCTGAGTTCTTTACGTAAAGATCCCTTCAGCCAGCTAGTGGTAAGGGGAAGCAAGTCCCCGCTCCTCCACGTGGGGGCGATACTCGCGGGACAATGACCACCGAAAAACATTCTTCCCTCATCTCAAATGTGATGCATCTTTTTTCTCTCTCAGAGTAGTTATTGAGCTGATGGACGCAAAGCAGTCACTTGACCCCTCCTTCGCGTGTTTGTCCCCGTGGAGCTGGGAATGGTGGCCTCCCAAGACTGGACCCATGACTGAAACGGAGCCGGTGAGTCCCTTTAGAACATCCCATTACACACGCTTTTAATGATCCAAAGATTGAGGGCAAAGCAAGGATTTCTTTCTTTCTTTCTTTCTTTTTTTCATCTTTTAAGAGTTTTGCTTCATACGAAATCTAAAAGGTGAAATATTCTCAGCAGAATTCAAGAGACCCATGCAAATCACTGAGTGATTTCAGGAGACCCAGAAAATTGCCCCCAAACCCGAGTCACTGAGAAGAGCTGCAGCTGCTAATGAAGGTCTTTACAGCCCGCGTGGAGCGTCATAGGACCGGAATTCTCCTCCACTGGATGAGTTTTGTCAGGAACATGAGTGATTTCCCCACCCAACCTAACCAGTCTCTTTCCTCACCTGACCTAATCAGGAAGGAACCCAGGCACTATCTCAGGCCATTTCACACCCATGTATCCCTCCACGAGAGCAAGCACCCCGTGGGTGGGCGCCACACAGCCCTCCTTTTACCCCCTGCTTCTACACCATGTCGGGTGCATAGTAGGATCTGGGCAAAGCCTGAATCGAATTACAATCTAAGGGTAGAGTGGGGAGAGCCACAGAGACCTGAAATTTATTCTTCAAGGAGTTTACTCTTATCCTTAAAAAATTCTTTTTAATTAGATTTTAGATATAAAAAGATCAATCTGCTGCTTTATTTTATTACTCTTCTGTTATATTAAACTGTAACCCTTGGTGGCTTAGGATCGTAACAAGTGAAGTCTATAAAACAAAATAGCAGGTGTGTTAAAATTGCCTATATTTTTCAAAAGTGGGCCCTTAAAGTCCTCCTGCGGAAAGGCCAGGTATCCTAATACACAAGGAAAGAAGACATAGTGTTTTATTGTCTACGTGCCTACCTAATATCCATTCTCCCCTTCTTCTACTAACAAATCCTTGATTTTTTACAGTGTGGCAATGTACACAGTTATAACACTACATCTCCAAACTTCTCTTGCTGCTAAATAGGGCCACGTGATTAAGTTCTGGCCAACGAGTTGTAAGCATAAGTTATCAAGTATTATAGAATTTATGAAAAGGGGAATAGACAGCTGGCATGTGCTTTTTTCATATTCTTCCTCCACCTGCTCCTTGCTTCTTGCCTGGAATGCTGATGTGATTGCTGGGGCTCCAGCAACCCTCTTGGCTCATGAGGTGACAGTGAGTCTGGAAGTCACATGCTAAGAATGAGAGAAGAAAAAGGTAGGAGGAGCCCAGGTCCCTGATGACACTGTGGACCTTTGACCTCCAGAATTTTTTTATATGAAAGAGAAATAAACCTCTATTTTGTTTAAGTCTCTACTTATGGCTTCTGTCATTTACACAGTTCTTTTTTTTTTTTTTTTTGGCCATGCTGGATCTTCATAGCTGCGTGCGGGCTTTCTCTAGTTGCGGCGAGCAGGAGCTACTCTTCGTTGTGGGGCATGGGCTTCTCATTGCAGTGGCTTCTCTTGTTGCGGGGCACAGGCTCTAGGCGCATGGGCTTCAGTAGTTGCAGCACACGGGCTTCAGTAGTTGCAGTGCGTGGGCTCAGTAGTTGTGGCTCGTGGGCTCTAGAGCGCAGGCTCAACAGTTGTGGCACACGGGCTTACTTGCTCCGTAAGGCATGTAGGATCTTCCCAGACCAGGGATTGAACCTGTGTCCCCTGCATTGGCAGGCAGATTCTTAACCACTGGACCACCAGGGAAGCCCCCATTTACACAGTTCTTATCTGTTACATCTGTTACAAAGGATCACTTAAGCACCCATCATTTTATTTTACCCATTTTGGAAGGAAATCTCTCTAGAATACATTGCACATTCTCTTCCTTTTTAAAATCAAACATGTAGTGAACATAGGGTTGCTAGATAAAATACAGGATGTCCAGTCATCTTGAATTTCAGGTAAGCAACAAATAGTTTTTGAGTAAAAGCATGTCCCAAATATTACATGGGCCATACTTAGACTAAAAAATAATTTGTTGTTCATCTGAAATTCAGATTTAACTGAGAGTCCTGTATTTTTATTCGCTGACTCTGCCAGTCCTCACTGAACAGGCTCTTCTCCTGCTGTTCTCTATGGTGAGGTGTATGGTAATGCACTGGGGACCTCTGGAGGCTTGGAGGGCTCTTAGCCCTTATGGAAATGGACCAGATTGCCATGCTTTTTATTCCTATTCCGCTCTTTCTAATGTTGCCATCTCTTCTTTGGTTGCCAGTCTATCGATGGCCCTGTCTGTTGCTCTCTAAGTGAGCCTGCCTGTCCTAGTTCCTCACCCCACCGATGATGTGCCCTGGGAATCTGTGGGCAAACATGGTGTTTGGAGCACATGCCCTGAAGCTGAAAGTCTGGGTTCCACTCCAGGTCCCCCCACTTTCAACTCTATGACCTGGGGCAGCTCATTCGACCTGTCCAAGCTTGGTTCCTGCCTAAATAATATGGGGGCAGTCAGAGCCACCTCCTGGGTTACGTGAGGCTTAAATATGGGAAGTGCGGGGGCAGCACCGGCCCTTAGTAAGCACTCAGCAAATGGGGTAATTGCCGGGTGGTGGGCTGAGCAACCGGATAGCCAAGCCCAAGAAACAAGGATCTGAGCAGAAAGCTTCTATAAGCAAAACATGAGCAATGGGGACACTGAGGTCACCGAGAGGAGGAGTGGGAAGGAGAATGGGGGCCGAAGGCCAAATTCAAAGGAGAGTGGGAGAGCTCACGCAAGGCAGCCAGTGATGGCGGGGGTGAGTGGATAGCAGGTGTGTTATTAGGTGCCCCCCACAAGATTCGTATGCTGAAACCCCACCCCCGGTACCTCAGAGTGTGACTGTATTTGGAGATGAGGTCTTTAAAGAGGTGATTAAGTTAACGTGAGGTCCTTACGGGGCCCTGATCCAATCTGACTGGCATCCTTATAAGAAGAAGAGATTACGAGGCAGACACACACAGAGGGAAGAACATGTGAGGACACAGCGAGAAGACAGCCGTCTGCAAACCAAGGAGAGAGGCCTCCGGAGAAGCCAACCCTGCCGAAACCTTGGATCTTGGACTTCCAGCCTCCAGAACTGAGAGAATACATTTCTGTCGTGTAAGCTGCCCAGTCTGTGCTGCTTTTTACGGTGGCCCGAGCAGATTAATAAAGGTGTCGAAAGAGAAGGCTGTGGGAACATGGCCGTAGGCTGAGCGCCCGGGAGCAGTCATGCAGCCCTTGATCCGACAGACATTCTCGTTGATGTTGCGGGGGGGTGCTGGCATTGATACCAGGCATTCTTCCTGCCCAGGGTGTCCAGGGATGAACACTGTCCTTCTCCTGAGAGAACAGATGAACCAGAGAATCACAGACAGTGACAGATGCCGGGCTGCAGGGACTGATTGGGAAGGAGCAGGGAGCCAAGAGCCACTCCAGGGAGCCCATCAAAAGAGGCTCTTGAAGAGGCTTCCCTGGTGGCGCAGTGGTTGAGAATCTGCCTGCCAATGCAGGGGACACGGGTTCAAGCCCTGGTCTGGGAAGATCCCACATGCCACGGAGCAACTAGGCCCGTGAACCACAATTACTGAGCCTGCGCCTCTGGAGCCTGTGCTCCGCAACAAGAGAGGCCGCGATAGCGAGAGGCCCGTGCACCGCGATGAAGAGTGGCCCCCACTAGCCGCAACTAGAGAAAGCCCTCGCACAGAAATGAAGACTCAACGCAACCAAAAATAATTAAAAAAAAAAAAAAAAAAGAGGCTCTTCCAGGAAGGGAGCCGGGCTGACACCTGAAGGTGAGAAGGAGCCGTCGGGGGCTGTTCAGGGAGATCAGGAGGAGGCCAGGGGCTGCTGGAACTGCTGAAGCTGAGCAGGAGGGAGAGGTCGGCCAAGAGGAGGTGGGAGGCTGGAGGCAGGGGTCAAGGCTGGACCTCACAGCCTCCTGGGCCTTGGTAGGGTGTTTGCATTTTATTCTGAGATGAAGGGCAACTCCGAAGGGGTGCACTATGGCAGAGGGACGGCCTGCTCAGACAGCGCTTGCCCCCGGCCTGCGTGTCGGGGAAGGACAGCAGTGACTTCCTTGGGACGTGATCTGCAGAGTCGTCACGTGGGCTTGTGGGAAGCCAGCTTTCATGTATGGGGGAAAATTAGAAGTCCCCAAGCGGTGGAGATCGTAGGTTTGCCTGGAAATGAAGAATTCCACTGGCACAGATTGAAAAGAAAGGGAATGTGTTTGTTCATTCATTCATTCAGTTATTCATTTACAAAAACGTATGGAGCTTCTACTGCCTGCTAGGCACTATCCTAGTGCCGCGAACACAGCAGTGAGTGAAACAGCCAACCTCTCTGCTTTGGGGGAGGTGGCACCCCGGTGTAGGGACACAAATGCTAACGAATAAACAAATAAGTGTACAATGTCAGGAGCTGACATACCTTCTCAGAAGGCAAGGAGGTGGTCCTGGTGTGCTGTTTTGAAGAAGAGAGTGACTCTGATAAGGGGACATTTGGGCACAGGCCAAGAGATGCAAGTTCCATGGGCACAGTGAAAGATGCTTATGGCCGAGGACCCCAAGAAGGCTTCCTTGCACTGAAAATATTTTTCATCAGGCAGCCAGGGCCTGAAGATGCCCCCATCATCCCTTGGCAGTTAACACAGACATCCTGGGGAAGAATCTCAGCTTAAGCTGTGAACCTCCAATGTCTCAGCAAAGATACATTAACAATCTATGGAGCGCAAGCTCACCTTTAGCCCAGTGTGGACAGAATGTGTGACTCTCCACTGCTCTGCACAAAGAAGGTGCTCAATCAACACTTTTTTTTTTTTTTTTTTTGGCCGTGCCACGCGGCATGCGGGATCCTAGTTCCCCGACCAGGGATCGAACCTGTGTCCCCTGCAGTGGAAGCTCGGAGTCTTAACCACTGGACCTCCAGGGCAGTCCCTCAATCAACACTTTTTAAATGAACAACTGAAAAAACCCACAAAGTGCATATGTAAGCTGGCAGATCTAATATTTGAGCATTTATGGGTTTTTTGTTTAAACAGACTACGAGGCAGATCAGGAGGGTAGGAGATTGCTGTCCCCCAGCTGACCATGAAGAAGTAGGAGGAAGAAACAGTGTGACTGTTTGGGGTGGAAGAGTTCTCACTAATTGTAAAATGCATTTGACTCTGCAATCCTTGTGCCCTCACACGACATTGCTCGGAGCAGAAAGAACTCTGCTCAGCGCAGCTGTCAAACAATGTAGGAGATTCAAGGCGGGCAAAGCCTTTATCTTCTTTTGAAGACGATGAAAGCCACCCTCTTGGACCCCTCCCTGGTGATGGTGATTTTGTGTTGATAGAGAAAAGGCCAAGCACATGGAAGTCATCACAGAAAGCTTTACTCGTCCGGAAAGAAAAGCCACAGTGATGCATTCAGCAATGTTCTCCAGTCCCAACCCAGATGCTTTGCTATGTAAAGGTCAAGGGACTTTTTATGATGTAAGAGGCAGGGAATCTGCTGAGTCAGATGGCCATCTCGAGCTTATCTCCAGGCAGCACTGCTCCTGGGCCTTCAAGGGTTCTGCCTTGTCCTTAAAAGGGAAAGACCCTGATCTAGAGTAATATTTTAGAACAACTTCCAGATAGGACACTTTCCCTAGGTTGAACCTAGTTTTCTACTACTGCTACTGAACATATAAGAGACAGTGGGATTGTTGCATATTAACCCCGCATAAGGCAGCCAATGAAAAAAACTGGGGCTGTATCTGCCTTCCACCCAGCAGTTTGTGTGCAAAGTGCTCAAGTTATTTCTCAAGGCCTAAGAAGAAATCTAAAATGGATTAGAACTTGTTCTTTCTTTTTTAAAATTTATTTATTTGATTTATTTGGCTGCATTGGGTCTTCGTTGCTGCGAGCGGCTTTCTCTAGTTTCAGAGAGCGGGGGCTAGTCTTCGTTGTGGTGCGGGCTTCTCATTGCCGTGGCTTCTCTTGTTGCGGAGCACGGGCTCTAGGCGCATGGACTTCAGTAGTTGCAGCATGCGGGCTCAGTAGTTGTGGCACATGTGCTCAGTAGTTGTGGCATGCGGGCTCAGTAGTTGTGGCGCACGGGCTTAGTTGCTCTGCAGCATGTGGGATTTTCCCGGACCAGGGCTCGAACACGTGTCTCCTGCATTGGCAGGCGGATTCTTAACCACTTAGTCACCAGGGAAGTCCCCTAGAACTTGTTCTTGAAGAAAGTGAAAGACTCACCAGATTTGCTAAAACAGCCTGGGAAAGAGGATCCAATGCAAGAACCACAATGTTGGCATCTCCCAAAGACCACCGTTGTTCCCAAGTTTCTTCTTTCTTGTTGATTTGAAAATGGATGCTTGTTTTTGTTTCGTGTTAATTACTGACCTGACGGGCGTCTTGTTGATCACGAGGGACAAAGATGTGCAGTGACATGTCCCCCCCCCGTTCTTAGGGTAACCTCGTGGGCTTATCTGCACGGTTTACTTTCCTGAGTCCCTCCCGTGTGTCTAAAGGCTGCAGAGGCATCCCTGGTAGGGATGGCAAAGGACAGTGCCCAGAATTTAGATCAGCACAGAGCACACATTCAAACATGCCCAATAAATATTTGTAAAAGAAACAAATCAGAGATGTGGGTTGGATAGAAAATCAATGGTGTCAAGTTGAGAGAGAGAGAAGTATCTGCAACCCCAGCACGACTGAGCAGAAGTGTGGTTAAGAGCACGGGTTCTGGAGCCAGATGGCCTCCATCCTGCTACTCAGTAGCTGTGTGACCTAAACCTCTTTGTGCCTCAGTTTCCTTGACTGTAAAATGGGGGTGATGATGACGGTACTTACCACAGAGGGTTGTTGACAGAATTAACTAAGTCGACACAAGTAAAGCACTTAGAGGCCAAGCATTCCGTACACAGAGCTCTTAACTCCTTTTTTTTTTTTTTTTGGCCTCACCGCAAGGCTTGTGGGATCTTAGTTCCCCAACCAGGGATTGAACCCGGGCCCTTGGCAGTGAAAGTGCAGAGTCCTAACCACTGGACTTCCAGGGAGTTCCAAACTTCTCTTTTTTTTAATTTAATTTTTATTTTATATTGGAGTATAGTTGATTTACAATATTTTGTTAGTTTCGGGTGTACAGCAAAGTGATTCAGTTATACATATACATATATCCATTCTTTTTCAGATTCTTTTCCATATAGGTTATTACAGAATATTGAGTAGAGTTCCCTGTGCTATACAGTAGGTCCTTGTTGGTTATCTATTTTATATATAGTAGTGTGTATATGTTAATCCCAAACTCCTCATTTATCCCCCCCCCCCCCCCCGCCTGCACCTTTCCCCTTTGGTAACCATAAGTTTGTTTTCAAAGTCTGTGAGTCTGCTTCTGTTTTGTAAATAAGTTCACTTGTATCATTTTTTTAAGATTCCACATATAAGTGATATCACATGATATTTGCCTTTCTCTGTCTGACTTACTTCCCTTAGTATGATAATCTCTAGGTCCAACTATGTTGCTGCAAATGGCATTAAAGGGCTCTGTGTTGTGGCACCTCCAGAGACTGGGATGGGATCAGCACCGTGATATTCCATTGCTGTTGCTGCGCATGTGAAAACTTTCAATGGACAATGCAGTGGGTTGAAGGACGCCCCCTCCACGAAAAAAAAGATGTGGAACCTGTGATGACCTTATATGGAAAAAGGGTCTCTGAAGATATAATTAAGGAACTCAAGACAAGATCATGCTGGATTAGGATGGGCCCTAAATCCAATGACAAGTGTCCTTATAAGAGAAAAGACAAATGAGAAGGGAAGACGTCACACAGAGGAGAAGGCCACGCACATGAAGACAGAGGCAGAGATTGGAGCGATGCATCTACAAGGCAAGGAATGCCCAGAATTTCCAGCAATCGACAGAAGCCGGGAGAAAGGCATGGAATGAATTCTCCAGAAGGAACCACCCTGCTGACATCTTAATATCAGACTTTTGGTCTCCAGAACTGTGAGACAATAAACTTCTGTTGTTTTAAGCCACCAAGTTTGTGGCAATTTGTTTCAGTAGCCCCAATGCAGATGACCCTGTAGGTCTCAAAATCGGAGGAGACTGAAAAACACTTGCTTTGGTTCCTAAGCCTTAAGTATGGTCTTGCCTCTGAAGGCAAGAAAATGACTTGGTATTTTTCCCACTTTCAAAGAGTTGAAACTCCTTGGCCTAAGTCTGCATGCCATCTAGGGAGGGTAAAGTGACTCACAGGACAGAGAGGTGACCCTCAAGGTCATATGAAGAAGGGGCAGAGGAAGTCGGCTCACCTAAGGGGCAGGGGGATGGCAAATACAGTGCGAAGTTCACAGGACCAAGGATCTGGAGGTCCAAATTCTAATCCAGGTTCTGCCTCTCACTGGCCAGGTGACCTTGCGTGAGGCCCTGCCGTTTCTTGGGTGTCAGGACTACCTGTCTGTGAAATGGGGGGATGGGGCTGTGTGCTCTCTGGGGTCCCTTCCACTGGGACCCTCCGTGAGTCTGCGGCCACCCCTGCCACGACAAGGGGTGCAGCATGGAGGGTGCCAACAGCCTGACCGTGGCTGGTCCTTGGGTCTGCCTGTCAGCATAGCCCGTGCCGCACAGCCTTACCTGTCTGCCAAAGCCTGAGAGCCAGGAAAGTGGGTGAGGGTGGCCGGCGGATGCGGTGCCCATGTCGGCGCTGGCACACTGCAGCTGGGTGGCCCTGTGTGTCCCAGGCAGGATGCCGGCAGCACAGCCTTCCCTCTGGGTCTGTTTAGAAACCAGTCACACACCAGGTTTTCCTTCAGTGATGAAATGTATGTGAAATTGATGCAGTTGGTCCTTCTGAACAACTGATTTAGGAGTCTTAGTTTCCCTCCCCGCCTTTCTCCTTAATTGACTTTTCTCAGACTCTCAGTCTGCATTAAATTCAAAATCTGGGAATCCCTTCTTCTCCCCTCACCCTGCTCTCCATCTCAATTTATCTACTCTGCTTTATCTTTCGTGGATTATATTAGGATGTGCTATTTTAACCATATCTGCATTTAAAGTGCAGCTCTCTCCTGGAATTTTCCCAATTAAATCCCTATCTCAATCTTAAAACATATTAACTTTCACAGAGGTAGGAGCAAAAACTTTAAGAATCACAGACATGTCAGGACAAAAATGTACACGTTGTGGCCATCTTGTACATTTCATGTGCCTGCCAATTTTTAAAACGGGATTTTCTTGAAGGAAAGCAAAACTAGAGATTTTCCCAAACTGTTGAAAATTTGCCAGCAGACAGAGAGGAATTTTCCTATTCTTCTGACCCTGGGTCTACCTCTGTCCTTTTTTTGGTAAAGTGATGGTGTAGACTTCTGCCTGAAGCAGAGCAGACTTGTCACCCATGGCTTCTGCTGCTTCCTGGGCATCAGGCTGCAGTTCTCAAACTTCTGAACAAGTCACACCTTCTCTAAAATGTGGTCCCAGGAAGGAAGGAATTAAGGACTCTGCAGTCCCTGTCTTCTTTTCGTTGTTTTTTTTTCTTTTGCCGGAAAAGCATCTTCAGGTGAACAAATGTGGGAGGTGGAGCAAAGCCTTGGACCTGGTGGTAAGGAGGGTTTTTGGAGATGCGCTTCTGTAGGAGCGGGCATCTTGCAGTGTCAGGGGTTTAAATTAAACCAGGATGGGGGAGGGAGAAGGGGAGAGACCATCCCCGCGTCTGCAGCGTTGACTCCTGGCATCATTTCGGTGCAAGGACCCAGCTGACACTTCTTATTTTGGGTCCTGCCTTCCCAGCAGAAGTCTGCAACTTGCCGGCATCGGGGCAGGACGGCAGCCGGCAGCCGCTGAGCAGAGGAGAGAGGTAACTTTCGGGAGGGGTGTGTGGGTTTCTTGATGCTAGACCATCAGTCAGCTCATTTTACCCGCTCCTTAGGTAGCCAGCAGAACGATTCCCTTTTCTTTGGGTTTTTTAAAAGCTTTCTTTTCTAAGATGCTGAAGCCCTCTCCCTGCACTTTACAGCAACTCTGGGCTCCATGAAGTTCATCCAGGTCCCTCCCCGCATGGCTTTCCGTGCAAGGAAAGCTGAGTCAGTTGCTCACAGGAGTAAAATTTTCCAAATAATTTTTAAATGCCGTTCGAATTATTTTTTTTTTTCATTCGGTTTCTTTCTCATGTTGGTTTTATGTTTGCACCTTGTGTTTTAATTCAGCTACGATGAATATAAGTTTGTGGAGGAAATTTTGGTGGGTGGCTTTGTGATTTAAAAAAAAAAAACTACTCCATTGCAGTCGTGCTGCAGTCCCAGCAACCTGGTTTAACTGCAGAGGCTATCACGGTGCAGTCTGCCTCTCCTCTTTACCCTCGCTAGAGTCTGAGTCTCTGATTCCCACCCGCCTGGCTTCTCCAAGCAAGCCCCCCATGCCCCACCACCTTGCCCACTCACCCTCTGCAAAGGACCCCGGTAAGTGCGCTGATGTCTGTGACACTTGGGGTTTGAAGGAGAATTTGGACACTGCAGCTTTAAGAATGCCGTACTGCGAAATCTTTCTCCTTCAAGTGACTGCAGAACCTCAGGAGCGGTGGAGGGGGGGGGGGTGGGGGAGGAGGAGGAGGAGGAGAGAGAAAGGGATACCCACTCTCGGGTCAGCCCGTTGGGTAACTCAGACTGGGGAGCGCCGAGCCCTGGGCGAAATCCAAAGTGCGTTCAGGACCTGACTTCGGGTTGGTTCACATGCTTGGGCACGGGGAGACCCCACAGACTCACTGATGAGTTTAAGCTTTGTCCTTGCCTCGGCGCGTGCGTGCGTGCGTGCGTTTGTGTCTGGTTAGCTGGCTCTTTAAGCCGTGTGGAATCGGGCTGGAGAATTCTGGTCTCATCTCTGTTGTGATCTTTCCAGCCTGGCTTGAACCCTGGGAACACAGAGGCAGCCTTCACTGCCTTATTCATTGGGGGTGGAGGTTTTCTTCTTGTGGGTTTATTGAGATGTGCTTTGGAGGGAAACTTGAAACAATGATTTGCGACCGCAGGGGCAGAGGCTGCAGCATTTAAGAAGGGATGAATTCACTGACGTGTTAGTAGTGGGTGTTGAATTATGATGCACGGGGTGCCAGGCAATTGTGGGGGGCTCCATAAGAAGCCCATCTAGATGGGGATGGGGTTCGCACAGAAGCAGCGGAAAGCACACTTGGGGCAGTGGCTCTTTACTACGGGGACATGCGCAAGGAGCCCAAGGCGTCTGAACTCTGGTCTCCGGGACCAGGCTCCTCCCCATCTGGCCAAAGGGCCGCCCCAAAGGCAGTTGCTGCCTCAGTAGGTGCCGGTGGAGGTGCGCCGAGGCTGGCACCACTGGCGTGGCATTCCAGGACATGCAGTGCCTGGATCCAGGTCTGCATTGGGGGAGATGCCACGCAGGGCCGACGGGGGCATGCGCCCAGGTGGTCCCGGGCACTGGACGGGCTGAGCTCCTGTGCAGTTCTTCCCAAAGCAAAACGGTATCTTTTTACAAAAAAAAAAAACTTTAGGTCTCTCACTAAATCTGCTCTAAAGATGCGCAGCAAAGCTCTCAGATATAAATTATCCAGGCAAGTCCCTGAAACAGCAACTGGGCCAAGGCTGGCGGTGTGCCATGACCTCTGTGGGTTCTGCATTGGGTTCTGGGTCTTGCTGTAGACTGGAGCCAGGCTTGGAGGCTCATCTTTAGAAAACCCTGCCTGCACTCTGGCAGGGGCTGCAAGAGTTGAAGCTCCTTGGGGCATGAGAGGTGGTCCCATTGAACCCTCTGCAGGCATTTGGGAAAACCCGGGCTCATAGACAGATATTTTATAGGGTCTTAGACCGCATAATTGCCTAGATTGGAAAAGCCCTCTGCCCGTGAAAACAAACCTCCTCCCCCGAATTAGGAGTACCTTGATACTTCTCTACTTTCAAAATCCCTGTCTCTCTGACTCACTCCACCCGCTTTTTATGTGTTCCCTGTGTATTTAACACCATCTTTGACCTTGGCCCATAGATCTGTGGCATGGGCTTGCAGAACCTCCTGAGATATAGAGCAACTTAATTTTTCCAGACTGACATCCTTGGATGTGGAACACTTCGAGCCTGGTGTACCCAGATGAGTCACTGGGGTCCCACACACTAGGGTCTTTGGTGGTCAGCATCGTGTGGTGCTGATGATGGAGCCTCATTGGTGCAACAGGCAGAACTTGCCCCTCCCCCCAGAAAGCTGCTAGGATGTGCTGTTTGGACAAACCTTGACGAATTTTCCCTTATCGGTGGGATGGAGGTGTCAGCGGCCTCTCTGCCCCGGGGAGCAAGAGACTAGAGCTGGCATGACCAGGCAAACTCCTCTCCCATTCAGTGCCTCCCTCCCCCGCCTGGATGACAAACGAGCCTCCTTTACATCTGGAATTAATTCCTTTATATCTGGAATTAGCCAAGAGAAAGGCCTCTTGTCCGTGGCTGCAAAGCAAATGCCACTGTTGGGCCCAGCATCCCGCCCACATCCACTAGTCTCTGGTCCCCTAAGGGGAGGTCAGGTGAGACAGGAACTTCACAAATGTGCCCCAAGGGGAGCAGGTGACCCCAGAGCCCAGCCCTCAGACATCACTGGAGCTTGTGAAACGAATGACATGCACTGCCAATATGAGATGAGAAAAGGGGTTTCTACGAGCTTCTCATCGTGAGAGCTCTCCTTCCCTCAGCAGGTGCTGTCAGGGCCAAAGTGACCCCATCAAGGCAGTCGGGGAAGAAGCAGCCAAAGTGGCGCAAGAGCCTCAGGGATGGACGGGCGGGTCTTAGCCCCTGCAGGCCCCTGGACGCCCTCATCTCTCAGGGAGTAGAACGGGGAAGCCAGCTGCTGAGGAGCTGGCATGGCGAGAGCTGGCCCCATGCTGGACAGCGAGAGACCAGCATTTCCCAAGGTTTGCCTCAGGCAGAAAATCCAGTGCAATTGATGAAGACCCCACCCTGCCCCCATTTCCGCCAGGCCCGACCCAAGTCCAGGGGCTGCAGGAGGGTGGGAGCAGGAAGAAACTCTCCCCCACCCGGCCCACGGGTCAGATCCAGGGGCTGACGTGGGCCTGGGTTGATCTTTAAAAAGAATTCTCTCTTTCCATCCCCCAGATCACTTAGAGCAGGCGCATCCTAGCCCTGCGATTGTGGCAGGGAAACGGTGAGGCTAGAGCTGGTCCCTAAGTTAGGTGGGAGGTGTGCCTGGAGGGGCAGGAGCGGGTGTGCGCCTTGGTCCCAGGCTTCCCGGCGGCGGCTCGCAATGCACCAGTGCTGACTCAGTGCTTCCCGCGCGCTCTCCTCTCCCACCCCGTCACCTGCCCCGGCCTTGGCCCGCGGAGCCCGTGCTGCTGGTTCCCCGGGTCTCCTTGCGCAGGGGCGGTTGGAACCCAAGCTGCTGCAGGCCCTCCCCCGCCCTCCCCGCCGCCCGGGCCAAGTCAGCAGTGCTGGCTGCCGCGGGGCTGCAGCAGCGGGCGGTGCAGAGGCCCTGCACCACTGCTCCGGGCTGGCGGGCGGCGCGCCACTGCCACGCTCGCGTCCCGACGGCCACCTCCCGGCGGCTGCGCGCAGCCAGCGCCGAGACAGGACTCGGTCCCTGATTGGTGCAGTGAGTGAGTCTCGGGCTTTATTTATACAACATTTTCTGCACGACTCTACTTCATCGGAGTTGAGGGCTGGGGCCGGAGGCAGCCTCCCCGGCTGGGAAGGATGACAAACGGAGGCTCTCGTAGCGGCCGGCTTCGCGCATCCTTGGATGGGCCATTTTCACAGGCGCTTCTGTATGGAGCATCCACCAAGAGTGAGGCGTGATTTGCCGAAACCTCCATAGAAGAGCAGGACGTGTGGCACCTCGGAAGGGATGGGAGGTTAATGAAGCCTTTGGGATGAGCCCAGGGATGCTGTGTCTGGGCCCCGGCTTTGGACCTCCTGCTCTGAATCGTGGACGCCGGTCTGGAAAGTGAGACTGTCTTTCCAATTGGGGGGTGGGGTGGTAAGAAGGGATTCCCAACTCAGGCATCCTCTTGGGTGAGGGCAGAGGGACCTTCTCGGGACGTATTCTTGAATGCTCTGCTCAGGATGTCTGGGAAAGCCTCCGGAGACAGATTGAGGCACAAAGGCGGTGACAGAAAGGGTTTTTCCCAGTGTCGAGTTAGTTGCAGAAGGTTAAAGTTGGATGTGGAAGCAGTCCAGCTTCCCCTACAGAGGGAAGCAGGGCCAGCAGATGTGGGTGGGGTCTGGTAGCTGCTGACCCTCCTGGGTGATGCGAGGGGCTGAGGTGGCAGGAGGGAGGGGCTGGGCATAGAGAAGGCAGCCCCAGGGAGCCCAGACAGCACCTTCTGCCCAGAATAGCAGCCTCTGGTGCAGGTCTTCATTTATGCCAGTGGCATGAAAATGCTGCCCGACTCGTCCCCTGGGACCTGTTCCTGGCAAAAGCCCTGTCTCCTGGCAAGATGGGAAGTGATGTCACACTGCACACACGAGCCTGTTCTTCCGGGGCCGTTCGCAGCTGTGAGACAGTTCGGAGACCGATGCCTCTCACTGTCCCGGACCCTGGACTTCTGCGGGGAGAGCCTGGGTGCTGGTGGCTGCTTCCTCCCATTGCTGGCTTGAGTGTCTCCACCTTGGAGGCTGCCCTTGGAGCCTGCATTGCACTGGGAGGGGGTGGGAGATGGCAGAGGGGGAGGAGGAGGGGGAGATGGCAGGGGTCGTGGGGCCTGCAGACCCTGCTCCCTGCTGATGTCATCAGTTTGGGGGCCTGCACAGATCTGACACTAGGAGCCTTCCTGCTCAGCCTGGGACAGGCGCAGTGCTGAGGCTGCCAGTCTCCCTGCCAAGGACGTGGGGACAGGCAGCTCTCGGGGGACTGCCTGCACCCTCCAGGCAGAGCCAACTGGCCAGCCGAGTCCCTGGGGCTCCTGCAAGGACTAAGGTATAAGGCAAAGGTAAGGGCCATGAGAGCAAATGGTGGGCCTGGATTTCAGCAGGAAATAGGACACGGGTGGTGCCCACCTGGTTAAGGAGCAGTGCCCCAAATCCCGAAGACAGGGAGGACCAGGAGGCAGGCTGGGGCGGCGGGAAGAGGCTCCAAGGCGCTGCTGGGATCCTAGGGCCCCAGGGCCAGATCCTGACCCATGGCACTTCCCCACTGACCGTTTTTGCTTTTCACCCAATGCAAAGTCAGCGGTTTCTCTGCCGTGCCCATTCTCTGCAGATCTGATTAAGGTTCAGAACCTGTCTTTCCTCTTATGCGTGCAAACTTTAGCCCCACAAATGAAAGATACTTTGAAATCATCTGATGCCAGCCCCGAGCTCAGAGACAAGGACCGGGAGGCCTAGAGATGAACCGACTTGCCCAAGGAGACAGGAAGCTCAGGGCAGGCCTGCGAATCCCTAGGATGTGTTTCAGCCAGCATGTGAGACAAGGATGAAGTCATCAGCGCTGGACCCATCGAGTGCCCCGACTCCAGTGAAACAGGACAAGGTAAGGAGATTGGGGACCTGGAGGTGACACAGGCCTGAGGTCCTAAAGACCATGGGCAAAACTTACTGGACATCAGGAAGTGCTGCTCCGGGAACTGAACCCTTCCTTTGAGCAGGTTTGCAGCACCTCTGGTTTACGACTCTCACTGGGCAAAGTGTCCAGGGGAGAAAACATGGGGCTTCTTTTATAGTTGTTCCTCTTTGCAATTCCGGGAAATCGGGGCCCCTGGAGCCTGGCGGTTGCCAGTCTGGTTATTAGTGCTGTAACTCAGGCTTCCTCCAGCAGAGGGCGCCCGAGGACGCAGGAAGGAGACGAGCCGCTCACTGCGGGGCTGGGCGTTTGCGGAATTGGGGATGTGAGTTTTACTTGGTCCCATGCGTTCAGGCAGAAGAGTTTTTCTGGATTTTGTTTTGACGCATAAAACAGAAAGTTCACCTAGAAATTTCCCTGCCATTCAGGATCTGTGTCATCTCCTAGGTCTGCCCACACTTCATTCTGGCCTCTTAGAAAGGTTGTGGAACACAACGCAGAGGGGTGTGCTGTCGCTTTCCTTGTTCACGGTTCTCAGAATAGGCTTGATGGGTCGTTTGCGCCTCTGTTGGCCAAGGAAATTTCACAAAAGTCCCAGGGAGAGCTGGCCATTCTTGAATTTAGAAACGCAGCTAGAAGTTGACCTGTCCCGTGCTGGGGCTCAGATTCCTATTGCAGTGACCAGGTCAATACCTGTCACTTGATTTCTGGGGGCAACTTGCTTCAGGATCTATGTGCTGGGAGTGAGGCATCTGGTCTGGGCTTCATGTTCAAAAAGGTTTTTAGATTTTTTATATCATTTCTAGCAAACAGCTCAATTCTCCCATATTTGAGTCGTGTGTTAAAAGCATTCAATTTTATTTTATTTTTAAAATTTTTTATTGGAGTACAGTTGATTTACAATGTCGTGTTAGTTTCAGGTATACAGCATAGTGATTCAGCTATACATACACATATATTCATTCTTTTTCAGATTCTTTTCCCACCTAGCTTATTATAGAATATTGAGTAGAGTTCCCTGTGCTATACAGTGGGTCCTTGTTGGTTATCTATTTTATATATAGTAGTGTGTATATTGTCAATCCCAAGCTCCCAACTTATCCCTCCCACCCATGTTTCTCCTTAGGTAACCACAAGTTTGTTTTTGAAATCTGTGAGTCTGTTTCTGTTTTGTAAATAAGTTCATTTATATCATTTTTTTTATTAGATTCCACATATGAGTGCTATCATATGATGTTTGCCTTTCTCTGTCTTACTTCTAAAAGCATTAAATTTTAAATGTTTAAAATGCATTTTTCGAATCCTGTTTTGACATTTCTTCAGTCTGTAAACTCCCAGGTCCCCTAAGACATGGCAAAGGCCTGATGTCTCACGTCCTCTGAAAGGCCCTGCCACGTGCAAGGCACTGCCCCTTTGTGATCTGAAGGTCACCTTGCCCTGCAACCCCAATATTGTAAATAGTCCATTCAAGGTCTCAGAGATACCAGGCTTCTGTCTGTGTAATAAACGTGCTTACTTGACAACAGGGAGTAGACCAGACATAAATGGTTTTTAAAGAAAAGTACAAATTAGGTTTTTCTTCAAAATAGAAGGAGTAAGATAGGGCTGGCTCATGATAAAAATGTGAAATGGGCCCAGCTTGTCTTTGATGTTCCCCTACTGCCTTCATCCCACTGGCCTCCCAGGCTACCCCGGAGGCTCAAAGGGACCCCGGGTCACCAGGGAGCCTCCACTTAGCACCTCTGCTCAGCCTGGCTGCCCGAGCGCCACGTTTCTGTTGCGTCTGATCCGTCTCTCTCTTCCACCCTAGAAATTTTCAGAGGTTCCTCCTGGCAAAATCCCGCTTTGGAGAGAAGGTTGGTGAGGGAGACTTGAACAGACCTGCCAGCACCTGCAGGCCGCCTCCTTGCGTACCTGGTGCTGGAATTGGATTGTTTTTCACAACTGCTTTGCTTCTTGGCTTCTCTAGGTCCCCGGAGGTCAAAAGTGACTGTTCTCCCAAGGCGTTCCTGCCAGGCAAGTGGGAGAGACACAGCTCCAGCAAAGACGTCCTGTGAGTGCCGCTTATCTCTTCCAGATGCTGGCAACACATGGTTTTTTTGAGGGCTGTGCTAAGCATTGTTCCTATTTATAGAAAGACAGGGGTGATGTTAACCTGCAGCAAACTACAGTGAAAGGGGCGACGGCTGCAAATACGTAACTTGGCAGTATCCATCCAAGGGATTGAGGATGGGTGTTGGTGTGGCCGCTCAGAGAAGGGGTTCCACTAAGGACAGTGGTCCGATGCATCATGCGTGAGAATCATCCCTGTGGTCCTCACGTTGGAGATGTTTATATATTCTAGGATCTGGGAGCCTTTCTGGCTTTCTCGTTGATCTCAGCTATCCTTTTAGGGTAGACTTACTTTAGATGGGCAGCCCCTTCCACCAATCACTGTGCCTTTTTAACATCTGTCCCATTTCACAGTGGCCCCACCTGTCCGCGGCATTTCTACAGTATTCGCCACTCAACAACCTCAAAGCCCAAGTGTGGAATTCTGTTCAACTCAACCCCCAAGGATAACCCTCTCTTCTATAAAACAATCCACATTTCCTACTGGCGTGGGTTGACTTTTCCGTTCTTTTTCTTTTCTTTTCTTTTCTTTTTTCCTTTCTAGTTAATCGATAGAATAACGTAGTTATCTATGTCAGAAATAAAGTGATTTTGGGACTTCCTGGCGGTCCAGTGGTTAGGACTCCGTGCTTCCACTGCAGGGGGCCCAGGTTCGATCCCTGGTTGGGGAACTAAGATCCCTCAAGCTGCGTGGTGCAGCCAAAGGGGAAAAGAAAGTTAAACATAAAAAAGTAAAAACAAGAAATAAAGTGCTTATGTTAGTATTTTCTGAATTAGAAGGGAGCTATCACTTTTTCCCTCCATGGCCCTTTGACTGTAAGAAATGACTATTGTAACCACGGGCCTAGGGACCTCCCTAGTGCTATTTCCTCTGATGTCCTCCTGGGGGCCAGGATGGAAACTGGCTTAATGGTTTCAGCCTCTGGTCCTCACTGCCCATTGATAACGATGACGGTGGTGACCAAGGATGGTGGATCTGGGCCCCTAGTGTCCCTGTCTGGTTCCTTTGGCCTCAGGGAGGGGAAGAGGACTTCTTGGTGTGTTCCAGGACCAGCAAGGAGGCTAGTGTGGAACAGAGTCAGCAAGAGAGACAGTAGAAAGAAGTGAGGTCAAGAGTCAGTGGGGGGCTGATTCAATTGAACTTTTTTGGCTTTGACTCTGAGCAAGGTGAGGTGCCATTGGAGGGTTTTGAGCAGCAGAGTGATGCGATCAGATTTCATTCTAAACAGATCAGTCCTGGATGCTGGGTTGAGGACAGACTTGGGGAGCAAGGGCCAAGTGAAACCAGTTAGGAAGCTGTGACAATCAGCCAGGCAAGAAAGTGATAGTGGTTTAGAGTGGAAACAATGAATGTCATGAGAAAAAGCAGAGAATGGTCTGGATTCCTGCTGTATTTTGAAGGTGGAGCCAATGGGCTCTGCTGAGGGACTGGAGGCAGGAGAAGAGAGACAGAGGTCAAGGATGAACTGCAGAGTTCTGGAAGGAAGGAGTTGCCATGTGTGGAGATGGGGGAGACTTCAGCGGAACAGTCTGGGGAGTCAGGGTGGAATCAGAACTTCAGTTTGGAATGTACCATGTTTTCAGATTCTTATTACACACCCACAAGATTTTGGATTAGCATTTGGCTATTGGAGTCTGGAGGTCGTGGCTGCGGATATTAATTTGGGAGTTGTCAGTGTATAGATGTGATTGATAAGCTTTGAGGCTGGATGAGATCACCCAGGGAGGGAGGGTAGGTGACCCGAGCCCTGGGGTCCTCGAACACAAAAAGGGTGGGAGTAGGGGAGGAACCAGCAGAGGAGACTGAGAAGGAAGGAGTGGTGGGTAAAGTAGGTGAGAACCAAGAGACGGTGGCATCGCAAAACCCAAATAGAAAGGAAAAAAGAGTTTCAAAGATCAGGGAGGGACCAGCTCTGTTAAACGATGCTGATGAGTCAAGCAAAATGGGGGCTTGGAATTGACCATTGGGTTTAGCAACATGGAGGTCATCGGTGACCTTGATGAGGGATGAGTAGAACAAAAGCCAGCTTCAGTGCTGCCTTCCTAGACCCAGTGGGCAAGAAAGAGCATCTGCCAGACCCGGGCCCATGGCAGCAAAGTGGGTGGGCACTGACCCGGCAGCCTTCAGGTCCTGAAAGCCTCATTGGCTCAGACAAGGCCCCTCCCTTCTGCCATAGGTCTCAGCAGGTGCAGCTGCAGGGCCAAGGGGCCTGTCCTCTTGTCTCCAGTGACTGCAGAGAGACAGCCTCCGGGCCATTAGTCTACGGAGCCATCCAGATCTAGTTCTGGTCTGATTGGGAGCTGTCAGCACAAGTGACCCATCAGACCTTTCCAAATATTGTGCCCAGACTCGATCACACTACTACCTGTCAAACACCCTTGTGCTCATATCCAGACGGCTGCCTTATCATCAGAGCACATCGGTTGGCTTGATATTGAAAGGCCTTCTGCCTTCAACTAAGTTAAAGGACAATTTGGTGATCAAAGAAAAGTCTCCTTACCGGGGTGCATTTGGGGATCCCAGTCCCCAAAAGTGGATGGTCATGGAGACCCCTATCAATACCTATTATGCTTCATGTAATGAACAGTGCCTTAGAGTAAAGCACAGTGGGTAGGGAACCCTGTCTTAGGTCTCTTTCTCATAAGACCCTAAAACACAAGCCAGTGTGTGATGTGGCCCAGGTTGGCAAGTCTCTGATGCTCTGGCTTAATTCGGGAAACACTTAGAGCTGCATTGTTCCATACGGTAGCCACTAGCCACATGTTCTAATGCACTGAGGAACTGAATGTTGCATTTTACTTAATTCCAGCGGTCACGTGTGGCTAGTGGCTACCCAATAGGACGGCAAAGACATAGAACTTTTCCACCATCACAGACAGTTCTATCGGACAGCATCACGCCATTTTTAACCTCTTAAATTTGATGAGAGGAGGAGATAGGGAGGATGCCGGCAAGGAGTCTTCTGAAATTGGAAGTAAAATTTTGTGTGATGTGAGTTGTTGGGTTTTTTCTTGGAAAAGGTTAATAGCTTGCATCAGATTCTCACAGGATTATGTGACCCAAAAAAAAGCGAAGAACCATCAGGATTGGCAGCCTTGGGGGTGAGCTGCGGCTCCAGGGTTCTTCGGGGGGATGGATCCTTGTCCTTCTCACGGTTCTCTGGATGGGAGCTTGGGGCCCTTGTCAGTTTAGACATTGAAAGGAAACTGGCCCTATTTTCCTCTTTGAACTGGAGAAATGGGAGGTAGCAGGTATGTGTATTTATGAAAGTTGCAGGCAGCAAACAGACCTGGGCAAAGTCTCACTTCTCTGGACTCAAGGTAGGGGACTTTTCACTCATCCCAACAAAAATGGCTGGGGTGCCCTTGTGCCTGCCACCTTTGTCAAATTGTGCCCTTGTGTTTGGAGGTTAACTGCCTTTGGGATTCAGCAGAGGTCCAAATCCCAGGTCTGTTGCTTAGCGGCTGTATGACCTTAGATAAGGCCGTGGGACTGAAACTTCTCTGAGGCTCAGTTTATCACCTGCTAAATGGGCATAATAGCAGGGATTTCATAGACCTGCTGGGGGATCAAACGAGATCAAGTCTGTAAAACACATAACAGTGCGTAACGTATATAATAAGGACTTGATAAATGGTAGCTAAATAATGTGTGTGTGTGTATGTATCAAATAGCTATCGATCAATCAATTGCTCCAAAGATAGATCTCTCCTAAGAATAAGTTGACCTCTCTCTGTCCTCAATTAGGAAAAAGGTGAATTTGATGCATAAGCCACAGGGCAACTTTAGGAGCTGGAAAATAAAAGAACCTTAAAGCTATGCTTAGTTAAAATGCCCAGTCAGCATAGCAATGAGTAAACACTTAAAAGGAATTCTCCCCTTTGTACAGCATTTTGACTTCCTACATTTATTTGCTCTTTTTAATCCAGTGGCGATTTCTTCACCAACCCAACAAGTCAAGTTGCGCTTCCTTATTCAGAGGTGGGGCTTCAAAGAGTGCTTGCTGACACAAGGGCTTTGCAAGTGCTAGGTAGGCTCCACTGGAACACC
Source organism: Balaenoptera ricei (assembly GCF_028023285.1). Taxonomy (NCBI): domain Eukaryota; kingdom Metazoa; phylum Chordata; class Mammalia; order Artiodactyla; family Balaenopteridae; genus Balaenoptera; species Balaenoptera ricei. Next base: position 6,929,894 of record NC_082639.1, on the reverse strand, counting down.
CCCGCACGATACACACAGGCACCCACCCTGGCCTGTCCACCAGCACCCCACCAAATGACTCTCTGATGTGCTGACTGAAAAAAAACATGCACAACCTAAAAGACGAGAGTTATGGTTTATTCGGCAGACATTCTGAGGACTTGAGCCCAGGACACAGCCTCTCAGCTCTGAGGGGCTGCTCCGAAGAGGCGAGGGGGAAGCCAAGAGATCGAGGAGTTTTTCCAACAAAGACCAGGTAGTCAGAACATCAAAAGATGACTGTTAAAGAAAACCAGACATCTTAAGTTCAGGAATTTAGCACTTTTCTATGTATGGGAAGATGCAAGAGTCTGGGCTCACTGAAATCATCCCTTTGATATGCACCTCAGCTCTCTGGGGCCAGTGTCCTGTGCTTTCTCATCCTGAGGCTCTTCAGGGTGCACGGTTGCGGGGTGGCTGCAGTAGTTGACTGCTAGAAGCGGGGGGGATCCTGCTTCCATCCTGAGTTCCCTCAGGGCTCACCATCAGGGCGACTGTAATATGGTGGCTTGATGGCTGCAACATCCCTTGTTTACTGATACGGCAGGCAACATTTTTCATTCACAGATGCAGGGTTGCAATGAAGAAAGTCCTCCCCCAAACCCCCTTTCTTCTGCAGGGTCCAGTCTAGGAGGGCCCTGTGTCCCCGTAGTTCTGTATTCGAGGGCATAAAAGACAGGCTGCCTGGGACCTGTGGCCACTTGTTCCTGAGACGGCCACAACGAGGGCCCCAGCAGAATGGCTGCAGCCATAGGATGCCTGACCCCCTTGTGTTACCCACACTGGGATTAGATCTTCTATGTCAGGGGAGTTAGTGTTTATCAAGAGTGCCGGGGCTTTCAGACGACCTGCTGGGTTCATGCCATGTATTTCCAGGCAGTAAGGAAGAATAGTGACTCCTTTTTTTTTTTTTTTTTTCTACTGAGATATAACTTACATACCATAAATTTCACCACTTAAAAGTGTACAATTTGGTGGGTTTTAGTGTACAGTCAGCCCTCTGTATCCGTGGGTTCTGTATCTGTGAATTCAACCAATGGTGGATTGAAAAAAATTAAAAGAAAAATTTCCAGGATGTTCCAAAAAAGCAAAACTTTAATTTGCTGGTGCCAGCAACTATTTACATATCATTTACATTAAATTTACAATTATTTACATTGTGTTTATATTGTACTAGGTATTATAAGTAACCTAGAGATGATATAATGAGTACGGGAAGATGTGCCTAGGTTATATCCAAATACTACCTCATTTTATATGAGGAAGTTGAGCATTCTCAAATTTTGGGATCTGAGGCGGGTCCTGGAACCAATCCCCCTTGGATACGGAGGGATGACTAGATTTACAAAATTGTGCAACCATCCGTATGATCTAATCCCAGGACATTGTTATCCTATTTTTTAATTCACATTTTTGGACAAGATCAATCTCATTAGGCCGACTGGGGAACAGGACTCCTTGGGCCTCGGTGGTTAGATTTAAGACATGAATGCCTCCCGGGTGCACTGTTTCGAAGCTGTGTCTGGGGCGGAGGGCATAAATTGAAGCTTGTCCTTGTTACTTCTGTAGCCCCCTTTCTCCGTAGCCCCTTTGCTTGTTAGTCAGGGGTGTGTGTACATCCGGGTGCTGGATGGATTCTAGGGGAAATACAAATGGGCTCAACATCCTCATGCTTGGTGGGGTAGGAAGTGGTGAGACAGACTTTGGCATATGGAGAAGCCTTTGTAAACCAGTCCTCACTTCCACAAAAATGATTCAAGAAAAAAAAAAATGAGGCCTAGATATGGTCTGGCCTCTCTGGATGGAAAAGTGGATACAAATCTGGTTATTTCAGTCCTCTAGTTACCAGAGTCTGGTGTCTCCCAAGTGTACCCATTCATCTGTTAGTGGCCCAGGTCAAGGCATTTTGGTGGCTTTGAAAAGAAAATGAGAAGAAAGAACCAATGAGGGCGGAGGTCTCAGCCGGAAATGCTCGCAAGTGTCTATACACCTGGAGCAGGGAACTATTGCTTCCTCGGGCCTGTGGTTCCATAGAGGTTCCTCAGATGAGCTGATGAATGCACGGAAGTGCCCGCGACGTGCAGGAACTCCATCGACTGCAGTCCTTACAATTACTCTGAGGGGTTGGGGGGGTCATTCATTCATTCCACCGATATATATTGAATCCATACCATGGGCCTCACGCTGTCCATACACATGAGGACCCCGAGGCTTGGAGAGCCTAAGCAATTCGCCAAATTGAGGCCGGATGGCAGGTGCTTAAGGAGTGAGGCTTGGGGGTCAGAAAGGCACGGATTTGGGTCCTGGTTCCAACCCCCCACTCTCCTCCTTGCGATGGTGGCCAAGTTTTACCTTTCTGGTCCTCGATCTTCTCACCTGAAAATGGGGCAGTACTAGTATCTATCTCATAGGACTGTTTTGAGGATTGAAAGAGATTATCTGGGGCGGGTTCAGGATGATGCCTGCACACTGAGAACTCAATGTGAGTTAGCTTTACTATTCTTTTTTTTTAATATTTATTTGTTTATTTCTTTAGGCTGCGCCAGGTCTTAGTTGCGGCATGCACATGGGATCTAGTTCCCTGACCAGGGATCGAACCCGGCCCCCCCTGCATTGGCAGCATGGAGTCTTACCCACTGGACCAACAGGGAAGTCTCTATTATTATTATTATTATTATTATTATTATTATTATTAATTATTATTGCCAGAGGTCACACACTGAATCAGGATTAGAAGCCCCTTTCCCCTTCCATCAGCTTGTGCTGCCTCTAGAGCCATCGGCCTCATTGAATCCTCCTGAATCTCAGGATCTGCAAAGCCTTCCTCACCCCATCTACTCCGTGGTGATGGCCACCCTGGGGCGAGGGTGGGCGGGGAATTGTTCTCCCGTGGACTGCTGGTGTGGAGAAAGGTAGGCCTGACCTGCAGCTATCCAATGCACCTGGGCATTCTCACCTGCTGACTGGCTCTTTCCTTCTCTAGGACTATTCTAGAAACCCCGGAAAAGTCTGGGAACATGGGCTCCACGCTGACATCCCTGTGAGCCTCGGGATGGTCGTCTGTCCAGTGGGGACAGCTCACACCCCGCCTCCTCGTGCTCCGCCCCCCCCCCCGTGTGCCCAAATGGGATTACCCATCTGGGCAGCGGCTGCTTCCCCCCCAAGGACCATTTTCTCCCAGTGCGAGCCTCATGAGCCTCACGGGGCCGAGAAGACCTTCGCCGTCAGCTTTGTGTCTGCGGAGGAGACAGGTGCCTGACGGCTCGCAAGTGCTGAGTCTGCGAGGAGGGTTTGCTTCGGAGGAAGCGATTTCAGTCCTGCAACAACCCTGAGGGCAGAAACGCTCGCACGGCAAGGCCCCGGGAACTCCTCTTTCCTTCATACCTGGGCGCGCGGGCCGCGGGGCAGTTTGTCTTCCAGGTCCAAACCTGGTCGGACTGGGTGGGATCTACGGTGGTTGGGGAAGGGAGAGTGGCTGGGGAGCCCCCTCCGCACAGCAGAGAGGGGTCTTCAGGGCCACTGCTGCACGTGAGTCCCCATCTACCCGGGGGGCGTCCCGCGCCACGCGCAAGGCAGCGTGGAAACGGGAGAAAAGGGAGGCGCGCACTTCGTGGGCTGTGCGGCGCCTCCCAGCGTCTGCGTTGGTGCCTGCGGGAACCTTTAAGGCCGATGCTGGGGGCTGCGCCCGGCCCCTCGGCTCAGCCGAGCCCTGCCCCGCGCGGTCCCCGCCCGGCGCACCCGACTCTCGAGCGCCGCGCCTGGGCGATGCCCGCCGACCGCCTCTGCGCCCCGGGACGCGCGAGCCCAGACACCCAGCGGCCCGCAGCGCCGGAACTTGGAGGCGAGGTGAGTGGGGGTGGGGCGCCGGGCCGGCGGGCGGTGGCCCCAGCGGGGTGCCAGTTTCTGGCCCTAGAAGTCCTTTCCCGTCTCCTTGAATCGGGGCTGCGTAGGACTTCCGAGCTCTCCAGGATGGCAATGTCGCGGGCACGGCAAATCCAGACCCGGGGCACCTCCCTCGCCCGCTCCCGGGACGCGGGTTTCTGTTTCCCCCTTCCCGGGGAGAGGCCCGCGGGCTGGGCATCGCGTCGAGTGGCCGCGTGGTTTCTGTTTGCTTTCTTACAGGCCCCCTTCGGCCCGCCCGGGCTTCGGTCCCGCCGCGGAGGGGCGAGGAGCTCCCGGATGGGTCGCGATGGCCGTGGAGTCCGGTCGTCGGCTCCGGGAGCGCGCCCCGGGATCCCGCCCCGGACTCCCGCGGCGGGCGGAGGCGAGGGGCGCTGCGCTGTCCGCGCTGTCACCAGGGCAGCACCAGCCCAGCCGGGCGGCGGCGGTGGAGGGGCCGGGACCCGGTGCCCGGGGGGACCCGCTCCACGGCCGAGCGCGCCCGGTCCCCCAGCAGCGCGCCCCGCCGCCGCGCCCCGGGCCTCTGTGAACGCGTACACCACCCCCAGCCCCCGCCCCGACGTGACCCGGGCGCCCGCGGCGCTCCCGCCCTGCTCCCCGCGGGCTGGCGCCGCCCCCAACCGCCCCTCCTTGCCCTACCTGGGCCCTTTTCCTTTTCAGTTGGAGGAGCCGTAGGCGCCCGGCCTGTCTGGAGCGAGTCGACTCCACGGACCTGGGGCTGGAGAGACGCGTCTCTCGCCCCGGGGCCGGGTGGTGCGCGCAGGAGGGAGGACCAAGAAGCGGGCTCTGCCTGGGCTTGCCTGGGCTTGTTCAGAGCCGGGCTGCTTCCCTCAGTGGCCGCGCAGATCCGGGGGGATTTCGAGATTTTGCGGGAGCCTTGGAGCCAAGCCCCGGGGAGGAGGAGGCCGGCAGCCCGCGCGACCTGCTCGCCCCGTCCAAGGCTGAGCCCAGGTAAACGCTTGAGTTCTCGGTCAGTGTGAAAGTTGGTCAAGGAGGCAGGAGCTAAACTAAGTACTTTAACAATAATAATAATGGGAAGCCTGTTGAATTGTGTGGCCTCCGAGTCGAAAGAAGTATGTCCAAGAAACAACAAAATGCTCTTTGATTTCATAATCTTTGGAGAGAAAGGATTCCTTTTTCGGGTTTTGCATGGCTGGGTATTTCTTTCCTCCTCACTCCGTCGTGGGTGCAGGAGGGCTGCCTGGTCTGGGGGTGGAAACGGGAACTCTGGTCTTCCTGCCGCTGCTCAGCCACGTGCTATCGGAGCAAATACCTTGACCTCCTGCAAGTGGGGGCATTGAAACTAGCTCCCCAACGTGGTTGTGAAAAGTCTCAGATGTGAAGAGTGCTTTGGTCACGAAAGTAGTGTTATATAAGAAGTCAAGTCCGCCAACTCGCGTTTCAAAGAGAGGAACAGGAGAAAGGGGTTTCAGACTTGCAGTCCCGCCCACCGCCTTCCACCCTCCCCCATTCCCTCCCCTGCCCACCCCGGCCTTCTACCCACCCCCCAGTGGTGGGAACAGCGTCCAGCCTGGGAGCGGCAGGTCAGGACGGAGACTTCGAGGGAGGGCGCTTCTGGTCGCCCACCCTCCCGGCAGGGAACGGCAGGCGGCAATGCATGGACGCCCCCTCTCCCAGCTTAAGTGAATGAGGCTGGTAGCGCCGATAGGGCACCTGCTCCAGTGCCTTCACTGTTTCTGTGCCTGGTGGGGCACAGGGAGCATGGCTGGGCAGAAAGACCCAGGGCCCGTGCCCTCCTGTTACATCCGTGCTGGTCTCCTGCAGCAGGAAGTGGCTGGGCGTCCTGGATAAGTGCCTGTGGAACTCTGTAGCCAGGAATCTTGTCGGGAAGGCAAAGGGGTGCCCTGTAAGTTATGTGGGCCCAGTTCTGCCTCTGCCTCCAGGCCCAAGAGAGCTTTGGGACAAATGGCCGCTCCCCTGAGCCTCTGTGTAGCAATGGCTGAGGTAGGTGGGCTGAGCAGGAGTGGGGGAGGGGCTCCTATACTCCCTGACATTTCCCTTGAGGGTCTTTCCAGGAACAGAGGGCTGATGGGGCAGCATTAGCTGGTACCCTGGGGCCCATTGGCATCAGCTGCCCTGTGGGTTAGTGGCCTGTTTCCTGAGCTTCCCAAACCCTGGGACCAGCCAGGACTGTCCTGCTCTGCCTGCCAATCCAGCTTTCTCTCCTGCCTCAAGAATCCCCTGGTTAACAGGCTGGGCGGTCCCAAGGACTACACTTTTACACCCCACCCCGGGCCCCTGGCACACAAATCAATGATGCTAAGCCTAGACCGGCCTCCGGGTCCTTTGCGTCACAGCACGTCAGGCAGCACCTCCCACTGATCGTGCAGCCTGGTTGTCTTCCCAGCCCTGAACTTGCCCTTGTAACTGGCTGCCGGGCTAGGAGGTATAGGAAGATGCAAAGATGTACAAGATGCTGCCTCTGGTTAGAGGCTGCTCAGCCTCGGGTTAGAGGAGGTCAGACATACGCAACAAGAAAATGACTAGGCAGCACCCATTCATTCATTCATTCATTCAGCAAATACTTACTGAATCCTTGCTATGTGCCTGCATCACTTAGCACTGAGAATACAGCAGTGAACTAGATAGGCAAATCCTTGCTTTGTGGAGCAGCTGATCTTCTGATGGAGAAAAGAGGTGATAAATGAACAAAATAAATATTTCAAATAATGTTAGGTCGTGATAAATGCTATGAAGGGATTGGAGGATGAAGAGTGCTGGGGGAGGTGTTAAGTCACTGAGGTGAGGGGAGGGCTTTTCAGGGTCAGCACGTGCAAAGGTGCATTTGAGAAATTTGCAAGGAAGCCAGTGAGGCTGGAGGAGAGCGGTAACAGGTTAAGTCAGGCAGGGGCTTTGTATGCCTTGAGGACTTAGAATGAAATCCAAAGGGTGATGTTCAGCAGCCTTTGGAGGGTTTTGAGCTGCAAACATCATGATCTTATGTTTTAAAACAATCACTCTGGCTGCTGTGTAAAGAACATACACAAGAGTGGCAGCCGGGAGACCTGCTGGAGGCTGTTCCTTGGTCTGGCTAGAAACCACAGTGGTTGGGCTAGGGCTGTAGCCTGGAGGGGATAGAGGCAGTAGGTTTTGAAGGCAGAGCCGACGGAGTCTGCTGCTGGCTGGACATGGGAGGATGGGCAGGAAAAAAAAAGAGGAGACGAAGATGACTCTGAAGTCTGTGGCTTGCACAGATGGGTGAATCATTTATCGAGGTGGGGAAAACTGGGAGGTGCAGGCTGTAGGGTTTATGGGGAATCTGGAGTTCTGACCTGGCTACAGTAGGTCACCTGTTAGACATCGGAGTGTAGGAGAGAGGTCAGGGCAGGGGGTCTCAATGACTAAGATGGTACCGATGCCGTGAGACTGGGTGAGATTGCTGAGGGAGGGGGTGTGGGAGGTTTGAGGCAGAACAGAAGGTGGGAAGGACCCACCTCGGGAAATGAGGAGAGAATGGACAAGGGAAGTGACAGAACAGTGCATATGGCACGTGCTTAATAAATATTTGTCGGGTGGATGGATGGACATGTGAAATGTCGTAGGACTGCTGTGCAGTGCTGAGTATCTATAGGCCCAGTGGGGAATGTAATGGGTTAGTAAATGGGCTGGGATTTCAGGGACTCACAGGGCTGGGGAGAAGTCAAGGCAGTTTGTGGAAGTAGAAGGGATTTGATCTGAGCCTGGGAGAGCAACCAGGATTCTGAGACAGTTGGAGAAAAGGGAAAGGTAAATTGAAGAGAATGGCATTAGCAAAATTAGGGATGCATGAGTCATATTTAGGAGTCTGATACAGGTAGTGGAGTTAGACTGGGTGGAGGGTTCTTACAAAGGGGGAGTTGGCAGAGTGGAACGGCTGAGGCTCCCTCCCCCACAGGGGTGGCTGGAGGACAGACAGCCCATCCCCAGGCCCCGTCTTCATTCCCAGGCCTACACCCTGTCAAATATTGGGTGAACAGGCCCACTTCTGCCGCCCAGCCTAGGCAGAGCGCCTGACATCTTCTGGTCTCTGTTTGCTAGGGAGAGCGTGGGGATTATGATCTTCATTTTGTTTTGTTTTGTTTTGTTTTGATATCGGTCTTAGCAATATTTTTTTGGTTTTGTTTTTGCTGAAGTACAGGTGATTTACAATGTTGTGTTAGTTTCAGGTGTACAGCAAAGTGATTCAGTTATACATACATATATATGTATTTTTTTCAGATTCTTTTCCCTTATACTTTATTATAGAATATTAAGTATAGTTCCCTGTGTTATGCAGTAGGTCCTTGTTGGTTATCTATTTTGATCTTCATTTTTGATTGCTGAAAAGTGAGGAAGACCTTGGAACTCACCTCCCTAGGGAGTGATGTGGATGCAGGCTCCCCCCAGAACTCTCCATCCAGCAGTTCCTGCTGAGTTTGCCCCGGTGGCCTTTGCTGAAGGGATTGCCTGTGTCTCGTGTTTGTACCCCACCTTGAGAAAGAGAGTCCTGGCTCCAGCACCCAAAGAATCGGCATCATTTTGTCTTAATCTGTCTGACAACAAGGGCTGGTGTGTGTGTGTTAGTTAGCGGGAGGCGCTGGCAGGGGCTACTTTAAATCCCAATTTCAGTGAAAGAGTCCTTAGGAATGAAAGCATTTGGTGGCCAACCTTGGGCGTCCCCTCCCATTCTGGGTCTGGCTGTAGATGCCATGCAGACGCTGCCGGATGCTGCGGTCCATTAACAGGTATGGGTCTTTTCTCTCCATTCAAAGGCATCTCAGTTCTCCAACGTCCATGAAGCACATGGCTTCAAGTCAAGGACTTGCCTTCCAGGCCCATCTCTGCCACTGGCTGCTTGAATCTGGAAATATGACTTAACCTTCCTGGATTTTAGCTTCTCATCTGTAAAACTGGGCTTATGTTAGGACCTACTTCGTAGAGTCACAGTGTAAAATAAATTAGATAATGTACATCAGCCATGCGGCAGGGCGCTCTGGTGGCTATTAGGTATCATCAGTGATAACGAGCTTTGCTTTCACAGATTTTTTTTTTTTTAACATCTTTATTGGAGTATAATTGCTTTACAATGGTGTGTTAGTTTCTGCTTTATAACAAAACGAATCAGTTATACATACACATATGTTCCCATATCTCTTCCCTGTTGCATCTCCCTCCCTCCCACCCTCCCTATCCCACCCCTCTAGGTGGTCACAAAGCACAGAGCTGATCTCCCTGTGCTATGCGGTTGCTTCCCACTAGCTATCTATTTTAGGTTGCTTCCCACTAGCTATCTATTTTACGTTTGGTAGCGTATATATGTCCATGCCACTCTCTCACTTTGTCACATCTTACCCTTCCCCCTCCCCATATCCTCAAGTCCATTCTCTAGTAGGTCTGTGTCTTTATTCCCGTCTTGCCACAGATATTTAATACTTTCACTAAATGAGAAGAACCTTCCTTTACACTGATATAATGTAGTGAGGCTTTTGGAGTTTTTTGTGTGTGTTGGATTTTTGCATTGCAAATATCCCTTTCTTCCCCTTCCTAAAGATCGATGCTTTCATTTTTGTTGTTGTTAACTAGTGTGGCAGATGTTGAAGTGGAGCAAAATGCCTTGGGTGGATGCAAAAAGAATACACTCTGCTCCCGTATCCCTGGCTGTGGGCAGGTGGTAACCGACCCCGGGCAGCTCCCATGCATGGTGCCCATGGTCGACCAGTCTAGTCCTGAGGCCCCACCCTGACCTCCATGGTACCAAGTGACCTCTTACTGCACTGTCATCTGATGCGTGTCTTGTCCCTTCCTGAGAAGGGTGCTGACTCACTGCTCCCAGCCTCCCCACCTCACTTAGCATCGGGCTGGGCAGCTCCTGCCTGATTCTCATCGCCTCCTCTGAACGGGCCCTTCCTCCTCCTGGCAGATCAGCCACGGGCTGGGTGCATCACGGCTCCCTATGAGGAAAGCGGGTGGAGGAAAGGGAGGTTCCATCCAGAGGAGAAAGAGCTGGCCTGACGGCAGTGGGGGAGGGGTGTCCATACTGGGGGAGGGGTGTTAGTTGACTTGAGCCGAATTGATTACTAAACTTGGCGTTAAACATATTCTGAGGCTGTCACATCATCTCACAACAAAATTAATTAAACTAGACTTGAAAGTGGGTGACTACTGCCGTTATAACCCCCTCTGATTTATGAAACTCACCGCCAGTGATGGGGTGAAGCAAGTTTAAATTCCTGGACCACGTCATCAGCCACTGATGGATACAGTTCCTCCTCCAGGATCACCGCAAGGCAGGTGGTGGTTCTCAGAATTATCTACCCAAAACCCAAAGCAAATTCAAATCCCTTGCCTCCAGCCTGGAGCTACAGAGAAACTGTTCTGGATAATGTGCTGAGAAACAGCTGCTTGGGGGCCTGTGTTGAATTTACTTACCCTGGGTACCACCCAGCCATCTCCCTGCCCTGAAAGCCCACCTCCCTGATAGGGCAGAGCCAGGGGAGGGATGTGGGCTGGGATGTAGAGAGACCCTGTGAGGGTGAGCGGGCAGCTGTGGTGGCCTTTTAGCAGGAGGGAAGGGAGGACGGGCCCAGAGTAATATTTGAGACCAAGCCTGCACCGTGGGCCCCGATAGCTTTCCACCTCGGCATCCATTGAGGACTGTCCCATCCCCTCAAAAGCCGTTTAACCCCAACGTATTTCAAAACTTCCCTTCCCTTCGAGCCACTCCTAAGCCACATCATTCTACACTGAATTTTTTTTTAATAAATTTATTTTATTTTCTTATTTATTTTTGGCTGCCTTGGGTCTTTGTTGCTGCGTGTGGGCTTTCTCTAGTTGTGGTGAGCGGGGGCTACTCTTCGTTGCGGTGCGCGGGCTTCTCATTGCGGTGGCCTCTCTTGTTGCGGAGCACGGGCTCTAGGCGTGCAGGCTTCAGTAGTTGTGGCACGCGGGCTCAGCAGTTGTGGCTCGCGGGCTCCAGAGCGCAGGCTCAGTAGTTGTGCTGCACGGGCTTAGTTGCTCCGCGGCATGTGGGATCTTCCCGGACCAGGGCCCGAACCCGTGTCCCCTGCATTGGCAGGCGATTCTTAACCACTGCGCCACCAGGGAAGCCCTGAATTTTTTTAAAAAAAAGCAAATGCTTCCCAGCCTCTCATTCCCTCCTCTTCACCAGAGAATCACACCTTCTCTAGAACGCTTCCAGAAATGCAAGCTTGAGTGTGTACACATAGTGCTAATTATGTTCAGTTATGTGAATTGTTTCCATTTAAGCCTAATTACCGTACTGGAGGCTAGCACTTATCCTTAAATACGTGTCAGATTAACTTTGTTAGAAGTCGTGTTGAAGGCAGTGGAGAAATAGAAAGTACATTGTTTGGTAGTGAGATGGTCCTTGTTTTACCCCTCATTTCCTCTGTGCTATTGGGTAAGAATTTAACATCTCTCAACCCGTCTTCTTGGAATAAAAAATTCCCATCCTGCCTGCCTCACAGAGGATCGCATCATTCACAAGTATTCTGTGATCCACCCCGTGTTCAAGGCTCTGTGCAACAGTCGGCAGGACAGACCATCGCTGCCCACACAGACTTTATCATCCAGTCAGGACAACAGAAGGTGAACAAGTAATGCATAAATAGCAAACATTTATTGAGTGCTTAGTGTGTGCCACACACTGTGCTAAGCACTTTTCAAATATTCCCTTATTTAATCCTTATAACAAGGCTGTGAGGAAGCTACTACTGTACCCATTTTACATATGGGGAAACTGAGGCTTAGGGGGTTTACGTCGCTGGGCACAAGCGTGGTTATGGCTGAGGCTGGGCTTGAATGCAGGTAACATGGCTCAGAGTCTGCAGTCGTGGTCATTCTGCTGCTTCCCCCATGATGTGTGGGAGACTGCAGGGCCACCCAGAGCCCGAATGGTGTGAAGGCACTTTGAGATCCGCGATCCTGCCACCTTAGCCCTCTTCTCTTGTTCAGAAGTAAGTCCTGGGTCCCATCCACACCCAAGGGGAGGGGATGGCACAAGGGCCTGAGCGCTAGGAGGCCACAGTCACGGGGCCTGAAGGGTCTGTCCACCACCATTTCTAATTCTATTTGTGGACCTTTTGTTCCTCATAGTTTCTTGTCCTGCCAGCAATTTACAATTTTTAAAACAGAGACACTGGCAGCATTTCTTACAATTTTTCCTGATCCCCCTGGATTTTGAGGACTGCCCTCGTTAATATCGTCATGGCTGTTTCCATGGTTAAATGGTCCCAGGAATTTTGTGAAAGAGAAACAGAGCCACAGGAGCTTGAGGCAGAGTCAGCAGAGAGAGAGGCCAAGCCCAGTGAGGAATTCAGACATTTAATCAAAACTTTAAATTCACCCATCTCTTATTGTTCTTCTATCCATTCATTTACGTGTTCCCGCGGCTGGCACGCTGGCTGAGCCCCTTCTGGGCTGTGGTCCCGGCTCCGCGCTGGTCCCCTCACTGCGTCCAGGGCAGAGTTCACAAGAGGAGAGGGTGGGACACCCTCTGCCTAGGACCGTGGGCGGGGGGACAGGCGGACAAAGGGAACAGTATGCTTCTTAAAGCAGAATAAACACAGTTTTACCTTCTCCTGCTGAGCCAGACTATCCCCCTGAAGATGCGTGGCTGTGCTGTGTAGTGTGGAACGATGGCCCGAAGGCCCCAGCCTCAGGGCACCGGGCTCTTGTACGTGTCAGTAAGTGTGTTCTATAGCATTCGCGTTTCTTCTCTGGCTCTGCAGCCCTCTCACCTGTCTCTCCTTGGTTTTGTCAGTGAATCCGATTACAGCAAACCTGTTCCTCCCTTCTGAGTGGCTGCTTCTAAATTACTGCGGGGCTAGAAACCCCCATCCCTACAGCAGGTTAGCACTGTGTGTAAGGTACGAGTTAATAAGTGGATCTCAAGGGCAATTGTGCCCCACCCCGATATCAGAATAAGGGAGTGGGTGTCATTTGAAAACAAAGCTTTGATTCGTTGCTTTTAATGTTAGTCATGTCGTTTACTTGATTTTGAATTTCATCTGACTGTAAAGTTGGGGTGACTAGGTTTATCCAAGGAGAGTACTGATTAACAGAAGGTGAGAATATCAACAGAGCACAGCATTGGGGGTAACAGTACATTCTGAGGAAGCGCAGGAGTTTCAGGCTGCTCAGAGGTCTCTTCTCGCTCCTCCCCCACAAGCCCCTGTCCCCTCCCTCTTCCTGTTGCAGTGAGTTCCCTGATGACCCCAGGGGTATTTGAGGGTCTTGTGGCAGCTGTAACAAATGACCACAAACTGGGTGGCTTAAAACAACAGAAATGTAGTCTCTCAGTGTCGCAGAGGCGTTTCCAGATGCCTGAGGTCGGCTCTGAGCACAGGCGCTCAGCTAAGTGGACTCCCCCGCCACCACCACCCACCCCACCCCACCCCCCGCGCCACCGGCTGGGTCAGCGCACCTGCGCACTGACACTGTTATCCCTTTGGGCTGCGGCATTCCTGGTTCCGGGTACCCAACTAACAAACTTCCGAAGAATCCAAATCACTGTTCACTTACAAATTAGGTGTGCTCAAGAGAGTCTAACACGTAAACATAATTCCTTACACTTACAGTTTCTGAAATACTTTCCCATCCGCTGTCTCAACCCGTGTTGTGCATCCTCTTGTACAGACGATACACCTGCAGCTCAGCCTGGTCATTGGCGAGCAGAGGATGTGAACCAGGGCTTCCTGACTCTGACAGCAGCCCGGGGCATTGATGGGTGATGCTTGGGGTGGGCATGGGAGCCCACGGCCAGGGCATGTACCGTGCCTCCCCCAGGAGAGGAGGGCTGACCGAGACTTGAAGGACAAGTAACGGTTGTTTGTTGAAGCTGGAAAGTGGGTGCTCAAGACAGAGAGGCCGGCCCCGCAAGGTGCAGAGAGAGGCAGGAGAGCCGGCATCTGAGGGAGCCGAAGGGATCTCAGGGAAACCTCCCCTTCCGCTGCCACCCCCGCCCAGTCTCCTTCAGTGAGCTGGTTTGTGGCTCACATTTACAAATTAGAGCTTCATTCTTTTGGCTTAAGCCAGAAAGCAAATTCACTCTACAGTCAGATGCAAAACCCCTTGAACCGGCCAAGGCTCCCCCTCAGCCAGCCAGCTTGCAGGTTGGGGCGTCCGGTTCTTCTGAGGACAGGTTTTGCTCAGTGAATCAGCTGTCACGCAGGGTTTGAGGACGCTGAATACTTGTGGGCGTAGGTGGAAAGTGAGCCATCAGTGTGTAGGGACAGGAGCAGAGCGGACGGCACTTGGGGTCCACAAACATCCGTCCTTTATAATTCCTGCCAGCCTTGAGCTGTCTGATCACATAGGGACATTGGGTCCTCCTGCCCTGCCTCATAAACAGACTAGATGCCCGAGCCTCCCTATGTGGGGCAGAGGGTAGGTTCCCCCATTAATTTCCTGCTCAGTGCAGTGAATTCATGTCTGCTTGGCTTCTGTATCTCTTCCATTCTCCCACCCCTGCATTCCAGACCCCCGGTTAACTTCCAGAGTCCAGACCCCGGACTGGGGCTTCAGGGAGCTGCTCCCTTCTTGTGGGAACCAGATGGGCATCATCTCCGTAGCATCCAAGTGACTTTTCCGTTTAGCCCACTGGGAATACTGGTTTTGTTTGCCTTTGTACCTGTATATTCTTTTTTTTAGTTTTTTAAATTATTTTTTTATTGAGGTATAGTTGATTTATAATATTAGTTTCTGGTGGACAATATGGTGATTCAGAATTTTTACAGATTATACTCCATCTAAAGTTACTTTAAAATATTGGCTATATTCCCTGTGCTGTACAATATATCTTTGTAGCTTATTTTTTTTACATAGTAGTTTGTACCTTTATTCCCCTCCCCCTGTCTTGCCCCTTCCCCTTTCTCTCTCCCCACTGGTAACCACTAGTTTGTTCTCTAAATCTGTGAGTCTGCTTCTTTTCTGTTATATTCATTTGTTTGTTTTATTTTTTAGATTCCACATATAAGTGATAACATATGGTATTTGTCTTTCTCAGTTTGAATTACTTCACTTAGCATAATACCTTCCAGGTCCATCCATGTTGTCGCAAATGGCAAAAATTTCATTCTTTTTTATGGCTGAGTAGTATTCCGTTGTGTATATATATACACCATGTCTTCTTTATCCATTCACCTGTTGATGGGCACTTAGGTTGCTTCCATATCCTGGCAATTGTAAACAATGCGGCTGTGAGCATTGAGGTGCATGTATCTTTTCGAATTAGAGTTTTGGGGGTTTTTTGGGGGGGGGGGTGGATATATACCAAGGAGTGGAATTGCTTCATCTATGGTAGTTCTATTTTTATTTTATTTTTTTTGAGGAACCTCCATACTGTGTTCCATAGTGGCTGCACCAGTTTACATTCCCACCAACAGTGTAGTGTGCAAGAGTTCCTTTTTCTCCACATCCTTGCCAGCATTTATTTGTGGTCTTTTTGATAATAGCCATTCTGACAGGTGTGAGATGATAATCTCATTGTGATTTTGATTTGCATTCCCCTGATGATTAGTGACGTTGAGCATCTTTCCATGTGCCTGTTGGCCATTTGTATGTCTTCTTCGGAAAAATGTCTATTCATGTCTTCTGCCCATTTTTTAATCGGGCTTTTTGGTTTTGGGGGGGGTTGTGTTTTTTTTGGATATTGAGTTGTATGAGCTGTTTATATAGTTTGGATATTAATCCTTTATTGGTCACATCAATTGCAAATATTTTCTCCCATTCAGTAGGTTGTCCTTTCATTTTGTCAATGGTTTGCTGTGCAAAAGTTTTCAAGTTTAATTAGGTCCCATTTGTTTATTTCTGCTTTTGTTTCCTTTGTCTTAGGAGACAGATCCAAAAAAATATTGCTTTGATTTACCGTCAAAGACTGTTCTGCCTGTGTTTTCTTCTCTGTACCTGTATATCCTTAAGCTAAAGACACACACACACACACACACACACACACACAAGCTTTAGACCATTTATTTTGAATATTCTTTTATCAACGTATCCATTTTTCTTTACAACATTTTGCAATGTATACTATACTGTTAAAATGTGATGTTGTTATGGCCAAACGTTGCATTTCTAATCTTCCTTTGATGTTAGTGGTGAAGTAGACGCCCATAAGAATGTGAGGGCATGTGAGTTGTCCTACTGGGTCACCCCTGTCCCCCCAGCTCCAGCCCTGTCTCTGGGTTTCTGGGTCCCCCGTGCAGGACAGGGGAACCTGGGAAGGCGAATGGTCTTGGAGACACCTGTGTGTGAGTTATTCAACCAGGCTGTGAGTAACAGTCAGCGGAGGGGAGCCCAGAACTCTAGGGGTGGAGAGAAGTGAGCGGTTGAGCCGTGGTGACAATGCTGGGTCCCAGGCCAGAAGCTGATTGTACGTGGAAAACCAGATCTCGGGTTCCGCGGGTCCGAAGTGAGATACACAAAGGTCAGCGTGGCAGTTCAAGGAGGCTGGGCCTTGTTCCAATTGTGAGCAGACTGGGTGGTGAGAAGGCGCTGAGCCTAAAGGTGTGGTGGAGGGGTGAGGGGGAGACACGTTTTAGCCGTGCATGACTTTCCTCCACCATCATGGTGACGGCCAGCTGCTCAGGGAGGGTTGGCAGGAGATGTAGGGGTGTCGGGCCGGCAGCCTCCCTCCCGCCCGGGCTGCTGGCCTCGCCTGGACTCTTCTTGTTTCCTGAGGTTGGCGGGAGACAGCTGCCCTGTCTCATCCCTTTCTCTTTGGCCTTTGCAGAGTCTCCGTGAGGCAGCTTTCTGGGGTCTGGTGCCCGGGGTCACCAGCCCGATCAAGATAGCAGTGTGGAGATTCCTGAGCAGGTAAAGTGTGCTCCCAGGAAAGAAGGCGCGGACGCGAGATATTCTGCCCTCATTCTTCAGCTTTGTTAATGTTCTTTTAAAATTATAAAATAGGTAGCAATGCTCATAAAAAGTCAAACAGTTCAGAGGTAGATGAAGTTAATGGGTTGGGCCCCTTCTGGCCTGCCTCTCCCCTTACTCCCAACTCCCCAAAGGCGGCCACCGTCAGCCTGGGCGTGGGTCCTTCCCATCCGCCCAGCTCTCGGGGTGGTTTCTGTTGACTGTTGGCTGAGCCTAAAGGCAGAAAAAACTCCGGGAGCGTGATGTGCTCCGTATCCTTCCAGAGCCCCCGTCTCTGCGGGACTCACATCCAGACCCTCGATTGCAGAGTCTGCAGTTAAGAGCCAGGGGGACCCCCAGATGCCGTGCCATCGGCCCAGCTCCGGTCCCTGGTGGCTCACCCGGCAGGAGTGACTCTGCGAATCCTGCTCCTCGGATGCCCCCCACGCTCAGGGGTCTCGGTCAGCTCCCAGCTTCCCTCAGTGCCCTGCCTTCATGTGATGTGAAGGCGGGCACATGCTGTCCCTGCCCCATCCCCTTGTGCACTTGGACGTGTGGCTCCTGCGTGTCCCACTGGCCTGGCAGGTCAGGAACGCAGAAAGACGGCTTTAATGGGCAAGGCTCTTATTTATTCGGGCGAGACAAAGTAAGTGAAAGGTCGCTGACGCCCGGAAAGCACCTGCCACAGGTGAGGTCGTCTGCTGTGATGATGAGGACTGTCACCGCTCTCTCTCCATGGCTTTACTGGGAGGTCTCCGCAGCTGAACAGCAGGTGGGGGGGGTCCAGTTCTGAGGATTGGGACCCTTGGCTGGGGGCAACTGGCAGCTTGCCCAAGCTGGGGTCTGTTGCTAGAGGCCCCTGCAAAGATACTGACCTGTGATTGCCTGGCTCGGCAGGTAGCAGGTGGCCCTCTGGGCTGAGGGATATGTCCAGTGATTAAAGGACATTTGTCCAGGACTTTTAAAGAAGAGAGGAGAATCTTTCTCGTGGTATTAGAGCTGTTTCCCAGTCGCAGTACTGTTGCCGTTTGGGGCGGGTCACTCTCTGCTGTGGGTCGATCCTGGGCACGGCGAGATGTTATCAGCACGCCTGTACCCACTGGTTGCCAGGACCATCCCCGCCTCCACTCGTGACCACCAATAAGGTCTCCAGACATTGCCAGATCTCCCCCGGAGGACAAAATTGCCCCCATTGAGAGCCACCGGCCTCAAAGATTCAGAATGGGCTTTCAGTGACCACTGCCTTGGCATCGTAAGCTGCTTCTCGCTTGGGTGCAGTTTTCTTTGTTCCTTTTCCAAGAAGCTGACCTCATCGAGCTCATTTGTTTGTTTCGTTGACTCATCCAGCTCTAACCACAAGCAGCCTTCCTACTTTGGGGGATCCCAAGTGACTTATCATGGGACTTTGTACGTAAATGTAAAAGATTCCTGTCTACCAAATTGGAGGCAGAGCATTCAAGGGCAAGCAGGGCTCCTGCTGACGATTTTATCGTGAGCACCCTTGCAGTTCAGTTTTCTGAAATCGCCAAGCATTTCTCTCCCATTAGTTTAGGTCTTAGCCCAGTGACTAGCAGATGATCTAAGGGTCAGGGCGGTCTGAAGTTGGCCAGTGCTTGGGGGATTTTCTTAAGGCCTCTGACCCAGGACTGATGGGGGAAGAAGGCAGAGGACTGGCTGTTTGAGAGAGAGGAGGGTCGAGGAGGAGAGGGAGGAGGGGGAGGAAGAGGGGGAGGATGGGGAGGAAGAGGAGGAGGAAGAGTCACACCTCACTGCTGTGCGTCAGGACCCTTGAGCAAGGCCTGGCTTGTTTGTGGCCCCTCTTGGGGCCCCAGAGAAAGCCGCAGGCTTTGAGACGGGACTTCACAAAGCACAGCGTAACCCTGAGGACTGACGTAACCCTGAGGTCGGAGGCCACGCCTTCTCCTACCCACGTTTGGTGATCGAGGCTGTAACCCGGAGGAAGGAGGCTGGGTTCTGTCTGAATTCCGCCACTGGTCCTCTCTTGGGCTCTTTTTTTCCTGCCTCAATTTTTTATAAATTTTTATAAAACGTAAGTGCAGAGGTCGGGCAGCTTTGTGGTGGGTTATATCCAGGGCTCAGCAAGGTCAAGGAGTTAAGCTCTGTCCCTCACCGACTCCTTAGGGAAACGGGTTCTGGTTTCCTAGTGGGGGCTTTAGATCTTAGAACCTGCCTTGCACTCGAAAACTCTAGTTATCGGAAGATCTCAGTGTGCCCAGAGGCTCGACTTAATTGGCTGCCTCGGAAGCACGCGATCCCCGCTGCCCACACCCCACCCCCCGCGCCCCTCCCGCCCGGCACCGCCTGTGGCCTCACACTCCGCCAGTGCCGAGAGTTCCATGCTCGCTGTCAACGTACGCTGGACGGGCCAGAGAACAGTGCAAGGGAACAGAAGCTAGATCTGGCCGCCAGGTGCACTTCATCCTGGATTGGCAGGACAGTGATAGCCAGTGACGCTGCTGGACCAGATGCCACCAGCCCCACCGGCCATGCCCATCAGCCCCGGGTTAACACATCAAGTCGGGACCTCCTCTCACAAATCAGACAGCTCCTACTCCGGGTGCCCAGAGATCTTTACTGAAGGGTTGGAGCCAAGAGGCATGGGTGGGCCTGTGGGCGCTCAGAGTGGAGTTTCCGGGGCGCCCGGAACTTGCCTTTTGTTCTGTGGGGCTGTTCTCCCTGCCTTCACCTGTGCCGGTGCTGGCAGAGCTCTGAGTCTTCCGGATTCCAGCGTCCGCAGTAGCCAGTCTGTCGACTGCTGGCGCAAAGCTGCTTTCCCAAAATAGCCACCCAGAGGGAAAGAGCAGCCCTGGAATTTGACCCTGACCATCACCGTGGAGGCCCTGCCCAGGCTCGTGGTCCCACCTGCCTTCACCTTTGACCGTCACAGAGACGCTGGGTGGGTGTGGGCCTGGGTTTTTCCCTCTTCCCCTCCCTCCTTCCTCTTCCCTTTTGTTCTTTTCTCTACCAGCTTTAGATTTAGAATCCAGATGACTCAGGAGAGATGTTCCAGTGCCTGACTGGCTGGGGGGGGCAGGTCACAGGGTGGGAGCAGAGTCGGGTGGGGGGGGGGGGACCCGTGTGCAGGCACTTCTCCGAAGGTGAACGCATACCTATGGCGGGCCCGGGCGCTGGCAGTGAGCCCAGGCCTGGAGGTGTGGCGGAGAACCTGGCAGGTCGGACAGGTGGAGCCAGCCCTGCGGCTGTAGGGCCACAGCTGAGGGTCTCATCCCGGGTCCTCCCTCAGCCCACAGACCAGGTAACCCACCGTCTTATCTTTTCTGCTGGTTCAGTTCGCTGTCAACTTCAGGCAACACTTATGACTTGAGAAAAAGGCCTTTGGGATTTTCGGGGGAAATCGTGAGCGTGTTTGGAGAGGATTTGCTCTGTCGGTGTGTGGGAAACTTGACCTTGACGTTAGAAAAACAGGTCTAATTGTCCGGTCCTTGGTTCTGAAAAGCAAATTTCTTACGGAGCCTGGATGCTGAATGGCAAATCAGGAAGACAAGGTCCAGAAACGATGAGATTTTTTTGTAACTGCAAACGGAGGGCCTGTGGAAGACTTTGTGGTGGTTAGGTGGGCTGTTTTCCTTTTCCATAAGGAGGATCCGGGCTGGGGGCTGCCTCGCCCTCAATCCCTACTCAGAGAAGCACAGGGAGTGCCGGGCTTCTTCCAAAACTCAAAATTTATATTACAGCCCTTGGGCTGGGTTTTATTTTGAAATTGTTTGAAGTTTCAAATCGCCTCTCCTGTTCAGAAGACTAGACTTGTGAAAGCCGTGTCTCCAGCACTCTCACCCGCATTTTATTTAGCCAGGGAGTTGTTCCCTTAGTCTTTGGGGGGATTTCTGGCCTGAGGGCAGGAAGGGAAAGAGCACAGGTCTGAAGAACAAACCCAGGACTACCGACCCCAAACAGGGACTGGTTTTGTCCTGTTTGGCATCATTGAACCGTAGGTACCGCTTCCTCTCTGCAATCCGTGCCCTCCCCTGTCTGCCAGCATCCCGGAACATCGCCCGGATGCTCAGAGCAGATGCTGTGATGGTCTCAAACTGCCCTTGCACTTTACAGGGAGAGGACAGGAAAGCTGTTTCTGCTGTTGAAGCTTTTGTGACAGAGACTTTTTTGTTAAGTGGTTTGCTTTTTTTTAAAATTTTTATTCCAAGGTAATTTGTGGTGCCTGAATTGTTTAGATTATGCAATATATTGATTAGGATTCCTTCCTCTGCAAGTAGGAGAAAACCCTACTCAAAATGACAAATAATCAGAACATTAAAATTTTTATAAAACATAAGTGCAGAGGTCGGGCAGCTTTGTGATGGGTTATATCCAGGGCTTAGCAAGGTCAGGGAATTAGGCTCTGTCCGTATTTCTGCTCTGCCATCCTCCACATGCTGACTTGTCTCCCACCAGCTCCCCTCCCGCCTGGCTCTTCCTGGGGTCTCTCATTATAAGTGAGGAAGCCCTTCCCGAGGCCCTCCACCGCTGACTTGCCCACATATCTCATTGGCCAGAATTATGCCTCGTGTCCAGCCCCAGCCAATTAGTGGCAAGGGAGGGGGTTATTGTGATGGAGTTTGTGAGGCCCATCAGGGAGAGGAGGGTGGGTTACCTGAACCAAATCAGGGTCTGTGAGCAGGAGGAGAGAGGGTGTGGATTTGGGGCGATATCTGCTACACTGGAAATTTACATTTATTCAGATTTGTACCTGACTTGGGGGCAGTACAACAACTCTTGCTCCTAAAATACGTGTATTTTTTTTATACTCGATTCTTAATGCAAGGGCAGTTTCAGATAATTGTGGTGTCCACTCTTAGCCTTTCACCTCCCAGGAAGCCCTCTTCCTTAAGCATCTGGTCTGGTGGTTTTTAAGAGTTTGAGCTTTTCTCCTTCTTGATGAACCTGCTGCTCGAGGCTCCGTCCCTAAGGACCGGAATAGGAAACAGTAGGAGTTCTAAATATTCAGAGGTGTTAGGTGAACACGTCTCCAGCTCTGCAAAGGGCAGCAGCAACAGGGTTCTGGCTGGCAGCTCCCCAGAGCCATCTGCCATTCGCCCACAACACTGTGGGGTCTGCCAGGGACGGGCCTGCACCAGCATCACCTCCCAGGGACTTGCTGGAGTTTTCTCTTTTCTCCAGGGCAGGCACAGGTAGCTCCCGAACCTCAGGGAAAAGGGAGGTGGTGGCTGCAATGCTGGGAAAGCTGGTTCCGATGGACGCGGACCTGATAGTAATGTTTGAGGTCTTTTCTTTTTTTTTTTTTTTGCCCCAGCCCTGAGACCCCACTCTTAAGGCAGGTTTGTCTCTGCCCCCACTTTGACCTGGACAGAAATCACCTGAAGATCTGGAAGGATCTCTGGATCTCTGACCTGCCGTCACCTTCCTGCCACTGGGTCAGGTTTTCTGGATGAAATCAATGCAAGGACAGAAAAATTTCTTCCAGCTCTTGACATCACTGTGAAACGCAAGAGGACATTAGGGCTGGTATTCAACATCACGGATTCCTTTCAAAGCCTTGCAGAGGTGTGTGCGATGCAAAACTGTGAGTCTTTCTGAGTACCGTGCTTCTTCCACCAGGACAGGCACTTCCAAAGCACTTGTTCTTGTGGTTCAGCACTGCTCACGGTTGTGATTTTGCATGTCGCGATTTCCTGCCTGTCTCTCTCTCTCTCCCCATGGACCCCCCAAGGCCCAGGACATCCTCTTCATGGAGTCCTCAGCACCCAGTACATCACAGGCTCTCAAGTCCGCATGTGATGGGTGGGTGCATGAAGGGGACATTCGTGCTTTCTGAAAGACGTGCTGTGGAATTAGGAAGCCTTCCTGAGTGAATTTCCACATCTCCGTGGACGGAGAGGGGGTCCTGCTTTCCCAGGAATCGTAACATCCAAGAGCCTTGTTACCAGAATCCACTTTTTCTTTAATGCTTAGAACTTAAGTGCTAGGAACTTAAAACGCCCCTGGTAAAGATGACTTCTGGTTTTCTTGTATGCCTCCTGGTTCCCTGGCCCAGCAGCACTGGCTTTGCAGCATGATGTGTTGGGCTTGGGGCTCAAAAGGGCCCCTGTAAGAAGAGAAGTGAAGTCTGTTTAACATCACAGCTCTGAACTGAACTGCGGGCCTTTTAAACATCTTGTGTTAATGCAGCAGAAGCTCGCCTGGTAACTGGACCAAAGGCCTTTCAGTAGAAAGGAAAGTACATTGAAAAAGTATGTTCACTTGGGTTGTGACTTTCCAGGAAAGTCTGATTTGGTGAAAGACTGCTGACTTGGTGTGTTTTGTATTTCATGGAACACAGGAAATTGGGGACATTGACTGATTATTCATGCTAGCCTCCTCTCTCTGACTGAAAAGATTGTTCCTGAAGTCCCAGCCTCCTCTCTCTGGCTGGAAGATTGTCCTTTCCATCTGAGGGCCCTGGCTGATCAGCCCTGGTGCCTGGGCGGGGGGGTGGGAGGAGGCAGCCTCCCTAGGCAGACCCCTTCATCCAGGTAACTGCCTAGATTCAGAAAATGGGGTTCTGCGTGGAAATCAGGGGCAGGGTCTGCTTAGCCGTAGAAGGTGCATCCGGTTTGGCTTGGATGCGCCCAGCTCCCCATCATGCTTTTCTGAGCCATGGGTTTTTTTGTTGTTGTTATTTTGTTCTGTTTTGTTTTTTTGTTTGCTTTTTGGCCGCTCCACGAAGCTTGCAGGATCTTCGTTCCCCGACCAGGGATTGAACCCGGGTCCAGGCAGTGAAAGCACCGAGTCCTAACCGCTGGACCGCCAGGGAAGTCCCTGAGCCACCTTTCCTTTCAAGACTGTTTCTGAACCTGAGGGTGGGCTGGACCAGGACGTGGCAGGTCCCTTGTCTCCATCTTCCCACACTCTGTGATGCCTGCTCCAGATCGCTGCTGGGTTCAGGACGTGCCCCGCCCCAGTGAAACTCACCAGCCCTCCCACCCTCAGCAGCAGTACCACGGGCAGGTCTGCAGCCGGAGAGCTCATACCAGCCAGGCATGCCACAGCCCCTTTGTTTCCACGTAGCTGTCTTTACCTTGGGAAGCCTGCCTCTGTTTCCAGTTTCCAGGGTCCTCCACCTGGGCCGGCCTAGGCTGAGAGTCAAGGGAGGGGGAGACTTTACTTGGACTCCTCTTGTCCCTGTATTTACCGGAGGACACGGTCACTGCAGAAAGTGCCTTTGGCCCCTTCCCAGACCTGCTGGACCGGAAGCTCCGCTGTGGGGCTGGGAATCTGCCCCTTTCCCAAGCTCCCAGGCGACTCTTTTTTTTTTTTTTTTGATTTATTTATTCATTTATTTATTTATGGCTGCGTTGAGTCTTCGTTGCCGCGCGTGGGCTTTCTCTAGTTGCGGTGAGCGTGGGCTACTCTCCGCTGCAGTGTGCGGGCTTCTCATTGCAGTGGCTTCTCTTGCTGCGGAGCATGGGCTCTAGGCGTGCAGGCTTCAGTAGTTGTGGCGCACGGGCTTAGTTGCTCCACAGCATGTGGGATCTTCCCGGACCAGGGCTCGAACCTGTGTCCCCTGCATTGGCAGGCAATCGGATTCTTAACCACTGCGCCACCAGGGAAGCCCCCAGGCGACTCTTATGCATAGGAAAGCTGAGAACCGATGCTTTAACCCGATAAATGTCCTCTGCCTGAACTTACCTTTGGGGTAAAATTGGACATATTGGGACATTTTTTCCACACTGAAAGATAACAATTAAGGTCTCGCCTGGCTTGCTTTTTATTTATTTTTTTAATTAAAAAAATTTTGGGGGGGGCTTCCCTGGGGGCATAGTGGTTAAGAATCCGCCTGCTAATGCAGGGGACACGGGTTCGAGCCCTGGTCCGGGAAGATCCCACATGCCGCGGAGCAACTAAGCCCGTGCGTCACAACTACTGAGCCTGCGTGCCTAGAGCCCATGCTCTGCAACAAGAGAAGCCACCGCAATGAGAAGCCCATGCACTGCAAGGAAGAGTAGCCCCCGCTCGCCGCAACTAGAGAAAGCCCGCGCGCAGCAACGAAGACCCAACGCAGCCAAAAATAAATAAATAAATAAATTTATTTTAAAAAGCTGCGCTGCACACCATGTGGGATCTTAGTTCCCCGACCAGGACTTGAACCCGCACCCCCTTGCAATGGAAGCGCAGAGTCTTAACCACTGGACTGCCAGGAAGGTCCTCCCTGGGTTGCTTTTTGGACACAGCATTATGCCTTCACCTGTCTGGGGGGCAGAGGACTGAGGTAAGAGGGCACTCCCATCAGCCCCCACTGGACCTTTCGTAGCCAAGAAAGGACAAGCCTGCACCCTCCCCCTGCGGCGTGTGTGGGATGCCCTCCCAGGGGCTTTCTCCTCTCGGGCAGAGAGATTGCGCTGGCTCGGGAGCTGCCTTCATCTGCATGCCCTTGCCTGGAACGCAGGTTTCTGGGACCTCCTGTGCTGGGGTAGAGGTCACACTGAGAACACCCCCTACATGTCCCCCCACCTACACAGGAGAGGAACTGTCCCATGGGTGGTCTGCACCCAAAGCCGTGAGTCATGAGATCTTTAGGCCGCCTCTCTGTGATGGTCAGTTCGAGGCGTCCAGGTGGCCAGGCTGTAGGACCCAGGAACCCAACCAGCCAGTAATCTGGGTGCTGCTGTGAGGATTGTCACCCACCATCAGTTGACTCTGAGTGAAGATCATCCCGGAGAACTGGGTGGGCCTCATCCAATCAGTTGAAAGCCTTAAGAGCACAGCCGGGGTTCCCGAGAAAGAAGAAATTCCGTGTGTGGACGGCAGCACCAGCTTCAGCCCAGGGGTCTCCAGCCTGTGGATTTCAGCCTGGCCTACCAGCCCCTGCAATCACATGAGCCCATTTCTTGACATAAATCTCTTAATCATGCCTCCTCTTCCAGAACTCTGACTGATCCACTCTCTGCCCGGTGCCCGGGATCGGGGAGCAGCCGGTGCCGCTTTATTCTGTTCCTTGCTTTTCATGTAGACATGCGGATTTTTAATTAATTCATTAATTAATTTATTTTGGCTGCGTTGGGTCTTCGTTGCTGCATGCGGGCTTTCTCTAGTTGCGGTGAGCGGGGGCTACTCTTCATTGTGGTGCGCGGGCTTCTCATTGTGGTGGCTTCTCTTGTTGTGGAGCACGGGCTCTAGGTGTGTGGGCTTCAGTACTTATGGCTCGCGGGCTCTAGAGCACAGGCTCAGTAGTTGTGGCACATGAGCTTGGTTGCTCCGCGGCATGTGGGATCTTCCCGGACCAGGGCTGGAACCCGTGGTCCCCTGCATTGGCAGGTGGGTTCTCAACCACTGCACCACCAGGGAAGCCCAGACATGAGGATTTTAAACTACCGTCATTTTCAAACTTCTTCTCTTCCAGGGAAGTGCTGACTTGTTCTTTTCTCCTGGTCAGTGGGTCAAGGGCCTGCCCTGCTGGGATGTGTTGCCGGTCTCAGCTTTCTCCTCCAGTCTCTCTTTCCTCCCCACTTTTCTTTATCCGCAGGTCTTAGGGAGAGGAAGGACAGGCCTGCACGCCGTCATCAGCAGGGCCAGCTGTGAGTGTTTCTTTGGCAGTGTCTTAGCTGGTTGTTGTGAGTAATAATGAAGGAAGCAATCAGCAAGTATACTGCCCTAGAAGTGCTGCACGTTGTTGTGCCCAAGAGGGAAGAAAGAGGCAAGACACTCGAGCCACGTGAGATGCCAGGACAGGATGTCGGAAGCTCTGGCCCGCCGTGTCGGCTGGTAAGGGCTGCCAGGGAAGCAAGCTCTCCGGGCCCCGGAGCTGGCCTGCTCACGGGTGTTGAAGGAAAAGGGCACACAGCCTGGGCCATGGGTGGTTTCTGGCTGGGAGAAGTTTGCACATAGGAATGATACTCGCCAGTGTTTATGAGCACTTACTGTGTATGAAGCCCTGTCCAAAGCATCCTAAATGTATTATCTCAGGAGCAAGAGTCTGTTGTTATCCCTGTCTTGCAGAGAAGAAACAGAAGTACAAAGATTAGAAGTAACAAAGGATGGGACTTCCCTGGTGGTCCAGCGGTTAGGACTCTGCACTTCCACTACAGGGGGCATAGGTTCGATCCCTGGTTGGGGAACTAAGATCCCACAAGCCACACAGCATGGCCAAATAATAATAATAATAATAGATTTTTTTTTAAAAAGTAACAAAGGATGCAGTTGATAGAAAGAGGGCCCAAGCAGTCTGGCTCCAGACTCTGTACTCTTTTTTTTTTTTTAATTTTTGGCTGCACCCTGCAGCATGTGGGACCTTAGTTCCCTGACCAGGGATTGAACCTGCACCCCCTGCATTGGAAGGCGGAGTCTTAACCGCCGGGCTGCCGGGGAAGTCCCCAGACTCTACTCTTAACCGCGGTCTCGTGTCCTTAGAGATGGGCCTAGGATGGTGTCACTGTCCTGCGGACCCGCTTTGCCGAATGATTTGAACGTGAATACGCTCCACTCTCTCTCTGCATGAGGCAAATTTCAAATGCAGTCATACGCTTTGGAGAATGTTCCTGTGTGGGCATTAGGAGATGTGT
Organism: Balaenoptera ricei; assembly: GCF_028023285.1. Lineage (NCBI taxonomy): Eukaryota > Metazoa > Chordata > Mammalia > Artiodactyla > Balaenopteridae > Balaenoptera > Balaenoptera ricei. Next base: position 6,902,586 of record NC_082639.1, on the reverse strand, counting down.
GTGCCTTGGGGAGAGTTTTTCTTTTCAGCCGAAGCCGGGCCCAGGAAGTTGATGAGGATGAGAAGCTGGTGGTGTTTTCTGCTCTGGTGGCTGATAAGAAAGTTTCCTCTAAGGGAGCTCAGCTGAGACAACAGTTCATTTCTGTGGGTCCCACCAGCTCCACCTACCGATGCCAGCTTTGGGTCCAGTGAGCTGTGAGGCCAGCCAGATTACCATGGCCACAGGAACTCGACCCAAGCCACCAGAAGATGGAGAACCAAGACACAGTGGTGGCTCTTCCAGGTCTTGGACCACGAGGCACGCCCATGGCCTCCAGCGAGCCAGGGATAACCCACCAAGGGGCCCTGCACTTCCCCAGAGTCTGCTAAACCAGCCTTGGGTCCTTGCCTTTCTGCCCTTGGTGTCCGTGCTCGTTGACATTGAGCTGTGAGTTCCCCGGTTCTCTGTCCCACTGATTTTCTCCATTGTTCTCCAATCTGGTGCTTATAGGAATTCACCCATGTCCCAGAGGCGAAACCACGTGCCAGTGGCTGACGCCTACTGACCCCAATGACTAAGACGAGCCTCCAAGGTCCATGAAGCGATGGGTAACTTTCATGCAGACCAAGGACAGCACTTGCTGTGACCCCCCCCCAGCCTCTGCATGTCCCCTGCTGCTACCCTCCCAGCCACTGCCCAGGGCACCTCCCCTGCTCGTGCCCACCCACCTGGACCCCATCCCTTGGCTCTGTCTTGCCTTTCTCAGTGCTTCCAAATGCTGGAGGGGAGAGGAGCCTATTTCCATTCTGACCACTTTATAAGAGCCAGAGGGCTCTTAGGTTTTCTGGGATTTGGAATTGACCCTTGGTCTTGACACATTCTGACGGATAGGCCCCTCTTCCAGCCTAAGCCAGTCCTCTTTCTCTTATTGCTGGAGAGCAAAGCAAGCAGCCAAAGCGGATTCCTGTGGGAACTGTTCTGTTCCTCCTCTGCTCTAAGGGCTGGCTTCAGAGATGGTCCCTTTGTCATGCACATTGCACTGGCCACGCCCACGCCCACGTGGCCACAGCTCCCCCTCTGCTGTGCCACGCCCCACCCCCACCCAGCAGTGCGTGGGCTGCAGCGGGGCCACCGAATGCCTGGGACGCCGGCTGCAGTGACAGAGCGGCCCGATCCCTCGCGGGAGTTTTGACCGAGGCAGCATTTGGGATCGCTTATGAGCTGAAATCTTTACATTTTTCCCCAGTTTTAGGCTGAAGTAAAGAATGCCTGCCTTTTCCAACCACCAACCGATTCAGGGGCTTGAACTTCTAAAACAAAGGGACCACACCCTTGGATTATGATCTAACTAGCCTATGAATTTGAGTTCAGGTAAAATCATTTGCAAAGTAACCTCTTTTCCTACCTAGCTTTGCTTTTAGTTATGTCAATACAGAAACAAGAAAAGTGATCCTTCTCTGACAGGCAGAGGTCACCTGTAGACATTCCTGGATAATCAGTCAGGAAACAGAAACAGCAGACAGTCTTTGCTTCCGGTCGGGTCTTGGATAAAACTGATGTCTTTGTGGCAATTGAATTCACTTATGCAGTCTTTAGAGCAGATGGATAGAATATTTCTGTCGTCTTTCTATTTGATAGTAATAGAAGAAATGTGCTGGGATATACATCTAGCTCTTTATCTCCACTCCTGCAGAGACAGGAGGGATGATGTTGTGAGTTTAGAGTATATTGGGACAAAGAGAGCTACTTCTCTCTCTCTCTCTCTCTCTGTCTCTTTCTCTCTCTCTCTGTCTCTGTCTGTCTCTCTCTGTCTCTTTCTCTCTCACACACACACACACACACACACACACACACTCGTGTGCATGCATGCACCCTGGCCTCGAATTTGGGGAGTTCAAGGTCCAGTAAGTTGAGGATATCCAGACCCGGGGCAGAGTGCACTTCTGCTTTTGAGAACGAATGGGCAGATTCTAGTTTGTAGTTGGTGGGTCGGAGAGAGGGATCAAGAATTTCATGGTTGGACTTGGCATTTGGAGGCAGGTGGAGTTAGATGCAAATTTTATGTTTTTGGGGAAAGTATTTGATCTTCTTGACTATGAGGCAAAGTAAGGGTTAAAAATATATATTTGATTAAAAAATATATATGCATATATATTTAATAAGCTCTGTGGCTCATACTAATATCAATTTCCTGGTTTCAGTATTGTCCTATAGTTACACAAGGTGTTACTTCTGGGAGAAAATGGCTGAAAGGTACACAGGATCTCTCTGTACCTTTTTTTTTTTTTTTTTTTCAATTTTCTGTAAATCCATGATTATTTCAAAATAAAAAGTTACAACATATATACTTATATTTGACAAAATGCTGTGTGGTATCCTGGATTGGATCCTGGAACAGAAGAAGGACATGAGTAGCAAAACTGGAAAACCCAAGAAAGATCTTTAACATTTGCCAATGTTAATTTCTTAGTTTTAACAACTGTACCATGGTTGTGTAAAACGTTAACATTTAAAAGAAACTGGGTAAAGGATATGAGGGAATTCTCTGTGCTATCCTTTGTAACTTTTCTGTAAATCTAAAGTTATTCCAAAATAAAAAGTTTATTAAAAACAAAAATGTGTATATATATGTATATACACATATGTATTACATTTATATTTAAGCACATCTACGTAACCAGTGCCTTTAAAAATACACTTTCTTTAGACGAGGCATCAGATGGTGCCTCTGAGATGAGTTGATAATTAAGGGCCCTTTCGACAAACGAACTGCAGGATCATTTTGTTCCCTAATTTGTCTGTATGGCCAGAGGGACCCTACAGAGCTCTTAAAACCCAGTAGGAACCCTGAATTCTCCTGCGTCTGAGTCACACATTGGGGAGAGTTCATTGTAATACAGTCCCATTTTCTGGATCAGAAACTGAGGCACGGACGAGAACTGATGTAATTTAGATTGAGATTTCCTGGAATGTTTAAAACCAAATTCTTTTCTGCTTTCCAAGCTTGTGCTCGCACACGCACAAAATATAAACTGTAGCTGTTATACATTTAAGGGGGAAAAAAACCGAAATGACCTTTGCCACTCTTTTCTGGGGCTCTCCTGAGGATCCACGGTTAAAATTGGTGGGTATGTTGGGGAATCCAGTCAAAATGAAAGTATTAATTCAGCATCTAGTCCATGCCCTCCACTTGGCAGGGGGCTACCAGGGATGCCCAAGGACTAGGGAGCATTGCGGGTTTTTGGTGCCCAGCATCCTCTTCTAGCAGCACCTGCCCGGTCCTTGGGAAAACCACTCACCCCACTAGATGCAGTCTGGGGGCTCCCCTGGCCAGTGTGAGTCTTTGTGAGCTTGGGGTGCAGATGAGGCATGCTTGCAGTTCACTGGTCCCACTGCACACCTTCAAAGGGGCATCACTCTGGCCCCTGGGTCCCCTAAGCTCCCTGGCCCCATCCTGGACCTTAGTGTTCCTGCCATCCTAGGAGCTGCCTTATTTTCCGATAGATAGGAGTTCACCACAGTCCCATTTATTGTTTGAAACTCACAAACTCTAACCGATATGCCTACACGGAGGAAGGAAGCGGGGGACCCTCACTCTTCATCCTGTGCGCCTCTCACTGGACATGACCTGAGACCACTTTGGACAAATGCCTCCATCCTTCTTCACTGGGACTGGAAACGTTAAAGTAAACTACCGAACACGAGGGCCCTTGTACTCTAGCCAAGAGGTGCTCTGTGCCCCTGAAATATTTCTGTAGTAATTGTTCAGGCTGGTACCACCTCTCCCCATCCCCAGGATCCCTGAGGCATCGTTCTACAACAAAGCAATCACAGATTATCCTGTCTCTAAATGACAAACTTGGAAGATTGTCTCTTTCTATTTGAAGTCACTCCTAAAACATGGAATCCAGATAGGAGAGAAGAGATGAAACCAGTAACTATTAATGTAGAAGCAGCGTAGAAGCCGTCTCCCCCAGGTCATTGTCTGGAAGCTTCCGCAAGCCTCAGACCCAAGGGGCAGGGAGCTGGTTTGCAGCCCTTGTGATAAGTCAATGGCTCCTGGTGACATCACTGTGCCCTGGGCACTGGCCTCACGCTTCCCTTGGCTGTTCCCTGACAGCAGAGCCGGCTTCGTGGGAGTGCAGCCTGTACAGCCACCCAGGACCCTGCGCTTAGTAGAGCCTGCATCTGGGCTGTCGCCAAATTGCAATTAGTAACGACTTTTGAACAAGGGCCCGCGTTTTCATTTTGCACCAGGCCTATGAATTGTGTAGCCGCTTCTGACTAACAGCTTCCGCAGGCCTTCAGGCTGCCGGTCACGAGGATTTGGTCATCCCACTTCGAACTCCTAACCCAGTGTGGGATCAGGACTTGGTGCCCATTTCCCCAGAGGGCCTGGCACCGAGCAGGTGCTGCAGCAAAAGATGGGGACCGACCCACCCAGAGGGTTGGGGCGAGTGGGGCTGGGTGGGACCAGAATCCTCCGTCCCGCTGAACCCAGGGCCCCCCCAGGGGACACCTACAGATAGAGAACCCGCGTCCAGTGCTTGGGGCTGGCCAGAAACTGGTTCATCAGAAGTCAGGGAGGGGTTTTGTTGGTTTTGTGGATTGTATCCACTTGGGGATTGTATTAGTCTGCTAGGGCTGCCCTAACAAAGTACTGCAGAAAATTTGTTTTCTCACAGTTCTGGAGGCTGGAAGTCTGAGATCAAGATGTCAGCAGAGCTGATTCCTCCTGAGGCCTCTCTCCTTGGCTCGTGGATGGCTGTCCTCTCCCTGTGTCCTCACATGGTCTGCCTTCTGTGCCTGTGTCCACATTTCCCCTTTTTATAAGGACACCAGTCATATTGGATTAGAACCCACCCTAATGACCTCATTTTAACCTAATTACCTCTTTAAAGACCCTATCTCCAAATTCAGTCACATTCTGAGGTCCTGGGGGTTAGGACTTCAAGTATGGATTTGTGGGGGGAGGAGGGGTGACACCATTCAGCCCGTCACTGGGATTTTTCTGGACACTTCAAAATCGTTTTAATAGCTTAATGTCTTTCCAGCCGAGAAATGATCGACCCTGGGGTCTGTTCTCTATCCACAGGAAGAGGCATCGAAAGACCGGGGAGCCAGCAGAATGGGGCTCTGGGAGATTGCTCAAGGGTGTGAGGCTTGGTTACTGAATCCTCGCTTCCAGATAGACACAGGAAGAGTGACCGTACAGAGGACAGAGGCCAGCTGTGCCCGAGTCCTGCAGGGCTTGAGGAAGAGGAATGATGTGAGCTAGATGATTTGGGTCAGAGACAGGAAAAGACCTAGGGTTGTGGGGGGAGGGGTCGGAGGCCGAGGAGGCTGTGAGACCCACACTGGGCTGGAGGTAGGGGAGCATCCCAGAGGCGGGGCCAGGTTTGTAGCAGTGGTTCCCAAACGGCCTGAGAGCTTTGTAAGCCCTGAGACTCTGTTTCCCGCATCTTGGGTGGGGCTTGAGCATCTGCACATTTAGAAAGTTCCCCAGGTGGGATGTAAGTGAAACAAGACTGTTGAAGTTGGCTCATGGCTCCCAGGGGGTTCATATACTTTTGAACATTTTGAAATTTTCCATAACAAAGGTTTTTTTTGTTTGTTTGTTTTTAAAGAGAGAGTGGATGGGGGAGGGAAAGAGAGGGACCTGGGGGAGGAGAGAATGAGAATAGGAAAAAAACTGCCAGGAGGTTCCGTTACCAGCCCTGGTTAGGACGAAGATGGAAGGAGGAAACCCTGTATCTGCCCCTGGGCTTCATCTGACACGGGGGAAGCAGCGCCTCCTGGTGGCGAGAGGTGGCAGTAACAGCCGGGTCAGGACCTGGAGTCTGGGTGTGAATCTGGAACCAGGAACGTGTGTCCCAGGGATGACCGTACAGGGGGAAGCGGGGCAAGCCCTCGGATCAGGCTTTTGACCTTGGTTATACCGTGACCCCTCTGCCCATCTACCAATGCCTATAGACCCAAAAGATAAAGGCGAAAAAAATACATGGATTACAAAGCAGAATAAATATAGTGTAATATAAATTATCAAAATAGTTGATAAAACCGAATTTGTTACAGTGGTACATGTGCCCCTATTAGCACATTAAATAAGATCCAGCAGCAGCTGGTCTAATAACGATTGTAATTTAAAAGTAGTGATGAGCATGAGTGGTATTTTGAGAAACCTGCAACGTGATATGAAAATATTTGTGATTTCTATTGTTCATAGAATCACAGGCAATGCTAAAACAAAAAACAAAAAAACAAGAAAAACACAAACTCCTGGGACTTGTTTTCCAGGTTGGTAAGTAAAGGAACTGCTTGATTCCTGTGGGAAGTTGGTGAAGACAGACACACCTGGTCACCCTCTAGGTTACTGCCCGCAGGTCAGAACCCTGCCTTAGAAAGGCAGTCAGGGCCACTGTGCTTCCCTCACTAGGACTCCAGCTGCTGTCATCTGGCTGCTCCATACGCCCATCAATCATCCCACAAACGCTGACCGAGGACCTGATGTGTGACAGACACCATGCTCTATGCAGAACAGGTCCCTGCCTATATCAAGCGCGCTTTCTACAGAGAGACAGGTGATGAACAAGACATAGCACAGCTTGTACACGCTCAACATTTAGGTCACATGTTCCTGTTGAATATACATGTAATATAGAACAACACTTCCAGCCTAACTGAGATATAATGCTTCTTACTGAAAGTTTTCATTTAATTCTGTTCCCTTTAAAGCCAAGTTCTCAATCTAGGTTAGCCCATACTCCTTTTTTATAGAGCAAAAGAAATCCTCTGGAAGATTCTGAAGGGCTTCTGGGAAGGAAAGGTGCTCATACCTTTTATTTCCTCCCCAAACCCATATTAAGAGTCACTGCTTGAGACTCCCCTGGCAGTTCAGTGGTTAGGACTCTGCACTTCCACTGCCAGGGCCCTGGGTTCGATCCCTGGTTGGGGAACTAAGATCCCACAAGCTGCGTGGCACAGCAGAAAAAAAAAAAAAAAAAAAAAAAGAGTCACTGCTTATTCATAGCAGCATTATTCACAATAGCCAAAAGGTGGAAACAACCCAAGTGTTTACCAACAGATGAATGGATAAGCAAAATATCCATCCAATGGGATGTTATTTGACCATAAAAGGAAATGAAGTGCCATTACATGCTACAACATGGATAAACCTTGAAGACGCCATAGTAAGTGAAAGAAGCCATGTAGAAAACACCACCTATTGTCTGAGTCCATTGATGTGAAATGTCCAGAAAAGGGAAATCCATAGAGACAGAAAGTAGATGTTGCCAGGGCTGGGGAGAAGAGGCAATGGGGAGTTATTGCTTAAGGGGTACAAAGTTTCTGTCTGGGGTGATGAAAAAGTTTTGGAAATACTGCTGATGGTTATACAGTCTTGTGAAGCTCATCAATGCCACTGGATTGTCTACTTCAGCATTGTTAAAATGGCAATTTTTATGACATATTTTGCCACAATAAAAAGAGTCCCTGCTTAACGACATCTTTCTGGTCACACTGGCTCACCCCCTCACCCTAATTTGCAGTGCCCAGGGTTCCCTCCACAGATGTCTCTTCTGCACTTGGTCCCTGGGAGCTCTCAGGTCTCATGGCTTAAACACGATCTTTACGCTGACTGCTTCCAGATTTCTATCTCCAGGTAGGACCTTCCCCGAACTCCGACCTCCCCCCACCACTTGGCTCATCCAGAGGGAATCAAACACATCCAGAACCGAGCTCCTGCTGTTGCCTCCCCACAAGTCTGCTCCCTCCAGGGAACAGCAACTCTGACTTTCAACTTGGAAGTCTAGAATCTTCTCTGACTCCTCATTTGCTCACACATCTGACCCCTCTGTAAACCCTATGATCTCTGCATCTAGAACACATCCATGACCTCTGCCTCCATCATCCCTCACCTCGATGATGCAGCAGCCCCTGAGCCGGGCTTTATTCCTTACAAGGAGTTCACAGCACGCCCCTGCTCAGCTCCCGTGTCGCTCAGTGTGAAAAGCTGAAGTCCTCACGTTGACTTCGGGGCCCTCATGATCTCCCTGCCTCTCTGCCCTCTGCTCCCCCTCCAGAGGCTCCTTGCTGTTCCCTCAGCATAGACTATGGTCCTCCCTAGGGCCTTTGCACATGCTGTTTCCTCTGCCTAGAACGTTCTTCCCCTGGGTCTGCCAGGACTCAGTCCCTCACTTCAGGATCTTGTTCAAATGCCATGCCATCAGGGAGATCTTCTGTGGACACCTGTACAGAGCACTCCCATCACCCCCACCAGCATGCCCGTGCCCCATTATTTACTCTTCTCTCCCACACTTATTGCCATTTGACACATTATATATTTGTTGGTTGTTTATCATCTCTCTCCTGACCAGCAGGAAAACTCCTCGAAGGCGGGTGTTTTGTTTTGTTCAATGTTATATCTTCAGGCAATTAGTAGGGGCTCAATAGATATTTGTGGAATGAATAAATTTACTAGAATCCCTTGATTCACTGAACTGCTAGAATATTCTTTAAATAATACTTTTTTAGAAGCATTGACAAATCACTTGGGATTTGTATCATAGCTCCATTTTACAAAACAAAATCCTGGGTGAAAAGGGGGCTCTGGGCTAATCAACGCTTACATGGCATCCCCAAGTTTTCACTGCCACGCTTGGACCTGTTTTCCCTGTACAGTAAGTCCCCTACCTACGAACGAGTTCCGTTCCGAGAGCGCATTTATAAGTCCAATTTGTTCGTAAGTCCAGCAAGTTAGCCTAGGTACCCAACTAACACAGTCGGCTATATAGTACTGTACTCTAATAGGTTTATAATAGTTTTCACACAAATAATACATAAAAAACAAACAAAAAATAAAATGTTTTTAATCTTACAATACAGTACCTTAAAAAGTACAGTAGTCCAGTACAACAGCTGGCATCCAGGGGCTGGCATCGAGTGAACAGGAAAGAAGAGTTACTGACTGGAGTGGGGAGAGGAGGTGGGAGATGGTAGAGCTGAAGGGTCGTCAGCAATAGGAGACGGAGGGCAAGCTGCAGTGTCACTCACGCCTGAATGCACATTCGCATCTTTGAAAGCTTGCAACTTGAAGGTTCGTATGTGGGGGACTAACTGTATTAGTTGCTTGAATTGGTTAAGGCAGAGATCAGACTGCTGTAACAAAGAGGCCCCCAAGGCTACAAGGAAACAGGTGTTTATTTCTCTCTCACATGCGAGGTCAGTGGGTGACTCAGCAACCCCCTCACTCAGGGACCTGGGTTCTTTCCGTCTTCTTTCTCCACCATCCTGGAGGTCATGTTCCTCGTCTGCTTGCTGAAGCTGTGTGGCTGGCACCTCAGTGTTCCAGTCATAGGAGGTGGCAGGACCTGGAGGGCATGTGCCATGTTTTAAGGTCCACCCTCAAAGCAGCCCACATGCCTCACTCTCCTTTCATTGGTGAGGCCTTGGTCAGGTGACCACACCTCCTTGCAAGGGGTTCTGGGAAATGTAGTCTCTGGCTGGATGGCCGCGAGCCCAGCTACCCCTCAGTTACTAAGGAAATAGCTGCTGTTGGCTCCATTTTAGAGGTGCGGAAACTGAGACTAGGAGAAGTTAAGTAACTCACTCAAGGTGACACAACTAGCAACTTTGGGCCATTTAGCCCCATCTCCAGGGCTCTGTCTGCAAGCCCCGAAGTCCCTTATTCAGCACAGCCCTGTGGATTTTCTGTCCTTGTTTTCTGGATGAGGCAATAGGGGCTTAGAAAGGTTAAGGAGCCCCTTCGGGTCATGTGGTGTATTGGTTTTCTATTTCTTTGTAACAAATTACGCCAACTTGGTTGCTCATAGAACAGCAACCAGTTATTATCTCACAGACCCTGCAGGTCAGAAGTCTGTCATGGCTCAACGGGTCTTCTGCTCAGGGTCCCACACTCCAGCGTTGGCGGCTGTGTTAGCTCGTTCACGTGGCTGGCGGGGTTTGGGTCTCTCTCATCCCCAGCAGCATTTCACAGGCCCTCTCACAACATCACGGCTGGCAGCTGGGTCCTCACGCCGAATCCCCCTCATATGGAATCTCCCTCACACTTCAGCGCTCTTTGACTTCCTCTTCTGCTACTGGCCAAAGAAAACTTTCCGCCTGTTAGAGGGTTCGGGCTAACCTGGATCATCTTTGTATCTTAAGGGGCCACTGACATGGGACCTGACTTAGCTCAGGCTGCTGTAACAAAATACCGCAGACTGAGTGGCTTAAACAGTAGACATTTATTTCTCATGGTTCTGGAGGCTGGAAGTCCAAGATCAGGTTGCTGGCAGATTCAGTTCCTGGAGAGAGCCTGCTTCTTGGCTTGTAGATGGTTGCCTTCTTGCTGTATCCTGACATGACGGAGACAGGAAGCTCTGCTGTTTCTTCCTTTTCTTACAGAGACACCAATCCCATCATGGGGGCTCCATCCTCACACCACATCTATGCCTAACTACCTCCCAAAGACTCCACCTGCTAATACCATCACGTGGAGGTTTAGGGTTTCAACATATGAATTTGGTGAGGGGTGGAGGTGGCAGGGAGTGAGAGCATTCAGACCATAACAAGCCTTTAATTCCATCTTCAATATCCCCTCACAGCAGTACCTAGCTTAGTGTGTGATGAAATGACCAGGGCACAGGAATCTTGAGTGGGGAGATCTTTAGAATTCTGCCCACCAACGAGGCCAGGACAGAGGTGCAGGGCTAGAACCTGGGTCTTCCACACTCTCTTGGTACCAGTAATGTACTTTCAGCCAGTCCCACCTGCAAAGTGAGTCCCCAAGTAGAGAGGTATAGAGGAAAGTAGCCTTTCCCTTTAGTGGCTCGGCTATTCTTTAACTTGGCCCAGGTAGCTGGAACTGCAGTGGTGGCTACTCCGAGAGCTGCTGCAATGTAAGAGCCTGGCAGAAGCAGGGTCTTCAGGGTTTCTGCAGGCAGGAGGGCGGGGTACACAGCAAGCTGGGGACTTTGGGATAGGGAGAGGAAAGGCTCAAGGTGATGGGGAGGGAGGGGGGAGGGTTTAAACACATCTCACTGAGACCTAAGGGTCTCATCTGTAGGAAAATACACCCACCAGCTGTGCCCCTTGAAGAAGAGGCCCCTGAGTGTGCAACAGGCTGGGTCCTGGGACCCTTTGCTGCAGTGTTTGCACCTGGACAAATGTCTCCTCGAGCTATAAAATACAGAGAAACTACAAGGGACTAAAAATAGCTGTGTGCATGCTGTTATGGACAATAAGATACAAAAGACCAAAAATCCAACTGCCACTTCTGAAGAGCCGGGAGCAAAAAGAGGGCACTGCGCATGCCCCCTGCACACACTACCACCAAAGGGGTGGGCAGACCACCTAAGCCACCCTCTGGCCAGACCCCTGGACACGCCCCTCCCCTCACCCCATATAAGGAACCAGCTCGCCCCCCGCCCCCAGGAAGCAAGCGGGCAAGGGAACCTGTGGCTTATTCTTGCAACCTCCCTGCTGCAGCAGGAGCCCCAGTAAAGCCTTGCCTGAATTTCTTGTCTGGCCTCTGATCAATTTCTATTGATTAAGGAGGCCAAGAACCCTGATGGGTAACAACTGCACAAACGTGGCTGGTCAGGTTGTCCTGGTCTTCCACCTGTGTGGCCCAATGGTCACATGAGCGTGCCAGGGGTTGCACTACCTCCTTTGGGGATGCTGGAGCGGGGAGTATGGAGAGGGGCCCACGTGAACCAAGTTCCTCTTCCATGGCCATTGCTTTCTGTGGTACCTACGTAGAAAAGGTCAAGATGAGCCACATTTACCTTCAAAGAGGGAAATGAGAAAGGTGACCAGCCCACATTTCTACCAGTGACACGAGGAAAAGTCCCTCTTCTGTTCTAGTGTTAAAAATCACATACATGGCTTGTTACTTAGGTTGGAGTTGAGCTCAGAAAATCATTTACAGCCCCTCCAGTTTAGAGACTCCAAATTGCCACTCCTTTTGCAGTTGTCAGAGGAGAAGAATCTTCTGCCAGTTACTGGGGTGGGAAGACAGGGGAGAAGCAAACCGAAGCCAATCTGCTCCTGAATCGCTGGCCATGGCCATGGGGCCTCTCTGGGGCTGGGCCCTTAGTTCTGTAGCCAGGGCTACTGCAGGGCAAGGGGGCCTGTCATGATGTGCCAGGACCTTTAGACATGGCCTCTTGGGACATTGGACATGGGGCAGCAGACAAGGACCAGCCGGCTTGGCGCAGACGCTAGGGAGATGACTCAGGGTCACAAGAAGAATCCATCTGGGTTCCTTACCAATTTCTCCAAGGAAGGAGAGAGAGAGGGAGGACTGAGATACCAGTAATTTAAAATACGGCTCATAGGACATCGTGTTCCATATGGGCGGGAACCATCAGCAGAAGCTTGGAGCCTGGGGATTTTCTGGGTCTGCTGTTTGGGTCATGCCTCCCTGGAGGACCAACAGCCCTGGGATGGGAAAAGCAGAGCCCGGGAACTCTGTTGAGAGCCAGGGCATCCGGAGCCCCTGGCTCCCTTTGGTGGAGACCACACTATGTGGCTTAAGGGCACCCAGCAACTTGGGAGTCGTGATTCTCACCTCCTGCTTAGTCCCTGCACCCATCCGGGCAATATCGGTGCAATTGGACTACGGAAAATTAGCATCAAGCTTAAACCTAAGCTATCTGAAGCTGTATCATTGAATGTCTTTCCCATTCTTTCCCTATAGTGGGAAGTGTGACCATTCTTTGAATGTTGTTTTCCAGTGCAGAGAAAACCAAGCATTCTCTTGATCAAACTAGTTTGTAGAATAACCAACGGCTCACCTGGGGAGGTGGGCAAAGGGCTTTCATCTCAGTAAAGCAGAAAAGATATAGTCTGGCTTGATCCGTGACAGAGATGCTTGAGAAAAGACCTCTCCTGTGCCCTGTTGTCCCCGCAATACCCTAAGGATTAAATGACTCTGATCCAGGAAGAGTTCATTCCAGCCTCTTGCATGGCCATGTGCCAAAGCTGAGGCTGGTTGCACAATCCAAGCTTAGAACTATTCAGGCCAGTAAAAAGCTGAGAGGCTTCGTTGACAGCCCGGGTCTGTTCACGGTCTGGGGTCCTCTCAGGAGGAGGTCAGGGGCTTCCTAAGTGACTCAGAAGGAAAGCAGCTGCTCTTCGACCTCTGCAGAGCAACGTCCATGAATACGCTTGCTCCATCCAGCTGCTGAGAATTGTTCCTAGTAACTTTTTTCCTGATCAAAAGAGAATATATGCTCATTCCAGCATTGCTTGTCCAACAACCCAACATGTCCAAAAACCGTAGAATGAATAAATATTTTATTTATATGATGGAATACTATACGGCAATGAAAATGAAAGAATTGCAGCTTCGTGTGAGAACATGGATGAATCTCACAAAAATAAGTTGAGCAAAAGAATAAGAGACACAATGATGCAAATGAACTTATTTACAGAACAGAAATAGACTCACGGACATAGAAAACAAACTTATGGTTACCAAAGGGAAAGTGGGGGGAGGGATAAATTAGGAGTTTGGAATTAAAATATACGCAATACTATACATAAAATAGATAACCAACAAGGACCTACCGTATAGCACGGGAACTATACTCAAGATCTTGTAATAACCTTTAATGGAAGGGAATGTAAGAAAAAGGATATATATATATATATATACATATATATATCACTTTGTTGTACACCTGAAACTGACACAACATTGTAAATCAACACTATTTCAATTAAAATTTTTAAAAATACATGTAAAAAAAAATAGAAGACACAAAAGGGAACATAGGGTGTTATTCCACTTACATAAAGCTCAGGGAGTTCCCTGGCGGTCCACGCTTTTGCTGCTGAGGGCCCATGTTCAATCCCTGGATGGGGAACTAAGATCCCACAAGCCACACGGCGTGGCCAAAAAAAAAAAAAGAAGTTCAGTGACAGTCAAACTATACTCTTTTGTTTAGGGATGCATACATGAATGGTTTTTGAAAAGCAGAAAAATGATTAAGGGGGAAGAAAGAGGCTTGGGGGGGAGGTTTCTGATGTGCTGGTAATGTATTTCTTGCTCTGGGTGGGTATTTGCTTTATAATTATTTATCAGATTGTACATTTGTGTTTTAGGTACTTGTCAGTATGCATAGTTCATAACACAATGTTTTTGAAAGTTAGGTGCAAAAAGATAATCTATGCAGATGATAAACTTTGCCTTTTATGAATCACATGCAAAATCAAATCTAATGTAAACTGAAAACTACAAAACATCATTGAATGAAATTAAAGATGACCTAAATAAATGGAAAGACATCCCCTGGAATAGATAAGAACATTTAATATTATTAAGATAGCATTATTCCCCCAAGTTTATATACAGATTCAATGCAATCCCTACCAAAATCCCAGCTGGATTTTTTTTTTTTTTTTTCTGAAATGGAAAAGCTGATTCTCAAATTGATACTGAATTGCAAGGAGCACCAAACAGCTAAAACAATATTGAAAAAGAAAAACAACGTGGGACGACTCACACTTCCCCATTTGGAAACTTACTACAAAGCTACAGTGACCAAAGCTGTGCCATCCTGGGAAGAAAGAAAACATAGGTGTAAATATTCATGAGCTTGGATTAGGCACTGGCTCCTTAGATATGACACCAAAGATAATACACCAAAAGCACAACAACCAGAGGGGAAAATAGGTAAATTGGACATCGTCAAAATAAAAATTTTGCGCTTCCTAGTATACTATCAAAATGAAAAGACAACCCACAGAATGGGAGACAATTTTTGTAAATCACGTATCTCATAAGTCTAGTATCCAGAATATACAAAGAACTCTTACCGCTCAATAACAAAAATACAACTCATTTTAAAAATAGGCAAGGGATTTGAACAGACATTTCTCTAGAGAGGATATGCAGGTGGAAAATAAGCATAGGAAAAGATGCTCCACATCACTGTTAATCAGAGAAATGTAAATCAAAACCGCAATGAAACACCACACCACTAGGATGGCTAGAATCAAAAAGCAGATGATAAATAGTGTTAGGAGAATGTGGAGAAATTAGAGCCTTCATACATTGCTGTAGGAATACAAAATGGTGCGGCCACTTTGGAAAAAAGTCTGGCAGTTTCTCAAAAAGTTAAAAATGGAGTAACCATATGACCCAGCAATTCCACTCCTAGGTACATACCCAAGAGAACTGAAAATATATGTCCGCACAAAAACTTGTATATGAATGCTCATAGCAGCATTATTTATAATAGCCAAAATATGGCTATCAATCGATAAATGGAAAAACAAATGTGGGATATCCGTACAATGGAACATTATTCAGCCATAGAAAGGAATGAAGCACTTATATATGCCACAACGTGGATGAACCTTGAAAACAAGCTAAGTGAAAGAAGCCAGTCACAGAAGACCACCTATTGGATTCCATCTCTGTGAAATGCCCAGAAGAGGCAAATCCATAGACACAGAAGGTGGATTAGTAGTTTCGGGGGGCGGGGGGGGGGGAGTGACTACTGTTAAAAAACAAAATCAACTGAGTAAATTGTAAAGATCTTATTGGCTTTATTCACTGATCATGAATCACTCAGCGTCCCATCTAGCAAATAGAAAGGAGCTCTGAAGTGCCGTTCAAAAGGGAAGACTTTTACAGGCAGAAAGAGATGGGACAAGGAAATGAGTCTAGCAAAGAGCTGAGTATTTCAGGCAAGGTCGCCTTCCTTTGGGGGATGGCAGGGATCTACCAGAAGGATTACTTCACTAGTGCTGACCAGGAAATTCCAGACTGACTGGTTAAGATTACATTCGTAGGAGAGCTTGAAACCGCAGTTAGGTTAGGTATGAAGTCTTGGTTTGGTGACGAGACTTAGCACAAGTGACACCACTTGGGACCTGTTACCTCTCTTTTGACACAACTGTGTTTCTTTTTGAGGCAATAACAATGCTGTGGAATTAGATAATGAGGATGGTTGCACAAACTTGTGTATATGCTATAAATAACTGTACATTTAAAAGGGCCGATTTTACGGCACGTGAATGGTAACCCAATTTTTTAAAAATGAAATTTTCAAAAAAGAAAAAAACCCAGTAAAATTGGGAATTAATGTTTCAATTTCTTTAAAACAATTTCACACAATAAGCTTTATTTAACAAAATAGCGTGCTCATTGTAAGAAAAGTTGGAAACTCCCCGTTCAGGAAGTAACCACCGCCACCCTACCAGCGCACACCTCCGGTACGGCTGCCTAAGGAACGAGGATCACTTTGACAGCTGCTGTTGCTACCAGTGGAAAGACTGCCTCCACCCCGCCAAGATACCTCCCCACCCCCGCACACATGCTAGCCGTAAACAAAGAAGGTAATATTAGCCCTAAAAAACTGTCAGTGCATCCCTCCCCAGGACTGGGCGTCCTACTCGGCTGGCAAGAGCAGAGACCTCTGGAGGGTGGGGTGGGGTGGGGTGGGGTGGGGGGAGGGAGTGCGGCGCTGCAGACTAGACGTGGGGACTGCAGGGTGGAGCGAGGGCGCCAGGGGTGTGGTGGGAGGGCAGGGGCGGGGCCTTGGGGATGGGGCCGGGGGTTGCGGGGAGCGCCTAGGGACCCGGGCACAGGGGCGCGGCGCCGGGGCGTGGGTGGGGCTCGCGGGAGAGGCTCAGGGGCCGGCCGCGGGGCCGAAGTCGGGACGTGAGGGCCACGGGGTGGAGCGTGGAGGACGCAGAGGCGTGGTGTGAGGGCGAGGGTGGGGCGCGGGGCGGGGCGCGGCCGTGGTCGGGACGTGGGCGCCGCGGGGTGGAGCGTGGAGGGCGCGGGGGCGTGGCGGGGGCGGGGCCTAGGGACAGGGGTGGGGCGTGGCCGCTGGGCCGCTGGGCGGCGGACCTGGAAGGCCCGGGAGGGGCCGAGACGCGGGTGGAGCGGGCACCGGGGCGTGAGCCGCTCGCTGGTCTGTGCCCAGACGGCGGCGGCGGCGGCGGCGGTGGCCGCACGCGGCGCCCCGGCCCCGGCCCGCTCCGCTCCTGACCATGCCACCTCCCGCGCCCCCCACAGAGTTGGTGCCGTCGGAGCGCGCCGTGGTGCTGCTATCGTGCGCGCTCTCCGCGCTAGGCTCGGGCCTGCTGGTGGCCACGCACGGCCTGTGGCCCGACCTGCGCAGCCGGGCGCGGCGCCTGCTGCTCTTCCTGTCGCTGGCCGACCTGCTCTCGGCCGCCTCCTACTTCTACGGGGTGCTGCAGGACTTCGAGGGCCCCTCGTGGGACTGCGTGCTGCAGGGCGCGCTCTCCACCTTCGCCAACACCAGCTCCTTCTTCTGGACGGTGGCCATCGCCCTCTACCTGTATCTTAGCATCGTCCGCACGTCGCGCGGCCCCGGAGACGGCCGCCTGCTTTGTGCTTTCCACGTCGTCAGGTGGGTGGCGGCGACGCTGCTTTCCCTCGGGTCCAGTGACCCCTGCCTGGATCCTGTCTGCTGCCCCTGTGGCCCTCGCCACCCTCTGGGCCCTGCGTCTTGATTGGACCCCTGGCCAGGCGCCCGGCGGGCAGCGTCTGCTCCTGTCCCGGGACGGCCCTGCGCCAGCGGGACGACGCTAGGCTTGCCGGGAAGATGAACTTGTCCTGAACATCGCCGCAGGGGGCGCCCCTTTGAGGCGGCCCCAGCCCTAGCCGCCCAGTGAGGTGGGCGCCTTAGCGCAGGCCCTGGAGGGTGGGGGGGTGGGGGGGTGGGCAGAGCTCGCCCTCAGAGCCCGGCCCTGGTAACTTGGAAGCACCTGGAGAGCTGGCGAGGCCACTCTGGGCCCTTGGCCTCCTGCTTCAGTGCGCTCCTGCCATCTCTGCTGACAATGGGGATGGGGAGAAGCACCTGGCCAGGCTGGGGGATGAGTTAGGTGTGGTGCATTCAGCCACTCTCAGGCTGTCCTCCACCCAGCCCTGTGCCAGAGGCAGTGCTTCAGCTGTAAAATTTAGGAAGGACAGTCTTGTGTATTGTATCTTTGCTCGTCTCTAAACCTCAGGCCCCAATCTCTTGTTATCTCTGTTCTAGATTATCTTTCTTTCTGGAGTTCAGCAACTCTGAAATTGAGGTCAGAGGCAGAGGCTGGTCTGGAAGAGGGCAGCCAGCGGCCTGGAGTCTCTGAGAGTAGAGAAAACCAAGGCCTTGTCCTGCCCTGGCATTGAAGGGTCTCATCCAAGTAGCCCTCATCTATGGAAGAAGGTTGGCCCCTTCCTGGTGTAACTTCAAGATTCAAACGTCTGGTGGTGTCCTCTGGTGAACCCAAGGCAGGAATTTTATAGAGCTTCTTTCCTCTTCTCCTTCCTCCAGATAGGAGTACCAAATGCTGCCCTAATTATAGGTCCTCTCTGTTAAATACTTGAGTTCTTTCCAAGGGACTGAAGATAGTCAGCACTTTGGTAGAGACAGGTCACCTGGGTGTCACAACAGTGAGGTCACAAGCCTGCAAGAGTCACTTGACCTCCAGGTCTCAGAGCCGTTGGATGGAGGCCAGCTGGTCCCTGGGAAACTAAACGGCCTGCTTCTGGGCTGTTCAAGTCAAAATGTTTGTAGCGAGCCATTCAGACGTGCCTCAGGTGCTGCAGAGACCCACAGAGAGAGGGGCTGCCTCCCCCCCACACATCCAACCTGATCCCACCATCCATTTCGGAGACCCCGTCCTTGGCAGGCTGGTTGGCTGTGGGCAGCGTGGAGCTCACGTGTACTTGAAAAGGATCCCAAGACTTTCTTTGCAAGATTCTCTTGTCTTTTTCCCCCTCTTTTGAAAAATACTGAATACAACGTATTTTTCAAGTGATAAAGAGAACCTGGTGCAGCTCCTATAGAAAAGACATTTCCCAAGAAACCTTTCTTTTCACTTCTAGGGATGTTTTCTGTGATGCTTAGGGAAGGCCTCCTAAGAAAGCCCATGTGTCCTTCTGTGGCCATAAAAAGGAAGCGAATTGTTCCTCTTGTCTGTTGAATGTGATCCACCTGCTTCTTAAAAAAAAAAAAAAAAAAAGAAGAAAGAAAATTACTTGTATCCAAGCTAGAAAGGGACTTTGACAGTTTATTTCGTCAGAAGTCGGCACTCATGTTGCTGGTGTGAGACTTGGTAAGACCTGTCCAACAGGTTCATGTATTGACCTAGATCCTCCCAGACTGTATTGCTAAGGACTCTTCAGTGTCTTTCTTTGGAGGATTAGTTCGTTGCTGCTGAAGGACCTCTTGGCGTGGGAAATCTCATCTTCAGACTCGCTGCCCAGGCACCACTCGCTAACCATTTCAAATGACTGCAAATCAGTTCTCTTCTTCAAACCTTCCAGTCTTGGAAAATATTTTATTTTTATTTATTTATTTTTTAATATTTATTTATTTTTGACTGCGTCGGGTCTTAGCTGTGGTACGCAGGCTCTCTAGTGGCGCATGGGCTCAGTAGTTGCGGCACACGGGCTTAGTTGCCCCGCGGCACGTGGGATCTTAGTTCCCTGACCAGGGATCAAACCCGCATCCCCTGCATTAGAAGGCGGATTCTTAACCACTGGACCACCAGGGAAGTCCCCCGGAAAATATTTTAAAATATGACAACACAAAAGGTTGCTCTCTCTATTCTTATGAGTTGATTTTTTAAAAAAAACTGACAAATATCTTGAGAAACCGACAAAGGACATTCTGACGAAATAGTAAAAGCATGAATACTCAAAACAATACAACAATGAGGTACCATTTTCTCATTAAATTAGAGGGAAAAAATAGTAAGGCAGGATACTAATGTGATAAATGCAGATGAAACTGGTGTTTTCCTACATTATTATTTGCCATGTAAATTGGAATAATCCATGTAGAAAATATTTGGTTCATACCCCTTGATCCCAGCAATCCTATTTATAGGCATCTAGTCTAAGGAGATAAACCAGATTACATGCAAAGTTGGATGTACAGAGGAGTTTGCGTGGCAATGTTAGCCAGAACAGTGATGAGAATTTGAAAGCAACCTAAATGTTCAAAAAATCGGGGATCAGTAAATTATAGACTACACCCCACCCAGAAGTGTTATGCTGCCATTAAATACTGGCCATGAACTCTATAAGTCATATATTTTTTAAATGGTATGATACAACGTTAAGTGGGGAAAGCCATCTATAAAACTAAATGCAGCCATGCACCGCAGGAGGCTGGAGAGAGTCGTAGGCAAGTTCGCACAAAGCGCCTGCATGGCCTCTGGGACCCCATCATAATGCCTGACATAGTTTCCTTTACAGAAAGACTTTATCTCATTGGGGAAGGAGGGCAGCTTAGACTTTATCCTCAGAGAAATTGCCTGTCATCACAAGCTGCATCAGGCTCCTGAGGTCTTGCAAGGATCACGCTTTGATCCTCCATAACCCAGGGGACTCACCCAGAGATGGTCACCCTCCAGCCACAGCTGATGAGACTTTCCCAAGGCCACAGAGCTGTTCGCAGGAGGCTCAGGGTGATAACTTCAAGGTCAGTGCCCCTTTTAGGATTCCATCGTGTCTCTTGGCCTTGACAATAATTGTTTAAACTGAGAGATAATTCGACAATCGTTTATTTTTAACTTTCCAGATTTCCCCCATTATTAACACTTTACCATGTTAGCTTTATTTATCCTCTCCAATTATTTTTTTTCTGGAACCATGTAAGAGTAAGTTACAGGGACTTCCCTGGTGGTGCAGTGGTTAAGAAACCACCTGCCAATGCAGGAGACACGGTTCGATCCCTGGTCCGGGAAGCAGCTAAGCCCGTGAGCCACAGCTACTGAGCCTGCACGCTAGAGTCCATGAGCCACAACTACTGAGCCCATGTGCTGCAACTCCTGAAGCCCGCACGCCTAGAGCCCGCGCTCCGCAACAAGAGAAGCCATCGCAATGAGAAGCCCGCGCACTGCAACAAAGAGTAGCCCCTGCTCACCACAACTAGAGAAAGCCCGCGTGCGGCAACGAAGACCCAACACAGCCAAATGTAAAATTAAACAAAAAAAAAAAAGAGTAAGTTACAGACCTGATGCCCCCAACTCCTAAATCCTTCAGTGTGCATGTATTTCCAAAAGGCAAGGACAGTCTCTTGCGTGACCACGTACACCTCCCCAAAGCAGAGAGTAACGTGGAGCAGTGCTAATATCTGATTGTGTCATGTGAAGAAGGAAAAAGGCAAAGCAACTAAAAAGAAAAAAATATGTGTGTGTGTCTGGTAAAAAAAAATCTGATTGTGGATCTATTGAGGTTTTGCCAGTTGTCTAATAAGGTCGCCGATAGCAAAGGAACTTTGTTTTCATGCCTCTTTATCCTCCTTCAGTTGGGAGCAGTGTTTCCATCTTCCTTGGTGTTTCACGACTGGTCTTTTTGAAGAGTACAGGCCCGTTATTGTGTAGGATGTCCCCCTTCACCTGGGTTGCCTGATGCTTCCTCGGGAGTGGATTCAGGATCTGCACCTTGGGCTGGAATCTCACAGAAACCTGTTCTCGCTTCCTACCTGGTGGTGGCTGGCGACTTTGATTTGTTCCGTTCCCGGTGATGTTCACTTTGATTGCTTGGTCAAGGTGTTATCTGCCAGTTCTCCACCACAGTTACTCTTTTTCCTTTTGTAATTAATAAGGATCTTGTCGAGATAAACCTCCTGGAACTCCTCAAAGTCTCACCCAAGGGTTTCACATCCCCTGATTCCGACAGCATTCTGAGGTGACTCTTCTGGATGTTGCCGCATTTTTAAAGTGTGAGAATATTCTGTGTTCAGGGAAAGCCCTGTGATAAGTCCCTTTCTACTGTGTCTTAGCTGTGGAGGCGCCATGATACCGACACCACATATTTTATTGATTGACTGAAGTATAGTTGATTTACAATGTCGTGTTAGTTCCAGATGAACAACACAGTGATTCCATTATATATTTATGTTGTTTTTCAGATTCTTTTCCCTTATAGATTATTACAAAATATTGAGTATAGTTCCCTGTGCTATACAGTAGGTCTTTGTTGTTTATCTCTTTTATATAGTGTGTGTGTTTATGTTAATCCCAAACTCCTAATTTGTCCACCCCCCTTTCCCCTTTGGTAACCGCAAGTTTGTTTTCTAAATCTGTACCCATATTTTACATGCATGTGGATAAGCATCTGTGGCCGTTTGTTTGCAGTTCTCACCTAAGAAAGGGCTGGGCAGCTTAGCCTGCAGCGGCTATGGGCGGGGTCATTTCCTTTCAGATAAGATAAGCATGAAACCGTCTCTGTCCCCCTGCAGAAGGTGACCTGCCTATCGAAAGCAGTCTTCAGCCCCTCTTCCCCTGCAAGGTGGTGGGCTTCTTCTGAACCAGTACGGCAGGGTCACGGACTGTCCCCTCGCCGCTGGGCCAGGTGTGTCCTGTGATTGTGGGGGGAGGTCAGGCTAGGGCGCCTCATCTTGCTGCGTCAGAAGTGGAGCCCAAGCCGAGCTGGCTGCCTCGAGCAGCCTCTGGGTTTCTTCTGGCTGCACTGAAGTGGGGATAGGTGTGGGCATGACCCCCGGCCCACGTGCCCACCCACCCTCTGGCATTTGCTGGAGGCTCTGGAGGAAGAGAGAAGTCTATGGCACCCCAAGTTCACCGTGAAAACCCCTGCTGTGGGGATGGGGAAGTTCCAGCGCAGAGAAAAGGGGACCCGTGGGCCCCGAAGGGGAGAGCCTGTGAGCTCTCTTATCAGACACCAGCTCACTCACGGCGGGGCCCAGTGACAAGGCCCCAGGTGGGCAGTGTCTGAATGGGGGGTGAACCCAGTGGTTGTGTGAACAGCACCCCACATCAGACAGTGCTCCCCAAAATGACAAGAGCTAAACCTGCTTTGTTTGCTGAGGGCCCTGCTGCAGTGAGGTCTCTGTGCTGCATTTGCGTGTCCGCGGGGCACCCGCTGCGGCCCCAGAGGCTGCCCCTTGACCCTGCCGGGGCAGAGTCAGATTCTACCCCGGGCCCAGGTGGGCAGGAAAGCGTCCCTGAGCGCTGCAGAGTGCACCTCGGCACCCACAGAACCAGGGCTGCAGAGGCCCGTGCCAGGGGCTGAGTGTTTAGAAGTTCCCTTGGACGCCTTTCCCCACCTCTGCGGCCAGGGCTACCGAGCGACTGACCTCATGATGGCCTGCTCAGTGGCTGACATCCTGAACTCCCACGTCCTGCCCCTGCCCCACCCTTAACAATAAGAGCCCATTGTTGGGGCAGAAACCTCCAGGCGGCCTCCTCGGGCCTGGATTCCTTTCACCAGGCCGTGCTTCCTGCAGCTGCATCCCTCCGGGCCTGGCTCTGTCCTGCTCCCAAGAGCTTTGGAAACTGGCACATGGTTGCCGGATAGTTTCGTTCTCAGAGCATCTTGGGGTCATGGTCACATTCAGGGCCTTCCATAGGCCCCAGGCACATGGACCAGGCTCTGCTGTTTGGGGGAGAAGACCCTCTTGTGGTCTTCCCATCAGGTGCCACCCCCCACCAGAGATCTGTAGGAAGGGGGAGGTTTAGGGGGAGGGGGGAGTGCAGGAATCCAACGGTGGATTGAGCAGACCTTGAGCCCTTGGTGCGGAGGGGGAAGGGTGTTCCCAGCCCGGACTGTGAAAGCGGCTCTGTCACCACAGGTGTGCCCCTCCCTGACTGGTGGGACAGGTTTCAGAAGATCCCCAGCTGGGCAGACTGGGAACTCTGAAGGAAACCCAGAGCCTTGCTCTCGTGGGCACCGGCCGCCTCCCGTGGTCGTCTGACACATGCCACGGAATCCAGGTGTGGGACGCGGCCTGCTCACCGGCCGGCTGATCCCGCGGTGCTTCAGCTTCTCACGGGGCGACTGAAGAACAAAGTGAATGTCGAGTTCCAAAAGCCAAGCTCATGACCAGTCTGCAGGGCGTTTGTCAGTTTACCCCTCCCCTAAGCCTGCTGCGGGCCCCCAGCTCTGCTGGTCTGGGTGTCGGGGGGTGTCCCAGGGCGGGGCTGCCATCCCCTGTCCTGGCATGTCTCTCCCCCAGAGTTGGTAGAGAGCATCTGCCTTCGTCTGCTGAGGCTGCCCTAACAAAGCCTGCAGACTGGGTGGGGTGCTTAAACAACAGACATCCCTTCTCTCCCTGTCCTGAAGGCTGGAAATCGGAGATCCAGGTGTAGGCAGGGTTGGTTTCCCCTGAGGCCTCTCTCCTTGGCTTGCAGACGGCCGTCTGCACCCTGTGTCCTCACATGGTCGTCCCTTAGTGAGTGTCTGCATCCTAATCTCCTCTTCTTACAAGGACACCTGTCCTATTGGATTAGGACCCACCCAGTGACCTCATTTTAACCTAATCACCTCTTTAAAGACCCTGTCTCCAGATACGGTGCCATCCTGACATACTGGGGGTTAGGACTTCAACACAGGAATTTGGTGGCAGGAGGGGACATACTCAGCCTATAACTGCCTCTGAAGGGGGAGGAAGCCAACTTGGAGTCTGGCCTCGGTTTCCAGGCAAACACACGTGAAAGCTGGGGCCTGGGCACCTCTGGGAGCAGCTCTTGGTGCCCCTCCAAGTGGGTGATTCTGCTCAGAGAGTGGTCTGCAGGCCCCCTCCATCTAGGTGACCCCAGCCACGCTTCTCCTCCGCCTGCATCACAGGTTTGGAGAGAAGGAGCCTCATTGGTCACCTGCTTTAACCATGTCCCTCCTCAATGCCTTTCATAGCGTCTGCTGCACATGGTCACATGGCTTCCTCCCCTTGATGGGGGATGCTGACAGTTTAGCCCTTGGCTTTGGGACTGAGCAGGATACCTGCCCTTTCCTTCGGCCGCCTGAGTCTGCTCTGGAGCAGGACGTCCCCAAGAGTCTTCCAACTCTCGAGGCTCAGCTCCAGGCCCAGCACGTCCTCACATGCCCGCTCTGGTGCCAGCTTCACAGTCTCAGGTTTAGAATGTGGGTCCCAGGTGTCCACACTGAGGCAGGACAGTTTGCTGGCTGTTCTCCATCACCCACGTCTGGGCATCAGGGCAACCCCTCCGACCACCTACCTTCTGGGTCCCAGTCAGCTACAGCCCTTGGTCTGTTTTACATGTGCTGTTGTTAGGCCGTATCTTACTTGTTCTGATTTTGTTTGTTTTTTGATTGATGGCTGCTTTTTTTTTTTTTTTGAAGAGATAAAAAACTGTTAGGTGGTGCATGTCAGAAATTAGCAGTAGACGTTTCTGGAAAGTGGGAATTAGGTCACACATGTCTTTGTAGAGTTCCTCCCAGAGTTGGACACCACCTACAACTCAGGGTGGCCACTTGGCCAGAGAACAGCTTGGCTTACTGAGGTCGCACAACAGATTTTCTCCTGGCTCTATAGGTGAGAGCCTGGGGCAGGGCAGCTTCAGCCCCCTGTCCTTTTCATCCTCTGTCCAGTGGTGGCCTGGAGCCGGCTTGCGGGACCCGATTGTTAAATTTCAGGGCATTTTGTGGGCTGATTGTTAGATAGAACATCATTAAAAATTAAATTATATAAACTTACAATTAAATAAATTGCATTAAAAACAAAAGTAACATACTCAAAACTCCTTAGGTCCTAATTATACCGTTTAAAAATTTTATTTTATTTATTTATTTTTGGCTGAGTTGGGTCTTCGTTGCTGCGCGTGGGCTTTCTCTAGTTGCGGCGAGCGGGGGCCATTCTTCATTGTGGTGCGTGGGCTTCTCATTGCGGTGGCTTCTCTTGTTGCGGAACACGGGCTCTAGGTGCGCGGGCTTCAGTAGTTGTGGCTCGTGGGCTCTAGAGCGCAGGCTCAGTAGTTGTGGTGCACGGGCTTAGTTGCTCCGTGGCATGTGGGATCTTCCCGGACCAGGGCTCGAACCCGTGTCCCCTGCGTTGGCAGGCGGATTCTTAACCATTGCGCCACCAGGGTAGTCCCCTAATTGTACTTTTGTTGATTTGTAGAGCAGATGTCAGCAAACTTTTCCTGTACAGGACCAGATAGTATTTTCAGCTCTGCAGGCCATGTGATCTCCGATGCCACTGCTCAGCTCAGCTCTGGTAGCTGGGAAGCAGCCATGGATGATATATAACCAGTCAGTGTGACTGTATGCAGTAAAACTTTATTTTAAAAAACAGACTGAATCGAGAGCTTGGGATGGACACATACGCATGACTGTGTATAAGACAAGTAATAAGAACCCACTGTAGAGCACAGGGAACTCTACTCAATACTCTGTAATGACCTATATGGGAAAAGAACCTAAAAAAGAGTGGATATATGTATATGTATAACTGATTCACTTTGCTGTACACCTGAAACTAACACAACGTTTTAAATCAACTATACTCCAATTTTTAAAATAAAATAAATAAATAAAAAACAGACTGGGTTGGATTTGGCCTGAGGGCCCTAGTTTGCTGGACCCCTGTTCTAGATTTAAAAAAGTGATAGAGAAAATGTTAGTAGTAAAGATTAAATGCAAAAGTGTTTCTTGTCTCTGTACTTAAGCCCTGGCGGCAGCCATGTCGGGGCAGGTGGGAAGCCGCATATTTCAGGGGGAGGTGCTGAGAAGGGGCCATGTCCCAGAGCAGGAAAAAAGAAGAAACATTCTTCCAGTGTTGGAAAAGTATTACCTGATCCACAGAGAGGTCGCTCATGTCAAGTCGACCCAGTGAAGTCCCAGCTCTCATCTGGTCCCCCAGGTCTTCCTCATTTCACTTCTGGAGTTTGAGGGTTTGAAACTTAATGAGGTTTCCTTAGTCATTAAGGAAAATGGAAACATCAGCCACCTTCTCATCACGGAACTACTCTCATTGGCTGAGTGCAACCACAGGTTGGCTGCAGATACCAGAGTTCCGCAAAAATCAGCAGAAGCCTCCTGTGAGAATCAATTGGCTGTGTGGGATGTATGATAAGGAGTATTGTGTATTTTATTATTATTTACAAATCGTGTGCCCCACATCCTTTATATCAGTAAAATTCATAATCAGTTTATGTTTGTGTATGCACACACACACACACACACACACACACACACACGTGCGTAGATGTCTTTCTGATGTTAAAACATCACCAGCACACCATTGTCTGTACCTGTAAATTACGAGTCTGGTGGAGCCTGCTTGGCGGGGTTATTAGGCCATCCCTCCCACTCCATTCCCACTGCTCTCTGAGGTCACCTTTTCTTCCACCTCCACTCAGGTACCTCCCCAGGCAGCTTCTGGCCTCAGCAGAGCTGCTGTCTGTGCTTGAGTTCAAACAGCAACTCTGATTGATCAACCCACATGCTCAGCCCTTTCAAAGCCATCTATTTGGTCTTCCCTCTGGCTATTTTCCATCACAGATTCAGCTCCAGGCACACCCCAGTAACACAGAGGAAATACATCACTGGGTAGCTTTTGTACAACAGACCTAAAGTTGTAAAACGTGGGGCTGTCACCCTGTGGTCCCCAGGGGCCGTAGGGATGCTGAGGGGGGAAAGAAGCTGCCTCCTCCCGCCAAGCCTGTGCTCTCCCTTCCCGCCGGGGTGGGAATCCTCGGCTCCAGTCCTGCCGGGTGTTGGTCCATAAGCACTGCTCTCCCACCTCTAACTTCAGGATTTACGGTGCAGCCCTTTAAAAGCCTTTCACCTCCTTTCAGTAATGTCCTTGCAGTGAATATTTAAGGAGTAAATTGGGAAAGTCTGTCTCAGTCACTTGGTTCAAACTTCATTCACTCATTCATTCAGTTCATTCATTCGTTCATTCATTCATTCAGCAGGTCCTAGTTTTGCCCCTATCATGTGCCAGGCACTGGTGTAGATGCCAGGATAGAGCAGTGAACCCACATGACCCTCGCCTCATGGAGCTCATAGCTGACATGTGTTGTCCTAAAATCCCAGGATGGCGTGAGTTTTAAAATGGTAACCCTTTGGTTTGACACTAATATATATTAACTCACCAGATCAGTAACTTTGCATAGCACAAACATTTAAAATAGACACACTCCAGCCATTTGAAGTGTAACTTGGTACCTTTCTCATAATCCTTTTTTTTAAAATAAATTTATTTATTTTATGTATTTATTTTTGGCTGCATTGGGTCTTCTTTGCCGTGCGCGGGCTTTCTCTAGTTGCGGCGAGCGGGGGCTACTCTGTTGCTGTGTGCGGGCTTCTCACTGTGGTGGCTTCTCTTGCTGCGGAGCACGGGCTCTAGGCACGTGGGTTTCAGTAGTTGCGGCATGTGGGCTCAGTAGTTGTGGCTCACGGGCTCTAGAGCACAGGCTCAGTAGTTGTGGTGCACGGGCTTAGTTGCTCCGCGGCACGTGGGATCTTCCCGGACCAGGGCTTGAACCCGCGTCCCCTGCATTGGCAGGCGGATTCTTAACCCCTGCACCACCAGGCAAGTCCCCACCATCCTTTAATTTCTGTGGGGTTTTGGCCCCTTCCGTGCTCTTGTGACTTCAGGGAGGACGTGCTGCTTCTGCCTCTGCTGGGCTGTCGGGGCGGCAGAGCTGAGGGTGGCGCCCAGTGACCCGCCCCAGGCTCTGGTCCCTCCTGCAGAGGCCAGTGAGGGGAGGAGGTACCAAGTCTTTCCTGGGCCCAGGAAGCGGACTTTCTCCCTTTCCTCGCCATCCCTGTCCTGCCTCGTCCCCAGCTCTGCGGCATTTGGAGAACCTTATAAAATCACAGGCCTTCTAGCCTCGTTCTGGTAACAGACTAAGTGCAACTGTGGCCTCATCATTGTTCTATGACCTTCTTTCAGAAAGAGTCGATATTCCTTACACAGAGCCCTCAAGATAGAACCAGTTTCTGAACTAAACGTTTTCCTGATGACACTGTCCTGTTTACTTACGGCTTGTTCTCTGGGCGGCTGACCTACCACGTAGGCCCGTGTGTCCTCCTGGGGGCAGAGACCACGCAGGCCTCGTGCATCCCTGGTGGCTACACCGCAGGCCCGGATCCTGGGACCTGGGGACAAGCCTCACCGACAACATTGGTCGTAAATGCGGACATGCTTACCCTGTCCCGCATGCTGGATGTAACGCTGATGAGTTTATTCTTGTGACAACCAACAACGATGCTCTGCTCCAGGCACCGTGATCATCCCCACTTTGTGGAGAAAAACACGGATGTGTTGCAGCCGCGTGGGGCAGGGCCGAGACTCGGACCCAGCCTGTTGCAACGCAGTCCAAGCTCTTAACCGCCCTGCCGGGCCGCCACATAGCTCCTGTGTGTCCCCCTGACTGGTTTAAAAGGCTTGGCGAGGAGACTCGTGCGGGGACCACTGGGGAGGGGCCTTGGGGCTCAGCCCTAATCCCAGCTGTGTCGCCATTGCAGTAAACTCTAGAAAAGTCAGCCCAGCACTGCACTGAGAGGGGGCCCCCGCCCCAGGCTTTGTGCTTTAGTGGGCCCCCTTGGACCCTTGCCAGTGCCCGCCCCTTCCCGTAGAGCAAGGAGGGCTCAGGACCGAGTAGATGTGTCCGCCCGGAGCCCAGGGCCCCTCTTCTAGTTCCTGCTGCGGGTGCACGGGACCCAGACATCCCCAAGCCACCAGTGTGTGCACCTCTGGGCCCAGGCTGGCCAAGGGGGCCTGACTGTTGGCGGGGTGTGTAGATGAGGCTTGGCCAGGTGGGCTGGCGTTTGCGGGCCGGTGCACAGGCCCGTCGGTGCAGGAAGGAGCCGGCCGTCCCGATGCCACAGCATCCCAGCGCCAATCTCCGAGGAGCCTGGCAATTCTGGAATAGAACCCGGCCTCCGAGGGCTTGGGAGGGTTTGTCCAGGTGGGAGGCCAGGGCGTCCCGGGCTTGGCAGGGCTTGGGCAGAGCAGGGCTGGGTTGGGGGATTTGAGGACTCCCGCCCCTCCTTTCTCCAGGGACACTGTCTGCTGCATGCTTGGGAGAGCACCGTCCTTCTTGCCTACCCAGCATCCCGGTCCCTTCGCCCTCGCTGGCTTTGCCGGGAGCCGGGTCTGACCTCACCGCCTCCCGTTTGCTCCTTATTCCTCAGCTGGGGGGTTCCGCTGCTCATCACCGTGGCGGCTGTCACTCTAAAGAAGATCGGCTACGACGCCTCGGATGTGTCCGTGGGCTGGTGCTGGATCGACCTGGAGGCGGAGGACCGCGTGCTGTGGATGCTGCTGACCGGGAAGGTGTGGGAGATGCTCGCCTACGTCATGCTGCCCGTGCTCTACCTCCTCATCCGGAAGCACATCAACAGAGCGGTAGGTGCGCCACGGGGCCCCGGCCCAGAGCTCTGTGTGGCCCCTGTGTCCCGGCATCGGGGTTGGCTGCTGTAGGGGACAGGACTGGTGACCGACCAGAGTGACGGAGGGTTTGCTGTGCCTCAGGCACCGTGACGTGCACTGAATTAATAAGCATCGTGGGTTGTCTGGTTTGCTAATTATGCAACCCTGTTGGGAGCGGGTCCTGGGTCCTGTTATCCTCCGTTTGTGGATGAGGGAACGGGGGCTCACCGAAGTTAAGGGACTCCCCAGACTCGCCCAACTCAGAGTGAGCTGCTGTGAAACCAAGGAGACTGCGGGCTCAGCCTGTGTTCTGGGCCACAGCTCTCTACTGCCCCCTCCTGGACAGATCACCACGGTCGCTTAACCTGGAGAGGAATTTGATTGAAAGATGAACAGTAGCCAAATAAGAATTGAACTGGCATGCCCCTGAGGAGGGGAGGCCACAGACTTTCACAACCAGCGATACAAATAACTCACTTCTTTCTCCTTGGTGATTAAAATATTATAAGTGGTAGACTTTTCAGGCTCTCAGGAATTCATAAATCAATAGGCTGGGCTGCTCTGAAGTCTCCTAGACTTCTGGCCAGAAGTTCTAGGAAAGAATGGTTTCCCTCTGATAATCTGGCCAAATTGTTCTTAGCTCTGGACTACCGGTTCCGCACATGTAAAGTATGGGCTTTCTCCTAGCCACAAGCAAACTGCTACCCCCAGAAGCCTCAGATTAGCCCATCCGTTGGTCCGCTCAACCATTCATTCAGTGCGTTTTTATTGAGCATCTACTATGCACAAAAGCTCTGTGTGTCGGTGGGAATGCTAATGAGAACTCAGGCATGGATCCTGCCCTCCTAGGAGGAGGCAGAAGTGTAATTACAATGGAAGATGAAACGGGGCTAGAGCAGTAACCTCGTGAAAGCTCTGGGGATAGACTTCCAAGCTTATTCTGCTGGTGTGGTGCCTGTGTTTCTTTTTTGCTCTGAGTTTTCAAGGCTGAAATTGTAGGCGAGAATGTCCCCAACTTTCGACTTTCGGGTGTGCTGCTGGCTCAGCGGTCATTTCCAAGAGTGTAAGGCGCTCCTTGCAGCTGTCTGACACCTGACCCCCACCCTGTATGTGGGATGCACACTTTGGGTTCTCTCTTTTTACTCCAAAATTTACCTGATTCTCACCCCTCCCTGCCGCCCTCTTCTGGCTCAGCTTGGAGTCGTTGACAGAGATGCTGGCAGGGCTTAGCGATGGGTCTGAGATCCTCTTTGTCTACTTAGGGTTTTTTAGTTGGTCTCCTGCCTGGGCCGGGGCTGCCCTTCTCACCTCCTCTTTTCCGTTGCCCTGGGAAGGTTCCGGGCTCCCCGATGAAAGCTCCCAGGAGCCCCACCAGGCTCTGCCCAGGACCTCCCCATGCTCTCCCCCAGCTGCCTTTTCATGTGTTTGTTTGTTTGTTTGTTTTTGGCCATGTTGAGGGGCATGCGGGATCTTAGCTCCCTGACCAGGGAACGAACCCGTGCCCCCTGCAGTGGAAGCACAGAGTCCTAACCACTGGACGGCCAGGGAAGTCCCCCTGACCACCAGAGTTTAAATTGGCACCGCCAGCTCTCCCTCCTGCCCAGAGTCTTAACCACTGGACCGCCAGGGGAGTCCCTCGTGTGTCTGTCTTCCTCCCTGCCCTTCCTGTAGCGGGGGCAGGAAGCCTGGGGCCCTGCCTGTGAGGCTGACCCCCCCATGTGAGAATGGTCCTCTCCTACAACTCTGCCGGGTGTTTCCAGAGAAAAGGAATACTAGTGAGCAGGGAGGTGAGAATGTGCGGGTCGTTCCCTGCCTCTAGCTAGGAGGGAGAACTAAAAATAAATGAACTGGGTGAGCTTTGCCCTGAGGAAGAGCGGACCAGCAGCCCTGGCTAGCGCCCGGCTAGTGCCCGGCTCCCCCGCCCACCCGTGTGGTCCTGGAGGGGGTGGGTGGTGCCGTTCTCTGGGTGCTGAAGGCCCCGGGGAGGAAGCAGGTGCTCTGAGAGCAGGTGAGCTGCAGCAGCTTGGGTGGCCAGAGATGCCAAGGGGTGTGGCTCTTCTCCTCACCTGCGCCTTCAGTGTCCCCCACAGAAGGCCAGGCTCAAAAACGCATCTTTGTTATGGAGCAGTGTTTTTTTCATCTATTTTTACAAATTCGGTTGTGATCTGGAACTGCCTTTCCTGTCACTGAAGGGCATTCCGAGGAGCGGGGAAACCAAAGCTGGCAGCTGCTCACCTCTTCTTCCTGCCCCAGCTTTGGGCAGAGCCCCTGCTGCGGGGCAGGCCGGCGGGGTGGGGGGACACAGCAGGGCCGGGGGACAGGCGGGGCTTGCCTTCTGGAGGAGAAGGCGGATCATGAGCGATGGGCCTGATAAACGAGGGTGAATGGCGTCCAGGAAGGAGGATGGTAAGAGCTATGAAAAGCAGACAAGGATAAAGAGCTGGAGGTGGGGACAGGACCAGCTGGGAAACACCTTTGCAGTTTAAATAGGTTGACAGGATAGCCCTTATCCAGAAGGCGACACTGGAGCAAAGACTTGAAGAGGGTGAGGGAGTGAACCACATAGACGGTTGGAGAAGAGCATTCCAGCTCGAGGGAGCAGCCTGTGCAAAGGCCCTGGGGTGGGGTGTGCCTGACATGTTTGGAGCATTAGGAAGCCCGTGTGTCTGGAGAAGAGTAAACAGGGGGTATGTAGCAGGAATGAGGTCAGAGCTAGACCAGGGTTGGGGACATCGTAAGGAACGTGTGAAATGGGGAGACACCAAGAGCTTTGAGTGGAAGACTGGCTTGATCCGACCTAGGTTTTCAACGAGCCACACTGCTTCTGTGTTGAGAGTAAGACTGCAGTGGGGACGGGGTGGGGTGGTCAGGGCGATAGAGGGAGACCAGCGAAGAAGCAGTGGCAACTCTCCAGAGAAGTGGTGGTGGTGCTTGGACCAGGCTGGTGGCAGTGGCAGTGGACATCCAGGTCTGGGTCTGTTTTGAAGGCAGGGCCTGCAGGGCTTGCTTATGGATCGGACGTGAGCTGTCGCACAGAGAGAGGAACCAAAGGCCACTCCCAAGTTTGGGGCCTGGACGGCTGGAAGGACGGAGCTCCCCTTAGCTGAGATGGGGAAGCATGCAGCAGGCTGGGGGTCGAGATCAGGCATGTGTTTCGGACCTGAGAAGCTTCCGGCGTGCTTTAGACACCCACGTGGGGTGTGGAGCCGGCAGTGGATGGAGGAGACGGGGCAGAGGTGGGAACCTGGGCTGCCGGCGTCAGGCACTGCGCGGCTCACGACCTCCGCGTCCCGGGGGGAGGGCAGCCTGCGGTGGGGCTGGAGGGGGCTGGAGGGGCCTGGAGGGGGCGGGAGGGCCCCGTTGCTCACGTCTGCTTTACGTGTTCCTCGCCCAGCATGAGGCTCTCTCCGAGTACCGGCCCCTCGTGTCCCAGGCGCACCAGCTCCGGCGCCGCACCTCCGCGGCCGATAAGAAGCTGGTCCTCATCCCGATCATCTTCATCTGCCTCCGGGTCTGGAGCACCGTGCGGTTCGTCCTGACCCTCTGTGGCTCCGCAGCAGTGCAGACGCCGGTGCTCGTGGTTCTGCATGTAGGTCCGCCCCGCCCCGCCCCCGCCCTCGCGGCTCCCGGCCCCACCGCGGGGTCGGCAGGGTCAGGTCCCTGTCCCCAGCAGGGCGGGCAGGCCGGGGGCTCTGCCCCACAGGGAGCCTTGACGAGAGACGGTGGAAGGTCAGCATGGCTCGGGGGCAGCCCGGGGGTGTTGAGTTGCTGTCCAGTGGCCTAGGAGTAGCCCCGGGAGAGTTGACTGACCCTGAGTCCTTCCCAGCCCAGAAGACCCGGGGACACGCCTGCAAGTCCAGGCCTGCCCGGTGCTCAGCCCAAGGCCCACGTGGCCAGGGTCCCCCGCAGACCAGCTTCAAGGGGTGGAGGACCGGGTCCTGGGTCCCCAGCACTTCCCGGCCTCCCTGCGTGTGCTGTTCAGGCCCGCCCCGGCCCTGGCGCTCACGCCTCTTCCTTTCTCCCTGCCAGGGGATCGGGAACACCTTTCAGGGGGGCGCCAACTGCATCATGTTCGTCCTCTGCACCCACACCGTCCGGACCCGGCTCCTCTCTCTCTGCTGCTGCTGCACCTCTCAGCCTTCCGCTGCCGCCGCCGAGAGCCCGGGGGGCCCCCCAAGGCCTCTGCGCCCTCCAAGACCAGCGAGTCTCAGGGGCCCAGGCGGGCCGCAGATGAACTTCCAAGCGCCCGAGCTGCTCCCATCCTAGTTCTGTGCCTGGGTGCTGCCGGCGGCGCTGAGTCCCCTCTGCAGGGAGCGGGACGTCAGCTGCGCTGTGAGCCTTCGGCTGCCAAAGCTCTTGAGCCCCGTGGCGAGCAGCGCAGACTCAGCTTGTCTACCTCCTCGACCCTCAAGCACGTCCCCCTCACACCACGTCCTTCTGCACGCGGGGGAACTCGTCGGCGTGAGGGCTGCACTGAGCTTCAGGGAAACCCGTGGTAGCTGATCACTGCCGGGTTGCCTTGCGGTCCGGGCGTCGTTGGCCTCGTGACCACACAGCACTGTTTACAGCTGGAGGGACCCACACCAGTGGGAAAAGCACACAGAGATATATGTACACTGTGCACCCGTCCTCAAGAAAATGTCAGGGGGTACCAGCAACGTGGCCCCCACTGAGGTATCACGGAGCAGATTCCTGGATTGTCAGGGCATTGAGATTCCCCTGAGAGCCTGGCTTTTCTTGGATGACTTTGCAGGTCAACGAAAGGGCCAGTTACCTTTAACCAGGAGGTTCCCCCCGCCCCGGTGACCAGCATGAGCACAGCTGTACACAGCTGCTCGGGGCACCTGGTCTCCTGGGGCCTCCCCAATTCTCTCCACGGGCTGCCAGCCCTTGATGTATGCATTGTGTTTGAGTTTCAAGCAGAGGCCAGGATCCAGACTCCTGTCTCCCCCAGGCACTTAAAATTAAAATGCAGGTCCCTCCTCCACTGCAAGGGCTGGAACAGGACAGGAAGAGGCCACTGCAGAAGTCCCCGCAGACGCCCCACTGTCACTTGGGTTTGTTCTTGTAAAGACTGGAACGGGTGAGTTGGGGAAGGATCTGGCTCATTCACTTCCTAGGTTAATTTTTTATAGGAAAGGTGACCAGAGGGTCAGGGAACACCCAAATACTGATTCCTCCCTGAAGGTGAATGTTTGGGGGATTGGTTGGGGAGAGTGACGCATGCATCATGGGGTGATTTAAAAGAAAAAGGATTTAAAAGAAGCATCCGTATCTCTATAACCTATGACTCTTCCACCAACCCTTTCGTCTTAGGTCAGAAAACAATTTCTCTGTTCAATCACAGAAGCCACTGGCTAAGAATGGGAGGTGTAACTGTCACCCTGCGGGGGCCTTGGGGAAGAAAAGTGCAATTAACCCGATAGGTGCCCCTCCCTTGGGTCCCATGAGAACTCTGCAAAACTGATTTTCTGAACCTGTAAAAGGGTTCTGGATTAAAACCAAAGCCACACCCTACTGTTGATTCCTCTTTTACTCTCAAAAGCAAAATCTGTAACAGGAAGAGACTCTGAAAGAATAGTCCTCTACAGAACTAGGTCCAAAACGCTCCTTTTGGGTTCCCTTTTTAAAAGAAGGTTTTATGAAAATCAGCAAGAGGTGAACATCCCTTTAGGATTCAAAGAAAGCTCTGGGCTGCCCTACAGAAAGCTACTTGTCAGTAAGGCGGTCCCCTTACATGAGTGGCCCACGTGAGGGGAGTCTGGGGTTCCCCCAAAGACCTTACAGCTCATCACGGGTGCCTAGCTGGTAAAGAGCCTCACATTAGCTTCTAGAATGGAGCAGAAATTCAGGAAGTTGCTTGCTGCAAAGGAGAAGATGACTCACGGCTGAGTTAGAGTATGGGCCCTGGGGGAATGATGCTCGAATACCTCTTGTTCTGAAGGGGGCCCCAGAGGCCTTGGCTCAGATGGTGCAACATCGATGCCCGCTGGGCATGGCCCCTAAGGACAGGCCTGAGACCTGGGTTTCCCCGGACCGGCTGCAGCCGGAAAACACCCGCAGAGGGAGTCGGGGCTCAGAGAAGAACATCTCCGTGTGCCCGGGCCTCCCTCACGTTCTCATTCCACCTGTGAGGTGCCGCTGCTGAGTATTTCCATTTCCCTCCCTCTGCTCCCCACCCCGTCTCTGCAGACGGGTGAACATGTTACTGCGAGTGGCGGACACATGCGGGCAGGGGAGGGGCTCGTCCTGGTGCCCGGAGCGTTGCAAACAGCACCATCATGAAGCCCAGGAGGGTCTCCTGCCTCGGATCAGAGCCAGACGAAAGTGCGTTCCTTTTACACGTGGCTGGGCCCCCGTGGGTTCTCTCTCTCGGCCAGTGTAGTTAATGTTTATCCACCCTCACCCGCCCGGGCACAGCTGTGTGACCTCGGCCTGAACAGGGGCTGCGTCTCAGTCCCCAGCGCCTTTCTTCTCAGGCACTTGCTGAACCTTGGTCTTTTCCTCAGGTTTACTAAACACTTTCTGCCTCTTTGTGCTTCAGAGTGTGTCTGTCTGTTTTTGTTTCTTAATAAAGGTTATGATTTGGCCCGGGGTTAAGGGTGCAGACAGAGCTCTGCCTGTGTCCACAGCAAGAAAAGAACATTTTTGCAGGCTTCCCGTCTCGGCATAATGGCATCGTGGGAGGTTTTGTGCACGTGCAAAATTGTAATGCAAACCCTGACCGTCTGGGTCAAGGCCAAAGTCTTGCTATTTTAAACTAAATAAACTATATTTCTTTTGTGTATTTGGTAAACCGACTGCCGTTGATGTGGGTGCGGGTCGGCAGGGCGGCTCAGACGGGCCTGTGCTGTGGGGCAGGTCCAGAGCTTTCCACACGGTTGGGCCCTGGAGACCACGTCTGTGTCCTTCTCTGTGGGCAAATGCAGTCAGGTAGGTGGCCACCTGGTTGGTATAGCCAGCTTCTCCTGAGTTTGCCTGATAGAATCCCTGGTCTGGGTTGGGGAGCAGGGGTGGTGGTGTTTAGAATACAGATTCCCAGGCCCCATCCCATATGAGGATCAAGAGAGCCAAGTTCCAAGGACCCGCAGCTTAGGGCTAAACTCTCATGAGTGAGACACTCCAGATACTGACCCACCAACCATGTCTCCCTTCTTGCACGAGTCTATCCCGACACCCGGTGACCCTCTGCACTGGCAACTAAGGCTCCCAGGTGGCCGGGAACTGCTGGGGCACAAGGGCTCTTCTCTGAAGGGAGCAGCCTTCCAAAACCAGCCATCGGAGCCGGCTGCCTCGTTTGGTGCAGACCTTCGCAGCCCTGCAGCCCTGCCTTCAAGTCTTTTTTTTTTTTTTTTTTTTTAACTACTACATCTTGGGAACTTTGCTCCCAGAAGTGCTCCTTGTTTATTTGTTCTACTTTCTGGATTTTGTAAAGCTAAAAATACATCAGCTGTCAAGAGAATGAGAGGACAAGCCACAGACGGGAAGAAAATATTTGCAAAAGACACATCTGTGTATCTATACAAGACGACGGATGCTAACCTATTGTTATCCTTTCACAATGTATGTGAATTGCCATCACGCTGTACACCTTGAACGTATACAGTGAGGTGTGTCAATTATTTTTCAGTGAAACTGGGGATTGGGGGGAATACACATCTGATAAAGGACTGTTACCAAAATATACAGTGGACTCTTTTTTTTCATATTTTTATTTATTTTTATTTATTTATTTTTGGCTGCATTGGGTCTTCGTTGCTGCACGTGAGCTTTCTCTAGTTGTGGCTAGTGGGGGTCACTCTTCGTTGCAGGGCACAGGCTTCTCATTCCAGTGGCCTCTCTTGCTGCGGAGCACAGGCTCTAGGCAAGCAGACTTCAGTAGTTGTGGCACGCGGGCTCAGTAGTTGTGGCTCGCGGGCTCCAGAGCGCAGGCTCAGTAGTTGTGGCGCACGGGCTTAGCTGCTCCACGGCATGTCGGATCTTCACGGACCAGGGCTTGAGCCCGTGTCCCCTTCATTGGCAGGCGGATTCTTAACCACTGCGCCACCAGGAAAGCCCTACAGTGGACTTTTAACACTCAGCAATAAGAAAACAAACAACGCGATTAAGAAATGGGCCAAAGACCTTAACAGCCACCTCACCAAATAAGATACACAGATAGCAAATAAGCATGTGAAAAGACGCTCCACATCATGTGTCACCAGTTAACACAAATTAAAACAGCGAGGGGCTTCCCTGGTGGCGCAGTGGTTGAGAGTCTGCCTGCCGGTGCAGGGGACGCGGGTTCGAGCCCTGGTCTGGGAGGAGCCCACATGCCGCGGAGCGACTAGGCCCGTGAGCCACAATTGCTGAGCCTGCGTGTCTGGAGCCTGTGCTCTGCAACAAGAGAGACCGCAATAGTAAGAGGCCTGCGCACCGCGATGAAGAGTGGTCCCCACTTGCCGCAACTAGAGAAAGCCCTCGCACAGAAACAAAGACCCAACACAGCCATAAATAAATAAATAAATAAAATTAAAAAAAAAAAAAAAGGCTTTACTTTAAAAACAGCGAGATACCACTACCCACTTATTAGAATGGCCAAGATCCAGAACACCGACAACACCAAGTGCTGGCGAGGATGTGGAGTAACAGGAACTCTCATTCATTGCTGGTGGGAATGCAAAATGGTGCAGCCACTTTGGAATGAAGGGCAGTTTCTTACAAAACTAAACATACTCTTACCAGCAATCACACCCCTTGGTATTTACCAAAATGAGTGGAAAACTTATGTCCACACAAAAACCTACACACAGATGTTCGTAGCAGCTTTATCCATAACTGCCCAAAACTTGGAAGTAGTTAAGATGTCCTTCAGCAGATGAATGGATAAATAAACTGTGGTGCATCCAGACAATGGAATATTATTCAGCACTAAAGAGAAAGGAGCCATCAAGCCATGAAAAGACATGGAGGAAACATAAATGCATTACTGAGTGAAAGAATTCGATCTGAAAAGGCTGCATGCTGTACGATTCCAACTATAGGACATTCTGGAAAAGGCAGAACTATGGAGACAGTAAAAAGATCAGTGGTTGCCAGGGG
Organism: Balaenoptera ricei; assembly: GCF_028023285.1. Taxonomy (NCBI): domain Eukaryota; kingdom Metazoa; phylum Chordata; class Mammalia; order Artiodactyla; family Balaenopteridae; genus Balaenoptera; species Balaenoptera ricei. The sequence continues at coordinate 6,863,404 of NC_082639.1, read as the reverse complement.
TTGGGGGGAGGGAGGTAGCACACAGGGGATTTTTAGGGCAGTGAAGCCACTCTGTATGACCCTATGATGATGGATACTTGTCAATACACATTTGTCCAAACACACAATGTCCAACAGCAAGAGTGAGCCCTAATGTAAACTCTGGACTCTGGGTGATAATGATGTGTCAGTGCAGGTTCATCCCAGGTGACAAGGGTACCATCGGTGGGAGGTGTTGATGCTGGGGAGGGCTGTGCAGGTGTAGGAGCCGGGGGCACGTGGGAAATCTGTATCTTCCCTTCAATTTTGGTATAAACCTAAAACTGCTCTACCAAAATAAAGTCTTAATATAATTAATTAATTTAAAAATACGTTGACTAGCCCCTAGAAATGGCTTGCATCTATTTTATATTAATTTTGTTATTAAGATACAACTTGGCGGGGAGGGATAGATTGGGAGTCTGGGATTGACATGTACACACTGCTGTATTTAAAATAGATAACAAACAAGCATCTACTGTAGAGCAGGGAACTCTGCTGAATACTCTCTAATAACCTGAATGGGAAAGAATTTGAAAAAGAATAGATACATGTATATGTATAACTGAATCACTTTGCTGTACACCTGAAACTAACACAACATTGTTAATCAATTATGCTCCAGTATAAAATAAAAATTAAAAAGAAATTTTAAAAAATAAAAACAATAGGGCTTCCCTGGTGGTGCAGTGGTTAAGAATCTGCCTGCCAATGCAGGGGACACGGGTTCGAGCCCTGGTCTGGGAAGATCCCACATGCCGCGGAGCAACTAAGCCCGTGAGCCACAACTACTGAGCCTGCGCATCTGGAGCCTGTGCTCCGCAACGGGAGAGGCCGCGACAGTGAGAGGCCCGCGCACCGCGATGAAGAGTGGCCCCCCGCTCGCCACAGCTGGAGAAAACTCTTGCACAGAAACGAAGACCCAACACAGCCAAAAATAAATAAATAAATTAATTAATTTAAAAAAATAAAAACAATAAACTTATCACACACAAAAAGATACAGCATACACAAACTTAAACAATACAAAATTAGCCGTGTCCCGTCCTGCTTCTTCCTGGCAACCACCTGGGAGGGTGTTTTAGCCACTCTCTCTTGCCTTGGTCTCCATATCTTGAACCAGATGCTATGTGCTTATCTGTGAGAAAATGGAAGAAGCCTTTCCCGGCCAGTGCTGAGAGACCTTCCTGAGACCCTCCACTCCTCATTAGGTGCTGTGTGCCTCTCCCCATCCACCCCATCTCCCCACGGTGACCCTTCATCACCTCTTCCCTGACCTTCCCACCAGCCCCCTCGTCCTGCTTAGGGAGGCTCTGAGCACCACCCAAGGCACAGTCTGGCCAGGCGACCCGGCCTGAGGGACTCCAGGGGATGCAGCGAACAGTCCACGCTCTCAGGCCTCCTCTGACCTGTACCTGTCCCCCTCTCTGGAGTCGCCTCCGCCTTCCTCACCCCAGCAAACAGCACACCCTTCCATGCTGGTGATGCGTGTGGTTTTTCCCAACCCCAGCAAGCAATCGTCTGACACCAGCTGTAGGACCAGCTGGGTGTCCTGCAGTTCAATTCTGACACTGTCTACCTGGAGACAGCATCACACCCTCAGGTGAAGGTCTCAGCCCTAAAGACTGTCTCCCCACTTCAGATACCAACCGAAAGTCCAGGTTGTCACCTGTGCTTCTGACCAACCACCTGTAGACTGGAGATTCCCACGACCCCCTCTTTGGGTTCGATTAATTTGCTAGATTAACTCACAAAAGTCAGAGAAACATTTTACTTATTAGAGCACTGGTTATTACCATGGACATAATTCAAGAACAGCCCGATGGCAGAGATGCACAGGACAAGGTATGGGGAAAGGACACGGAGCTTCCATCTTCTCCAAGTCCTACTCTCCCCAGACCTCTGTGTTTTCCTGTCCTTTTGGGTATTTATGGAGGCTTCATTATATGATTGATTAAATCATTGGCTATTGGTGGTTTATTCAACCTCCAGCGCCTCTCTCCTCCCAGGAGGCTGGGGGCGTAGGACTGAAATTTCCAACTCCCTAATCACAGGGTTGGTTCCCCTGGCAACCAGCCCCATCCTTTGCTTACCTAGGGGCTTTTCCAAAAGTCACCTCATTGACATAACAAAGACACTCTCAATGCTGAGGAAATTCCAAGATTCTAGGATCTATGTGCCAGGATGGGATAAAGACCAAATATATATTTCTGATAATAAATCACAATATCACAATGCTGTTCCCCCTCCCTAGAAAGCCCTTCTTTTCCCTTCTTGCTTGGCTCCCTGCTTCTGCCCTTAACCAGCAGACACCCTGAAGCCCACCTCCCTCTGCTCCATGGCCTTCTAAGCAGACCTCTGAGATGCCACGGTGTCCATAGAGACCAGAAGTTCCAGGGACCACTCTACCTGGCCTGTTCCCCCGGAGCCTGCCCAGTTCTGGGCACAGAGTGAGACCCTAGGGCCAGCCCAGCATGCACGTGGGGCTTAAGCCTTTCACATCCAAAAAGTTAGAAGTTTGGGGGGAAGAGGTAAATGACTTTTTTTTTAAATATATTTATTTATTTGCTTGTTTGTTTGTTTTTGGCTGTGTTGGGTCTTTGTTGCTGTGCACGAGCTTTTCTCCAGTTGCGGCGAGTGGGGGCTACTCTTCATTGCGTTGCGCGGGCTTCTCATTGCAGTGGCTTCTTTTGTTGTGGAGCACAGGCTCTAGGCACGCGGGCTTCAGTAGTTGTGGCTCGCGGGCTCTAGAGCACAGGCTCGGTAGTTGTGGCGCACGGGCTCAGTTTGCTCCGCGACATGTGTGATCTTCCCGGACCAGGGCTCGAACCCATCTCCCCTGCATTGGCAGGAGGATTCTTAACCACTGCGCCACCAGGGAAGTCCCTAAATGACCTTCTGAATGAAGCATGTGGGTCCCCCTACCAAAAAACCCCCCAAAACTCAGAATCACTTATTGGAGCAGAATCCAGGCTCCATGAAGAAAAGGTTTGCCTGGTGTTATGGGGTCAGGACATTGATAGTAGCTAACAGCTAATGTTTACTGAGCTCTTATTACATTTGGGGCCAAATGAGGTCACCCTTCTCAGCAGAGGCCCTAGTGACCACACAGGTTGCAGGCCTGCCATAGAGTCGGCCCAGCCTGTTGATAAGACAAAGCCGTGCATTGCTTGCAGGATAAGGAAAAGCACTCCCAACAGGGCCTTAATAGGGTCTCAGAGTGGGAGGGACATTTAGTGGGATATTTAGTGAATTTTTTTTTTCTTTTTTGGCCACACAGCACAGCTTGCAGGATCTTAGTTCCCCGACCAGGGATCAAACCTGTGCCCCCTGCGATGGAAGCATGGACCCCTAACCCCTGGACCACCAGGGAATTCCCTTTAGTGGCATTTTTGAAGTGTGGTTTAAGGTGGGCCTTTTAATGTGCTGGGGATTGGGCGAGGATCATGACATTCCAGTTTTGCATCAGTGGGCATAGTGGGGTAAGCATCTGTTGGTGAAGAATTTAAAGAGTTTTGGGTGTAAACTGTCACGATGCTTTCTGTTAAAGAATGCATCGTTTCTTAAAAGCTCTTGGAGGGAAGTAGAAGTTACTTGTGGAAACAAAAAAATGTTGCCCACAATTCCAGTTCTACAAGGATGAAGTCATTAGTCCCTGACCTATAGCATACCCTGAAAGGAATTCAGGATGAAGCACTCTGTGTTTTGGGCACATGGGGCCCTAGATAGTTAAGATGCATGTCTAAGGAAGAATTTTGATGACCCCAGATTCTATGCACCTTCCCATGCATAGCAAAGCACTAAAATCATTAACTGGAGATATCTGTTTTCTGTGATTAGCAGTAATCTTTAACAAGATGTAGGCTTGGCTACATGTATTTCCCAGTCAAAAAATTTCATATATACGCTCCTCCAATACCTCTTTCGGAGCAGTTTCTCAGAGCTCTCTGAGAGGCTGTATCCTGGGCCATAGTCATCAGTAAGATACTGAGTAAAACTCAACTCACAGCTCTTAGGTTGAGCTTTTATTTTTTTCCAGATGACACTTGCAACTTACATCTTTCTGGGCCAATCTCCTGGGAGTAGTAAAGTGATGCTGATGAGGGCAGGGACGTCTTCACCCAGCCATGTCTTGGCCGACAAACCATCGTCCAAGAAAGGGGGTCAGGAGAGACAGGTGTGTGAACAACGAGGCTCTGGAAGGAGAGAAACTGGGTCAACCAGGCCTCTGCCATTCCTAATGGTGTCACTCTGGGCAAAGAATTGTGACCTCTCTTAGTCTCGATTTCATCTAAAAAGGAGATAATAATGAAACTAACATGAGACCCAGTGCTTAGTACAAGGACTGAGCCAGAGGAAAGCTCTAGAAGCCGCAGCTGTCATTATTCTCGGTTAGCTTTTCTTGTGTCACCTAAGAGCCCCTGAAGGGTCTACTACTTCCTGCCCCTCCCCCACAGCTGGATCCTCCCCTCTGTTTCCAGTGCCCCAGGCCCAGTTCCAGACGGAACAATCTCACACCTACTCTTGTTGGGCAGTCCCTATTTAACAAGCATCTGGAGAATTTCCCATGACCATTATGTCAGAGATGGGAGCAGACTCTCACTTTCACTAACATTTTCTGTAGCTTCTCTTCTCCCTGGCACCCAGCGAATCGCTGGATTTGCCTGGACCTGTTGCATCTGGGAGAGCTTCTCAAATACCAGCAGACAGCGTTTGTCTCTTCCCTGTCTTGGCACCACCACCCCAGGAGGAAAAGCAGACGGGGAGCGTCGGGCGTCGGAGGGCAGGTGCTGTCTGAAGTTAACCAACCAGCGCCATGATGAGTGACATGAGTGACGAGGAGAGCACTGGGGACACTGTGTCAGCCCTGGGGGTGAGTCCGCCCTGGCTGGGCACAGATCCGGGAGACCTCGGGGCTGGGTGTCTAGGGAGAGTCGCTGATGCCACGTTCAGGAAAAGCGCAGAGCAGTGCTTCTGACTTTCTTGAGAGCCGGGACCACCCGGGGTTCTGGTTAAAATGCAGGTTCTGATTGAGCGGGTCTGGAGTGGAGTCTGAGAGTCTGTATTTTTCACAAGCTCCCAGGTAAGGCGGCTGCTGCAGACCTAGGAGATCTAGAGGAATTCCGGTTCCGGGGGTTTCAAAAGCGTGGGCAGATGCTTGCAGGGTTTGGCTTCAAGGAGAACTTGAGTGGCCCGGCAGTACCCACTGGGCCTCTGGCTTCCGTAATATGCTCCTTAAGATCCCAGGTTGGACACGTAAAATGTATTCTCTGGTCCTGGGGCGTCACGTAGCACTAGATTCTGTGGGAGGCTGTAACCGTTCAACAACGGACCAACTGGAGGCGGGGGTGGCACTGATTTACAGCCTTTGCTGATATCTGTGATGCGCCCACCGAGGTTCTTTTCAACTGACTGTAGGGAAAAGCATGTGCTTCAGGGGAAAGTCGCGCATTGTTTACTTCCCGCTGGCACAGCGCTCTGCCCTTGTACTACCTTTGAGCTTACAATTCTGCAAGTTATAGGTAACTGATGCTGGAACTCACACAACTCAACATCAAAAAAACCCGAACAACCCAATTTTAAAATGGGAAGAGGATCCGAAAAGACATTTTTCTAAAGACATACAGATGGCCAACAGGCACATGAAAAGATACTCAGTATTACCAATCATCAGGGAAATGCAAATCAAAACCATGATGAGATATCACCTCACATCTTTCAGAGTGGCTGTTATCAAAAAGACAAAAAATAAGTATTGATGAGGATGTGGGGAAAAGGGGACCCTCGCACTGCTGGTGGAAATGTAAACTGGCCCAGCCACTATGGAAAACAGTATGGAGGTTCCTTAAAAAATTAAAAATAGCACTACCATATGACCCAGCAATTCCACTCCTGGGTATTTATCCAAAGAAAATGAAAACACTAATTTGAAAAGATATATGAACCCCTATGTTCACTGCAGCATTATTTACAATAGCCAAGATATGGAAGCAACCCGTGTGCATTGAAATATGAATAAAGAGGTGGTGGGAATTCCCTGGTGGTCCAGTGGTTAAGACTCTGCACTTTCACTGCCAAGGGCGGGTGTTCAATTCCTGGTCAGGGAACTATGATTCCGCAAGCTGGGAGACACAGCCAAAAAGAAGAGGTGGTACACACACAAACACACATACACACACAATGGAATACTACTCAGCCATAAAAAAGAATGAAATCTTGCCAGTGGAACTAGAGGGTATTACGCTAAGTGAAACAAGTCAGACAGAGAAAAATAAACACTCTATGATTTCACTTATATGTGGAATCTAAAAGACAAAACAAATGAACAAACATAACAAAAGAGATTCAGAGTCATAGTTACAGAGAACAAACAGGCAGTTGCCAGAGGGGAGGGAGCGGGGAGGAGGAGAGAAATAGATGAGGGAGAGTGAGAGTACAAACTTCCAGTTACAAAATAAATGAGTCACAGGCATGAAATGTACAGCGTGGGGAATATAGTCAATAACTATGTAATATCTTTGTATGGTGACCTATTTCATGTAACTAGACTTATCGTGGTGATCACTTTGAAAAGGATAGAAATATAGAATCACTGTGTTGTGCACCAGGAACTAACATAGTGCTGTAGGTCAATTATACTCCAAAAACAACAAACAAACTCATAGAAAAAGAGGTCAGATTAGTGGCTGCCAGAGGCAGGGGGAAGGGAATTGGAGGAAGGTGGTCCAAAGGTACAAACTTCCAGTTATAAGATAAATAAGTGTTAGGGATGTAAAGTACCACATGATAAATATAATTAATACTGCTGTATGTTATATATCAGTGGTCCCCAACCTTTGTGGCACCAGGGACCGGTTTGGTGGAAGACAATTTTTCCACGGACGGGGCGGGGGGCAGGCGGGGATGGTTCAGGTGGTAATGCCAGCGATGGGGAGCGATGGGGAGCTGCAGATGAAGCTTCACTCTCTCGCCTGCCGCTCACCTCCTGCTGTGCGGTCCGGTTCCTAACAGGCCTGGACTGGTACCCGTACTGGGGGTTGGGGAACCCTGTTACATATGAAAGTTAAGAGAGTAAATCCTAAGCATTCTTATCACAAGGAGAATTTTTTTTTCCTTTTTCTTTTATTTTGTATCTATAGGAGACGATGGATGTTCACTAAATCATTTCGTGATGTACGAGAGTCAAACCATTATGCTGTACACCTTAAATTCAAACAGTGCTGTCAGTTGCATCTCAAGAAAACTGGAAGGAAAAAAAGTCATAATTTTTACCTTTTTTCTTGAAAATTATCCTTTAACACTATTAATGTAAGGTCACTAACCCCAGAGTCAGAAAGAGATGGGCAAAGTAGCATACTATTCTAGAGTATTCCAGCATTTATTCCCTTGCTTTTACTAAGGAGAAATTCACATAAAGTTAACCTTTTTAAAGTGTACAATTCGGTGGCATTTAGTACCTTCACAATGTTATATAATCACCACTCTATCTAGTTCCAAAACATCTGCATCACCCGCAAAGGAAACCCCACACCGTTAAGTAGTCACTCCCCATTCCCCTCTCCCCCCAGCCCCTGGCAATCACCAATTTGCTTTCTGTCTCTATGGATTTACCTTTTCTGGATTTCTCATATAAATAGAATCATACAATATGTGACCTTTTTGTGCCTGGCTTCTTTCACTTAACATAATATTTTTGAGGTTCATGTAGCTTGTGTCAGGACTTCGTTTCTTTTTATAGCTGCATAATCTGTTGTGTGTATATATCACAATTTGTTTATCTAATCATCCTTTGGTGGACGTGGGGGCTGTTTGCACCTTTTGGCTATTGTGAATAGCGTTGTTAGGAATATGCATATACATATATTTGCTTGAATGCCAGTTTCTTTTTTTATTCTTTTGGAATTAAAATATATCTAGGAGTAGAATTGCTGAGTCGTATGGTAATTCTGTTTAACTTCTTAAGGAATCACCAAACTGCTTTCCACAGCAGTTGCACCATTTTACATTCCCACTGGCAACATACAATGGTTCCAGTGTCTCCACATCCTTGCTCATGATATGGATGAACCTTGATGACATTATGCTAAGTGAAATAAGACAGTCAAAAAGACAAATACTCTACGATTCCACTTATATGAAACAACTAAAGTAGTCAGGTTCATAGAAACAAAAAGTAAAACAGAGGTTGCCAGAGCTGGGGGGAGTTATTGTTTAATGGATATAGAGCCTTAGTTTAGCAAGATGAGAAAGTTCTGGAGACTGGTTGTACAACAGTGAATATACTTAGCATTACTGAACCGTACACCTAAAAAAGCAAACTTTCGTTATAAGTTTTTTACCACAGTTTGAAAAAAAAAAGAGTTGTCTACCCAAGGTAATGTGTAACCAACGAAGCCACTGGGGTCCCTGAGAAGACTCATGGCCCCCTGGCTTTCATGCATTCTGTCCAAGATTCCCAAAGGTCACTCCTTAGTGCATGGGCACTCTGATAGGTGAGGTCAAATTCTATTCTTGGAAAGAAAACTTAGGAGCCTTGTATCATCTCTGAAGTTTACTCACCAGGTGTGTCAGCGTGATCCACAGCCTTTCTGCCTTGGGGGCATCTGATAAAATCTTGGCCCGTGGAGCAAGACAGTTTGGATCAGGCATGTTTTCTCCCTCTTCCTTCCACCCACGTCGCAGAGTTGGGTTCCGATGGCCAGAATCCAGGCAGGCCTGGGTGAGGGGTAGCTGGCCCCACTGGGCACTGGGCTTGGGAAGTCTTGTGTCATCCTACCAGGCCCCCTGCAACAGGAGCGCTGCCTGTGTAGATAGCTGGATGCATGCCGGGACCTGCTAATTTCGTCTTCCTTATCTACACCTGGAATGGGGATGACCCAGCGCTGTTTCCTGCCTTCCCACATGTCCCTCCAATCGAGCAATCCACACACACTCTGCACCTTGGTAGCAGCCTTGTTTCGTGCCCTCCGAGGCACGTGCAGGCACTTCTGCTATAATGCGATGCACATGTTCCTAAAGAACCCCACTTTCTATCATATGGCACATAAATAAATAACAGGATTTAAGGGGAAAATAGGGTTGGGGCAGACCACCACGCAATTTTAAAATCTGAACACAAACAAAAACAAATACAGTCCTAATGAAAACAGCAGCCTGGGTAAATCACCACTGACATTTGCACCCAGCAGCTAGGGGGTTCTCACTTTCTCCCTTAAAATGAGTGTTCTTAGGCCATTCGCTTCCAGTTGAGAGCCTGCAAGGGTAAGAGTCCCTTCCCATTTTCTGTCCTAACAGACTTTCAGGCAAATGTTTGATGGTTATATCAGTAAGAACTGGGTTTGGCCACAAGTGACAGAAAATGAAAAAGAGGAGTGTTTTTCTTTCATGGAAAGTCCAGGCAGTGGTCTGGGCTGGGGCAGCACTTCAAAGGGGAAGGGACCCAAGCTCCTTCCATCTTCTTGCTCTGTCCTGTGTGGCCTCAACCTTGTGGTCCAAGCTGCTGGCATCCGTATTCCAGGCAGCAGGATGGCAAAAGGAACAAAGAAGAGAGCAAGGTTCTTACAAGCCAGTACGTGACACCTTTGCATATGTTGCTTTAGAGAGAACTTGTCATATGTCCCTGCCAACCACAAGGGTGATGGGAAACCTAATCTTTCCTTTGGGAAGCCTCAGGTCCTGCCCCAAATTCTGTTACTAGAAGGACTGGGCAAATGGACTTGGGGATGGGTTGGGGGAGCCACAGCAGTCTGTACAACAGAGGCCCACGACAAAACTTTAAAATTCCAGAACATTCCTAGTAGACATGAGACCAAGAGTGACTTAAAGTCCTGGTATCGTCTGGTCTCAGAATGATGCCGAAAACTCGGTATCTGTGCACCAGTGCCAAATCTCGGAGACAGAGTTTTGGATGAAGTAGAAAAGAATGGCTTTATTGCTTTGCCAGGCAAAGGGGGACACAGTGGGCTCGTGCCCCTCACAAACTATGTGTCCCAACCCGGGAGGATTTGATGAGGAGTTTTACAGCTATAGTTCAAGGATGGGGTTGCTGATAAGATTAGGGTGTGTGCAGGGCCTGTACTCCTTTAATCTGGTCTCAGGTAATCTGATGAGCTTCTGTGGTTCCTTTAATCTGGCCTCATGTGGTCTTCTTGAAAAGCTTCTCTGGAATGAAGAATGCTGACATCTTCCATTTGTTGGGGGTTTTAGTTCCATAAAGAGCTTAAAGATATTGTCATGTGTATCCCTTGAGGCGAACCAGGACCCTGCCCCAAGGCCGCACTATTGTTTCTTGGCTGTTCCTCCCTTGTCTCTGCATTCCCTCCCATCGCTGATTGGCAACTGTTCAGATCTGCCCTTTGGAACTGAGGGACGGTCATGGAGGCTGGACTCTGCTCCCTACAAACAAGAAATGGGAGACACAGAAACGCTTCCATGCCCAGGAGCCCAACAGGGTCCTGCTCGGTTTCAAGAACAGCCCAGGGATTTGCCGACCTGCTTTGTGATGCTAATTCAACAGCTTACATCCTCGTTAACTTTTCCTATACAAACTTTTTTTTTTAATTCTGAAAAGCTTCATTTTCAGAAAGACCATTTTTATTTGTTTTATTATAAAAGTAATACAAAAATCCTCTTAATTCCCCTTGGTGTCAATCACCTATAGTTTTGTCAATTTTACAACCTAAATATCTCTCAGATGCATTTGCTTCTCTAATCTCTGCCACCACGCAGGTCCAAGTCGCTGGCATATCTCACTTGCTCTGCAGCAAAGAACAGCTCCCTCTCCTCTTCCCCAAATCCGCTGGTCTCTTGTCCCCTCATCAGTTCTCCTCTAGGCAGACACAGTAAACTTTTCAAAACACAAATCTAGTCACCCTCCACCCTCTAATGCCTTCTTTCTGCTCCTAGAACAAAAATGAAGCTCTTTCACATGGTCTCTAAGAGCTAAATATAGTCTGGCCCTGCCTATCTCCCCAGCCTCCTTCTCCATCCAGCCTTCCTTTCTGCTTTGTGCTCTTCAGCTACACTGATTGCAATTTCTCTTGTACCACAGGGCCTTGGCACATACTGTTCCCTAGCTGGAAGGCTCTCTCCAGCCCCCCATCCCCACCCCACCCCCCCTTTGCTTAGGTAAGCTCTATTCATTCTTCCTTCCCGTCTCAGCTCAAGCTCACTTTTTTAGGGAAGCCTTCCCTGACCAGCCCCCCAACCCCCTTCTTTAGAGTTCTTTTATAGTTATACATTCATCAGTGTATTTATCTGACTAAATTCTGCTTTCTTAACTGGAGTCTAAGCTGCTTGAGGACAAGGCTATTTTTTTTTTTTTTGCACCCTGTTGTATCCCCCCTCTAGGACAGTCGTAGACTCAGTACATATAAATGTAAATATATGCTAGGATTGAAATCATTCCTAATCCCACATCCCAGAATAACCACTGTTTTCAGATTCTGATAAGTCTTCTAAAATCTTGTGCTAACATATTTACATTTTATGTTAATAATAACGTTTAATAGTAATAATATATGTTAATAATAATGATTTGGGAATTGAGATCTGGAACCCAAATCCTCATGTCAGAATCCTTGACAAGCAAGAATTCTTAGCGAGCACTTTCCCCATTGTGACAGGTTAGAGTGGACCTAACACACAGCCCTCTAAGAAAGAGGAAAATTAGCTTTGGGTCCTTTTCTCCCTCAATGATAAAATCCTAATATAATTTCCCTGTAATGAATCAAACTGTATGGAAGGTGGGAAAGAGAAAGTCAGGAAGGCCCTGGCAGAACGCGGGTCTGGTCACTTTCTTTTTACTTTAAAAGTGATTCTTTGGCTCTCAACAGAGGTAGTTTCAAGCACAGGTCCGTTTCTTGGAAACATTAGTACGTGTTCCTGTGACACACCTTGGCCTGCTATGTGCAATTAGCCAAAATATCCTTGGGTTAATCAGTGTTGTTTATTATTGTCATTTTAAACCCCAAGGCAAAAATACGTTTCAACTGACAGGTCCCCTTCCTAGTGCAGGCAGGACAGAGACAAGGGCAGGGTGGGGAGGGCGAGGGCCAGTGATGAGACACTCTCTTCCTCCCCGCCCCCGTTTTCAGCTCCCGTGGGTAATAAATAAATGTGGAAAGTTCACAAAAACAAAAAGACACTTGAAGTGGGCGAGCCCGGCCCACACACCTCAGGTCGCCCCGACGCTAGGGTCCTGCAAGATCCCAGCAGGGACAGTCCCTGCCTCGGACCAGTGGGCCACTCCCCATTCTGAGCCCCCAGATCCCTGGGCACCCAAAGGACCCCCTTCCCCCAAGGGCCTAAAGGCGGCCTGAGACCCCGAGGCTGCTGTGCCCGGGTCCCGGGGCCGGGAAGGACTGGGCAGGGGACACAGAGGACCTGGGCGGGGACAGTCCCCGAGCTCTGGGCCCACTCCCGACCGTTCCCGGCCCTCCGGGGTCCCCAGGTGCCCTCCCTCGGTGTCTACTGGCCGCCGCGGGGCTCGAGGGTCCCGGGCTGAGGAGGCCGCGGGCAGGGCTGAGGGGGACCCGGGGCAGGGGCGAGGGGACAGCGCCCCGCGGCCCAGCATCCCAGCGGCCTCCCCGCCGCGTTCCCTCCGCTCGTGCTGCGCTCCCACCGCTGAGGCGTTGGTGATGCGAAGGCTGTACCTGCGCTGCCCCGGGGCCGCCGAGCCAGGTACTGCGGCTCGCCCCTCCCCCTCCCCCCGGGACAGGGGGGCGGACAGGAGAGCCCCCTCCGGCCCAGGCCGGGCCGCCGGCTCCTCCCACCACCTCCACTCCAGGTGGGAGGTCGAGGCTGGAGGAGGGGAGGTCTGCATCAGCCCACCACTAACCCCATCTCTCAGCTTTCAGCTCCCCAGGGAGCCAAGTGGAAGCTCTGGGCCAAGAAGTGGTTCTCTTGATTTCCGCTGGGCCTGGCAATGACCCCTGGTGGCAAACTTCTGACAGCTCTTTTTGCTTTCCCAACCTGTCCCCTTCCCTTCACCCCCCACCCCTCCCCCGCCCGCCGCCCCGCAACTAAAGTGCATTTTCTTTGGAGAATTTTTCAAAACTCTTTGAAATAATTGGGAACCTCTGGTCTTGCCAAACCTCAGTGGGAAATCATGGTATTAGGGCTGTGACCCAGGAGAAAAAGGACAGGAAATGAAGTTAGAGAAAGGAAATGGTCAGTCCCGCCCCCCACTGCTCCCCAACACCTCCCTCTCCCCCCAAACCCCCCACGTGAATGGGGAAGCAGGGACCAACACACACACACACACACACACACACACACACACACACGCTGTCACCTTCCTCTCAGCCTCCCACACAGAGGCACCTGATGACAATTCCCGAGTTTGCCACTGATGCCAAGACCAGTGCCCGACACACAGTGGACCCCCAGTTAACTGTCATTTGAAGGTGAACAGGGGAAGATGCGACTACATTAACTGGATTTGTGCCACAGCAAATAAAACAGGGAAGATGCCCTGTAAAGATGAAAGCCCATCGGCTTTGAGAGCCTGTTCTGGATTTTGGCCACTTGACCTGGTGTGGTGGCCACATGGCAGCCGAACACGTGCTGGGCACAGGGAGCCGACAGGGGCCTGGCCATGCATGGGGGACCCAGACAAGCAGCTGTGACTCACTTTCCCTGCCCTGCAGATAAAGGGATTTGAAATATTTACTGCTTTTGCAATAGTGATGATTACACAGAAAAATCTCATCTCTAGGCGACTCTGAGTTCCTTAAAAAGGAAAATAAGAAACTTTCTGAGAGAAGTGTTGTGTGGTAGTTTGGGCAAAAGCCGACTTCCTAGTGGAGAGATTTGGCAGCAGGCTTCCTGGCAGGGACCACTCCTGAGAAGCCTCTAATGACCCCATCTCCTGCCCCCGTGTTACCTGGTGTGTTGTAGGGTCACTGGCACCTGCTGCTTTCCATGTGTTGGTGACGGAAATAACCCTTCCAGTCACTCATCACGAGCCTGACTTTCGCAGTAAGGAAATACCGCAGACTGTCCCAATCGGGAAGGCGCTGCGCCTGCAGTCCCTGGGGGGTGCCCACTTGCTGAGCTAGACCCCAGACATCTCCCTTAAAAGAAGAAGCGAAAACGAGACAAACCTCTGGGTTCCCGAAAGGGTTATTCTGCCTTAGCCTGCCTATAAAAATGCTATTGGCTGTTACCTGGCTTGGCCAAAGTACAGCCAGAATGTCTTCTCTCGCCATTCAGTGCATTTGTTATTTTGGCTGAAAGGAAATAAGCAGAACCCTGCGCTTCCAGAGCAAAGATGGAGCAACGGGACACAATCAAGAGGGAAGGGGTAAGTTTGCTGTCAAGAGAGACAGCAAGGAGCAGCCCCACGGCAGGACCTGCTCAGCGTTGCTAGGCGATGCCCTTCGGAGCTCCGTGCACGGCGAGGACCACCGGGGCACCTGCCCCTCAGAGTTCACCCAGCAGCCAGACTTTTACAGGGACTAGAGAGAGGAGACATTTAGATTTAGAGGTTCTTTGGGCTGGAACCGAAATGATGAGACTCAAAGGATGAGTTTGTCACAACTTCCTTCCCCGTAAGAACTTGAGGTGAAGGGCTTCGGAAACCAGCAACAAAATCCTTACACATGGCCTGTGAGAGGTTTTTGATTTGTTTTGATTTTCGCTTCAGGGCATTTTCACTAACCTTTTCAGCAGGCGAAGAGCTAAGCCAGCATGAAAAGATAGAAAAGATGTTGCAGGATTTGAATTGAACTCAGATCTGCAGCAGAGGTTCCCTCCCTTTTAGATAATCAGAATCCTTTTTTTTTAGAGACGAAAGATTTTTCTGAACCTCTTCCCACCCACCCTTGCCCTCCATATAATTGCCGTTGTACTTTTAGAGTCTTTTTTTTTTATAAATTTTTTTAAAATTTTTTTGTTTGTTTGTTTGCTGCCTTGGGTCTTTGTTGCTGCGCGGGCTTTCTCTAGTTGTGGTGAGCGGGGGCTACTCTTCGTTGCGGTGCGTGGGCTTCTCATTGAGGTGGCTTCTCTTGTTGCAGAGCACGGGCTTTAGGCGCGCGGGCTTCAGTAGTTGCAGCATGCAGGCTCAGTAGTTGTGGCGCACGGGCTTAGTTGCTCCACGGCATGTGGGATCTTCCCGGACCGGGGCTCGAACCCATGTGCCCTGCATCGGCAGGCGGATTCTTAACCACTGCGCCACCAGGGAAGTCCTAGAGTCTTTTGATTGAGGAAAATGCATAAGGACAGAAAGGTAACATAAATTTATTAACACTTTTAAGAGATTTGCATTTTATTCATCACAACAGCATCTGCTTATATTGATGGGCGAGGTACTTATTTGTGCAAATTATTATTTATTCAGTTGTGGACAGGAGAGCCTTGCCATAGACAGGTAGGGTCCATGCTCTGTAGCTCACAGATTAAGGACAGGTCTGAGAGGTAGAAGTACCTGGGATTCGTTCCTGCTCCATCCTATTCTAGCTGTGGGAACTTGGGCAAGTTATTTAACTGCTCTGTGCCTTGGTTTTCTCACCTATAAAATGGGAATAATAACCATACCACCGCAGAGGGATGCTGGAACAAGTAAATGAGATCATGTGTGTAAATTACCTGGCACAGAGTGGATCCCCCATAAGTGTTATTATTTTTTGATCATCCTTTAGAGCAGAGCACTACTGACATTTGGGGCTGGATAGTTCTCTGCCATGGGGGGCTGGCCTGGGTGTTGTAGGATGTTGAGCAGCGTCCTGGTATCTACTCACTAGATGCCAGTAGCACTCTCGCCCCCGAGATTGCCTGCTTTAGAGATGACTGCGTCACTTCACAGGGATTGTCTTGTCGACTTCATGACAACAAGAACGCGTTAGGTCAAATGTTATCGCCTCTATTTGATAGAAAAGGAGCTGTGAGGTAATCAGAACTCAGGGATTTGGGGGTCAGGGGGGGCCCTGGTCTGGTCTGTGCCGTCTCTTCAAAAGAAGTGCACCGCCCAGCTGTGCCCCCAGGTGGAGCTGCAAAAGAACAGAAACACCCTGCGTGGTGGTCCCTGAAAATGAATGATAACATTTTGAAAGGAGATGATTAAACGGTCACAGGCAAAAGATATGGGCTGATCACAGCCACGTGCTCCTGCAATCCCCCAAGGAAGGGGGCCTCCTCCAGGGATCCATCCAGGGGGATTCAGGCTGCCCCTTCCCAGGTGTCTGAGGGCAGACCTGGCCCTTTGGGTGAATATGCGCTGGGTGTCCCAGGAGACATCAACACAGAACTATTCCAGTGGTGACTGTAAGAACCTTCAAATCACAAAGTGAAGCCAAGGAGGGATTTAGGAGCTGAGTGGAAGTGGGGGGGCCAGTTCAGGCCACAGAGGCTGGGCTGCCAGGGGCCGCTCAGGGCTGGTGGGGAGGGCCCGGCTGTCTGTCCCCTGGTGGCTGTGTGACCACGGCCTCACGGGCCTTTGGGCTCCTCATATGTAAAGAGAAAAGACATGAATCTGGTGTGCATCAAGGACTTTCCGCCGGGAAAAAGGACTCTTGGCCTGAAAGAAACAAATAAGATGATTAGAAAAAAATGCCAAAATGCTTTGGAAAGTGAAAACAGAATTTTTTGTGGAGTGTCTCCACCACCAACTAGCTGAGTGTCGTTGAGCTACTAACTTCCCCTCTGGGTCCTCATTGTTAATAATTAATATCGATAGCAAACCCATGATATAATGTGTAATGCTTGGAGTGTGTACCACCACGAGCCAGCTGTGGGCCTGTTTCACATGTATGAACTCATTTATTCCCCACATCAGTCCTGTGAGTAAGGCAGTATCATTGTCCCCATTTTACAGATGAAGGAGCCAAGACAGAGAGAAGTTTAGCAGCTGGCCCTGGGCCACACAGCCAGCAGCAGGGGAGGCAGGATTCAACCCCTGGCCCTTGGGCTGCAGTGGCCACGCTCTAGACCCCCCGCAGCGGCAACACCAGGCACCTCCAGCTCTAAAAGTTTATGACGTTTGTCTCTCCTCTCTCCCCTCGTCACTCGGACCTCAAGGAATGTTTGTGAAACTTTGGGTTCATTCCATAGTGTGATAAAGTGACTTAACAGTGTTAATAATTCATAGGGACTCACTTTTCCAGGCATATTTGCATTCTGACTGGAGATGCCTGACAAAGAAAAGTCTGAGACTGAGAGTGTCTCTCTGGTGGTAGAAAGAGAAATTGGAGACAAATTCCTAAGAGAGAGATGGTTTGGGTGGGGCTTCCTTCCCAGAGAGCTTGAATCACACCGTGTCAGAGGGCTAGCCCTGAAGGTGGTTGTTTCACTAAGGTCTCAGAATGTTCTCAACATTTTGAAAAACAGGAAGCCAGTTTACTGTGGGCATGAGGGATTTGGTTCCTAGTTTTTCTCAAAAGCACATCTCATAGTCCCGGCCCCCCCTGGCCTCTGAGGAGGGTCCCCTCTCGTGTCTTGAGGCCACTGAGCCATTTGTCATTTTCAATAAGATGGTCGGAGACCTGGACATCCCCTTCAGCCCCTTCCTCTCCCTCATGCCCTAATCCAGCCCAGTACCAAATTCTTTTCTTTCCCCTCCTGGAAAGGAAAGAAAAGGAAAAGAGAAAGAAAGAGAAAAGAAAAAGAAAGCTTAAGCCCTGAATTTCTCTTACATGCCTTTTTTATATAGTAACTTTATTGAGAATATAACTCCCAGACCATACAATTCACCCCTTTAAAGTATACAATTCAATATATATTCACAGAGTTGTATATCCATCACCACGATCAATTTTAGAACATTTTCATCACCCCTAAAAGAAACCCCCTACCCACTGACAGTCACTCCGCATTTCCCCCCATCTCCTCCTCTTCTCCCCCAACCCTGGACAATCACTGATTTATCTCTGTCTCTGTGGATCTGCTTATTCTGGACATTTCACGTAGATGGAACCAGGTGGTCTTCTGTGACTGGCTTCTTTCACGTAGCTTGTTTTCAAGGTTTATCCACTTTGTAGCGAGTATCAGTGCTTCATTCCTTTTCATGGCCAAATAATATTCCATTGCATGAGTATCCCACATTTTGCTTATCAGTTCATCAGCTCATAGACATTTGGGTTATTTCCATTTTTTGGTTATGATGAAAATGCTGCTATGAGCATTTGTGATCAAGTTTGCATGAATATGTGTTTTCATTCTCTTGGGTATATACCTAGGAGTGGAATTGCTGGGTCACATGTTTACTCTGTGTTTAACTTTTTGAGGAACTGCAAGACTGTTTTCCTAAGTGGCTGCACCATTTTACAATCCCATAAGCAATGTGAGAGGGTTCCCATTTTCTCAACATCCTCATCAACACATTTACCTGTCTTGCTGGTTTTAACCATCCTAATGAGTGAGAAGTAGTATCACGTTGTGGTTTTGATTTCCATTTTTCTCAAGGGGTACCAAATCCCTTGATTTTACTTCCTAAGTAGTCCTCAAAGCTGGTACCTCTTGCTCCCCTGCCTCAGTCACTCCCCTACCCAGGCCCCCATCCTCTCTCAGTCACTTTCCTGACTCCCCTCTTTAACCACTTCTGTGGATTTTCTTCATAAAACTTACTCCAGTTCTAGTTTCATTATTAAATTATTATGTAGTTTTAAAAAAATGTCTGTCTTTCCCATTGGACCACAGTCTTCTTGAGGGCAGCTGTTTTGCTCACTGGACTATAGCGTGGTACACAGATCATAGACAGCTGTCAATAAATATGCAATGCAATGTTTATTGCATCATCCATGAAAAAAATTAATCAACAGTCAATCTAAGAAAGAAATGAAATTTTTATTCGAGCCAACCTGAGGATTATAACCTGGCAGACAGTCTTTCAGAAAGATCTGAGGACTGTTCTTCCTGTTAGAAGTCAGAGCACAGTTATATAATTTTTGAGACAAAGTGTTATACATCAAAGTAACATATTGACAGTTTACATAGTCTAACAAGGTGAGTAGTGAGTTATTGTGACCCCTTACAGGATTGGGAAAGGAATGTTATCTCCTAAGGATTTATCTTGCTGGTGCCAGGAGGATATTGTTTGCTGTTGTTTTTTTTCTTTTCTTTTTTTTTTTTGTGAGTAGGCATTCCTGTGTCTTCTAAGGGGATCTAGTTAATGTGTAATGCATATGCTTAATGCACACTAAAGGGGAGGGGATAGTGGCTCAAATGGCAGAGAAAATTTTATGTTAAATTTTTCTTTTCCTGCCTTAAAAATAATTTTGTTTCATCAGAATGAAGGCATTTGGACCAGCAAGGTCAGTGAGAACTTGAGAACTTACCCAGAATGTCTTTGCTATTTCCACAAAGGGTGAGCCCTGATTCCTACAGGTCCTTAGAATGTGCCTATGGCTTGAATTCAAGGACGAAGCCAAGGAATAGAAGTTGAATTATGTGCTCTAGGCTTAGACACTCTGCAGCGTGAGGTCTCTGATAATTTTTGCTAGAATCCCATAAAAGCAGTCAGAGAGCTGGCTATCCACGTACTTGGCAGGATCCCCCCTGTCTGGGGCATGAACCTCGGGGCACCAGCCAGCTCCCACACTGAGCTTTGCTAAGGACTTCAAACCTTAGGACCCATCAAAGCAGAATGTTGGAGTTGCACCTGCAGTATGAATGAAGCCTGGTATATTTATAGTTTATCATTTACTGGGAAGGGAATTAGAAGAGGAGAAATTTTAATCAACATTTTTTTCCTTCCTCCGCTCCTTACCTCCCCTCCTTCCTCCCTCCCTCCCTCCGTTCCTTCCTTCCCTGCTTCCTTCCTTCCCTCCCCTCCTTCTTTCCTCCCTCCCTCCCTCTCTCCCCTTCTTCCTTCCTTCCTTCCACCAAATCAAGCAATAGCACAGCTATAGGGCAGGAATCTTTGTTTTCTCCTCCACTATATCCCTAGTACCTAGAACCTAGAGCCATGGGTGGCTCACAGTGGGTGTTCAATCTGTGAATGAATGAATGAATGAATGAATACCCAGAGCACTTCAGGAGGTGAAGTAGAACATGGTTGGCCCTATGCTACCTCCTGGGTGGGGTTTTGTGGGTGGGGTGGGTATGCCTACTTGTGTACCCCCTGCCTTTAGAAAACACGGTGTAGCAACAGCCCTGGAACCCGCCTCCCCTCCTGGGCACCATCCCTTACTCCCCCCCACTTCTGTCACCTGCTGCCCCCCTGGCCCGAGGGGGTGGTGGGGCCTGAGGAGAGACTGGAAACCAGAGTCCGCTGCTCCTTGATAGGCTGCCTTGTCGTCTTTACCAGAAACTTCCTGTGAATTAAGCATTTGTTAATTATCTGGTGGAAGAGGAGACGGGCAGTTTCACTTGCGGTTCTGCTCTTGACCGGGACTCCTGCGGGTCCTGCACCTGCTCTGTGGGGTCGGGGAGGGGGTCACTAGCTCAGCGGTCCCCCCCAGGCATGAGGCGAGGCCCAGGTGCCCCCTGTTTCTCTGCCTGTCCTGCTCCTACATGCCTCTCTCAAGAGGTTCCCCCTTCAATTCGGAGGAATGCTGCCCAGAGGAGACACGAGGACCTCAGCTCGCCCCCAGAGGGGCTGAGTCTCATGTGATGGGGACCTCGGTTGTAGTACAGGATGAAGGGTGCCCATGGTGGGTTCAGAGAGCCCAGGCCCACCCCGGTCCGTGGATTCACCTCCACAGCTAGACGCTTCCATAGCTAATCCTTGCACTAACTCCGAGAGGTGTTATTATCCTAACGCTAAAGATGAGGAAACTGACGATCACAGAAATTAAGCCAGAAAGTGGCAGTGAGCAAATTCAAACTGAGATCCATAGATTCTAAGAGCAAAGCTCTTTCCACTTTTATTTTTCTCCCAATTTTCATTCTTTTACTGATGAATTCCCACGTGTCATTAAAGATTGTCTTAAATGAGTGTTCAGTTACCCAGGTGTCAAAGGAGATATCGTCACAGAATGTGTGTGTTTAAGAGTCTCCAGAAATCTATATTTAAATATTTCTTTCACCGGGCCTTCTGCCTCTTAGAGCAACAGTCCAGAGGCTAAAGGAAGTTAATCAGTGGCCCTAAATCATTAAAAATTTTCATATTTTCTCTCTGATTTTTTGGGGGGGTTGTGTTTGAGGCAGTGCCTGAGTGCATCTGCTGCAATCAGCAGAGGCAGTCCCGCGGCAGGAATGTCACAGAAGCAACTCAGACATTAGGTGGAGTGTTGGAGGGGGTGACCCTTCGGTTTTGTTGAGACCCAGTGATTCTCAACCAGGGGCGATTGCCCACCTGCCCCCAGGGACATTTAGCAATGTCTGGAGACATTTAGGTTGTCACAGGTGGGGGGAGGGGTGTCTCTACAATGCACATAGGACAGCCTCCCATAACAAAGGATTATCCAGGCTTAAGTGCTACGGTTAAAGAAACCTGCTCCACCCAAGGCGCGTGGAGGGTAGGTTTCCAGACACGGAGTGGTTGAAAGACCACGGGTCTTCAGATGCCATTACATCCATCTTTCTGCAAGACTCTGAGTAAATCAGGAGTTCCCCGGAACCCCGGGTTGCTTCCTTACCTAAAGCCGTGATCTCTCCTCCTGCAGAGGCTGACACCAGTGCTTGCTTTGGCGACGCTGATAGCTGCCTTTGGGTCATCCTTCCAGTATGGGTACAATGTGGCTGTTATTAACTCCCCTGCCAAGGTAGGTCGCTATGGTGGGCGAGACACAGCCCCCAGGGAACCGGGAGGTGGGTTTGGAGCAGCCGGTGCCCGGGTGGCCACTAGGGTGGGACTGTACAGACGCTGAGGGCACACAGTGGGACCTCAAGTGAAGGGTGGGGGAAACCCATGAAATAAACAGCGCAAGCCCAAGGGGCTTGCAGGCACAGGGTCACGGGGACACACCAGGTTCTCGTGGAGAGCCAGGTCTGGCTGGGCACATGGTGGGCTGGCCTCCAGGGGTGGGGAAGTAGGTTTGGGGGCACTCTGATCTTCTGCAGCCTTGTAATCCATAGCGGAGTCTGGAGGGGCCGGGATCATCCAACATTGATTCGTGATTGGAAGCCTGGAGTCATTCCTTTCTGGGATTAGAAACATCCTGGGCAGCGACTTCCCTGGCGGTCCAGTGGTTAAGACTCCAAGCGTCCACTGCATGGGGCGCGGGTTTGATCCCTTGTCGGGAAACTAAGATCCCACATGCTGCGGGGCGTGGCCAAATAAACAAATAAATAATGAAGAGAACCAACCAAATTCTTAAAAAAAAAAAAAAAAAAGAAAGAAACATCCCTGGCAGCTTGCCCATCAGAGGCCTCACAGCCCCCCGCCCCGGCGTGGGTGCCCCCTGCTAATTGCTGTTAATCTTCACTCCCTCTCCTCCACTTAATCATGTTGATGTTCACGTGCCCAGCTCATCCCATTGGGTGGCCCAACAATGTACACTGTTCTTTCTGCAAAACCAACTCAAATTATTTTGGTGTTCTGTTTTGCTTTGCTCTCCAGCTCATGAAAGCATTTTATAACGAGACCTACTATGACAGAATCAGTGAATACATAAGCGAATTTTCCTTGACCTTGCTGTGGTCGGTTTCTGTGTCCATGTTTCCCTTCGGAGGCTTCCTCGGCTCCCTCATGGTCGGCCCCTTGGTGAATAAATTAGGCAGGTAAGGGAAGGTGAATGTTCAACTCCCTGAAACTCAAAGTTTAAAATCTGGGCCTAAAGCAGAAATCATTATCATAAAACCAGGTAATGACTGCTGCGATGATTTTTGTTTCCTAATGTGGTTAAGAAGACCAGACATTGGGCTTCCCTGGTGGCGCAGTGGTTGAGAATCTGCCTGCCGATGCAGGGGACACGGGTTCGAGCCCTGGTCTGGGAAGATCCCACATGCCGCGGAGCAACTAGGCCCATGAGCCACAACTACTGAGCCTGCGCATCTGGAGCTTGTGCTCCTCAACAAGAGAGGCCGCGACAGTGAGAGGCCCGCGCACCACGATGAAGAGTGGCCCCCGCTCGCCGCAACTAGAGAAAGCCCTCGCACAGAAACGAAGACCCAACACAGCCAAAAATAAATAAATAAATTCATTAATTAATTAAAAAAAAAAAAAAAAAAAGAAGACCAGACATTGACCAAGTGTTTGGGGACTTAGGCAATGAAGGTCTCAGGGCTGGAGTTGGGGGGGAGTCATGGGTCTCAGGGTCTGGGGTGGGCATGGAAAGAGCAGAGAGTGCTTCAGAGATCAGGACTCACTCCCGCTCTCACCCTCTCTTGCCTTGAAATCGTCCTTTCCAAAACTTCCTTTTGGCCTTTAGACGAGTCAAATGCCAGATGGCATGGCCAAGACATCAGGCCCAATGTAGACCATAGACTGATGTTCCTGAACTCTGCTTCCTAAATGAACACAAGATAACTGCTCTGTTCTTTTACCTTGGAATCCAGTAATATGCAAAATGTAGCCCAAATTAAATTCCTGTAAAACTCTGAAATGGCTGAGATTAATGTCAAGCCCTTCAGTGTGAGACCGTGTGGTCCCAAGGCGACCCTCACTGTGAGTGCCATCAATGGCAAGAGCAGAGCTTAAATCTTTGCCCCTAATTCTAGAAGCATTAGAGATTCTGTATTTGATTCCAAGAAAGGTCCTTAAGCCCTCCCACTCCCCTGGTAAATGCCATGGGCATGAGAGAGCAAGCAGCCTTGTTATGAACAGTATTTAAGAGTTCTTCCCCTCCAACCCCCTCCCTTCGAGGATGGGCACACGGAGGCAGGTTGAGGTAAACTCCCCGTTCTCGGCCACAGATCTAGTGAGCTCAAGGCCAGACCCCAGACCTTGGTTCCTTCTCCAGTCTTTTTCAAAAAGAATCTGAGAATAGAAACATACAAGCTGTGATTCAGGATCTAAGGTCCTGAAGTCTTCCTGGGAGGTTGGTGTTGAAAGCACACTTCTCCCTGTGGACCACCAGTGGGCAGAACATCAATCAAGTCACAGATCTGCAGGATGCTTCTCCTTGAGTGAAGGGCTAGCCGTCTGGTCTGAAGATGGAGCTGACAGTTGCTAGTCCAACTGAAAATGTGATAAATGCTATTCAGTTGTTTGTGGTTTTCTTAAAGATTTATCAGTGTTCTTTAAATATCAGTAGCAGCTAACAATCAATTGATGGGTTCCTACTTGCCGGGCTCTATCCTAAGTGATTTTAGGGAATATTAATTGCACTAATCCTTACAAAACCCCATCCCCTTTTCACACATGGGAAAAGGAGGCACAGAGGGTGCTGGGAGGAAATTTCACTTCTGAGCACGTCGTGCAAGTAACGTCCACATTGTACTCTGTTGTATCCGGCATATGTCTTCTCAATCCATTGCTTTATTTATTTATTATTTTTTAAAATTTATTTATTTTATTTATTTCTTTGGCTTGTTGGGTCTGCGTTGCTGCATGCGGGCTTTCTCTAGTTGCGGCGAGCGGGGGCTACTCTTGTTGCGGTGCACGGGCTTCTCATTGCTGTGGCTTCTCTTGTTGTGGAGCACGGGCTCTAGGCACACGAGTTCAGTAGCTGTGGCACGCCGGCTCGATAGTTGTGGCGCACGGGCTTAGTTGCTGCACGGCACGTGGGATCTTCCTGGACCAGGGCTCGGACCCGTGTCTCCTGCATTGGCAGGCGGATTCTTAACCACTGCACCGCCAGGGAAGCCCTGTTGCTTTATTTTTTAATTGTACATGTAGTATCTTTTTGATACAAAATCTTTAAATGTTCAAGTGATCACATTTAACTCATCTATGACTTTTGCTTTTTGTGTCTTAAGACAGTCTTCCCTACCAGACGTCATAAAGATAATCTTCTATAATTAAAAAAATAATTTTACAATTTTGTCTTTCCCAGATAGATCTGGAATTTTATTTTGTATTTAGTAGGTGAGTGGTGAGGGAAGGCCAATTTTATTTTAATTTTTTTCCATGTAAAAACTCACTTGCTCTCAAATTTATCTTAGTTATTCATGTTCCTTTAGTCTTCTGTGTTAATTTTAAAATCAGCTTATCAAAATCCCTGAAAAAGGGTTCTGCTTGGAATTTATTTGGATTTATCACTTAATTGGAGGAAAACTAAACATCCTTACACTGTTGAATCTTCCTTTTCATGAGCAAGCTGTGGCTGATTTATTTATCCCAGAACTCATGGCGGTTCCTTGTCTGAGGTTTCATGTCTTTGTCATCAGTTCTGGAAAGTTTTCAGCCATCATTTCTACAGATATTTCCTCTCCTCCATTTTCTATATTCTTCTGGAAGTTCCTCCGTGCCTTTGTTGTTGTTGTTGTCTGTAAAAAGACTTCTTTAAAAAACTATTTTTCAAAAGTTGTGGTGGGAATTCCCTGGTGGTTCAGTGGTTAGGACTCCACGCTTTCACTGCCAGGGCCCGGGTTTGATCCCTGGTCAGGGAACTAAGATCCCACAAGTGACGTGGTGCGGCAAAAAAAAAAAGTGTGGTAAATATACATAACATAAAATTTACCATTTTAACCAACTTTTAAGTGTACAGGTTTGTTTTTTTTTTAATTTTTATTTATTTATTTATTTATTTGACTGCGTTGGGTCTTCGTTGCTGCTTGCAGGCTTTTCTCTAGTTGTGGTGAGCGGGGGCTACTCTTCTTTGCAGTGCACAGCCTTATTGCGGTGGCTTCTCTTGTTGCGGAGCATGGGCCCTAGGCACATGGGCTTCAGTAGTTGTGGCACGCGGGCTCAGTAGTTGTGCTCGTGGGCTCTAGAGCACAGGCTCAGAAGTTGTGACGCAGGGGTTTAGTTGCTCCGTGGCATGTGGGATCTTCCCGGACCAGGGCTCGAACCCGTGTCCCCTGCATTGGCAGGTGACTTCTTAACCACTGCGCTACCAGGGAAGTCCAGTGTACAGGTTTTTGGCATTAAGTACATTCACACTGTTGTGCAACCATCACCACCACCCATCTCTATAACTTTTCATCTTACAAAAATGGACACCATGTACCCATTAAACAATAACTCCCCTTTCTTGTCTTCCCGTAAGTCACCAATCAACTTTCTGTCTCTGTGCATTTGACTACTGTAGGGACCTCATATGAATGAATCCTACAAGATTTGTCCTTTTGTGACTGAGTTATCTCACTTAGCCTAATGCCCTCAAGGTGCATTCATCTTGTAGCACGTGTCAGAATTTCTTTCCTTTTTAAGGCTGAATAATACTCTGTTGTATGAATGTACTACATTTAGCTTATCCATTCATCTGTCGATGGACATCTGGGTTGCTTCCACCTTCTGGCTGCTGTGACTAGTGATATTATAATCCTCCCTATCTTAATCTGTCATACTTCCCATCTTCTCTCTCTCTCTCTGTGTTGCTTTCTGTGTAACTTCCTCATGTCTGCCTTCCTATTCATTAATTCTTTCCTCAGCTGCAATTCACCTACTACGTTTTTATTTCAATGACTATATTTTTCATTTCTAAGCTTTATTCATTTGCTTTTAAAATCTATCTTTTTTTGCTATTGTTTTGGATAGTTCTGTTTTATATATGTTCTTGTTCTTTCTATAGTACCCTTTTGATTCCTTATTTTATGACACTACTCATTTAAAACATATTTTATGGCTTCTATCTAATCCTGTTGTCTGAAGCTGTGCTATTTGTATGTGCAGGCTCTTGCAGGTGGTGGATTGTTTTGTGTGTCTTGTAATGGTGATGCTTCATCTCAGGGGGTGGGGGTCCCTGGCTGGGGGACTCCTGGAGAGCCCAATGGGAGGGGCTGCTCCAGAGAAGCTTTCCCTGTGCCTTTGTCTGGCTCTCCAGGGCCCAAGTCCAACTCTAGTCTTGACTTAAATTGGACTGCTTTGTAAGTTGTATTAAGTTTGATTTTTTTATAGGTTTTCAGGAGATACCCTTTATCAGCTTACATTAAGTTCCCTCATTTTTATAGTTTGTTAAGTTTTTTTTTAAATCATGATAGATATCAAATTTTATTGACTTGCTTTGCTACGTCAATTGATAATCCTATATTTTTCCCCAGTACAATCTTTAATATGGTGTTTTTAACCTTGAAAGATTCTTATATATGCTGTTGAATTCAATTGGCTAATATTTCACTTAGGATTTTCACATCTATGTTGATAGGTGAGATTGGCCTAAACCTTTCCTTTAATGCCCTCATCCAGTCTGGGTTTCAAGATTACACTAAAATCATGTTAGTTTGTGGTTGCAGAACCCTTTACTGTATTGTAATATGCGAGCCTTTCCCTCTGTTCCCCACTACTGATGCCCTCTGCACTGGGGTCATTTACATCTGCTCCCACAGAGAATATCCCCACACCAGGCCATGAACTGGACCTGTATCCATCTTATGTCAACAGCAAATCGAACAACAGAACAGCAACTGCTGTAACTGAGTAGATGCTCGGCAAACATTTGTTAAAGGAGTGGCAAATCCTTAAACCAAACCAACTGGTATTTTGTCCTCTGCAGAAAAGGAACCTTGCTGTTCAACAACATCTTTTCCATCGTGCCTGCGATCTTAATGGGATGCAGTGAAGTTGCCAGGTCATTTGAGATGATCATTGTGTCCAGACTTTTGGTGGGAATATGTGCAGGTAAACCATTACTGTGATTCGGGATGGTCAGAGGGAGGGAGAACAGGCACCTGGGGTCTGAACCAATCTGGGGTCTCTGAAGCATACAGGTTCAAGCTGTTCCTACACCTCTGCTGTGGGTAGACGCTTAAGCCCCTGCGTTATAGGGATGTGTGTGGACCGCGGGCAGATCTTCACTGTGGAGTTTCCTGTGAAGAAAGCTGTTCTTTGAAAGACTGAGATACAGAATCTTAGGACCGGACTGGTCCTTCCAACCAATCCTTTATCTCAATGTTTTCTAAACTGCAGGTCGGGACTGATACTGACCAGGGTTCTTGGCCTTCCCCAATCAACAGAAATTGACTAGAGGCCAGACAAGATATTCAGGCAAGGCTTTGTTGGGGCCCCTGCGGCCGCAGGAGGGAGCAAAAACAAGTAACAAATTCCCTTGCTCACTCCCCGAGGCGGGGGCGAGCTGGTTCCTTATGGGGTGAGGGAAGAGGTGTGTCCAGGCATCAGGCCAGAGGAGTGGCTTAGGCGTTTTGCCCACCCCTTTGTGCTGTTGAGTGCAGGGGGCATGCGCAGTACCCTGCTTCTGCTCCAGACATCCAGTGTTTTCTCCTGGCTCTTCAGAGGTGACAGTTGGGGTTTTTTTGGGTCTTTTTGTATCTTTTTGTCCATAATTTGCCGCAACTACACATGCACATAGTTATTTTTAGTCCCTTATAGTTTCTTTGTAGCTGGTTGCTCAAGGAGATGTTTGTCCAGGTGCAAACACTGCAGCAAAGGGTCCCAGGTCCCAGCCTGTCTCAGGATCAGTTGGTGGGTGGTGACATCTGTTTAGCAAACAGTATTTTCTTTTTTTAACTAGGGTAGACTGTGTCACATGTAGTAAGGATAAGGATTGTCTTTTGAAACGTTTCAGTTCTTTATCTTTATACGTATGTGAGAACCAAGTTGGATGTAAAATGTATTTCTGTATTTTGCACCGTGAGTTGTGGTCAAAAAAGCTTGAGAAATTATCAAATGCATGAATCCCTGTACCAGAAAAGAGTTAATGGTAGTAACCTCTCCAAAGCCATTCTGCCCAGGCCGGGTTTCCCTGGTTATAGAAAATTCCCCCATGATGGCCTCAGACTGAAGAGACATGATTCAGCCATGCTGTGGCCTTCCTCCAGGTTGGCTTCCTCTGTAGGCAGAAGGGCCAGGGCCGTCGAGGCAAGCGAGGTGCCCACTCTCGGGGCCATGCACTGCAGGGTGGGCCCCCAAGGGTAAGCGCCCCTGGAAATGCTGCACCCTGGGCGCTTCACTCGCCCCCCACCAGGCTGTGGCATTGCCAAGTGACTCGTTCTCCTTCCAAGCACGGGGATCGGGATGAAGAAGGGAAAATTTGGCCGGATGTCAGCAAACCCCTTCCCTGGAGTTTACTGACAATAGAGGAGACAGCAAGGAGCCTGGTATTGGGGGAAGTGGCGAGCGATTGCAGGGCTGGGGAGATAAAGAGGAAAACAAGATTCCCGAAGAGAGAAGAGGTCACCTCAAGGAGGGACTGATGGGCCCCCTGGCAAACTTCATTCAGTCTAGCTTTCCCTGAGAGCACCTGGACACTTATCTACCGTCTGGGCAGGAGCCCCGAGGTGCCTGGCCCTGCTCCTGCAGGTTTTCCCTGTAGCCAAGCTCAGCTTTATGAAAAATGGACGATTCCTAGAAGTTGTCGGCAGTGGGCAGGTGCTGTCACGTTTCTATTGACAGCCAACAATTCAGAGTTGGTTCCAAAATAGAAATGTTAGGCTCCAATAGAAAAATCACAGTTTAACATCCCAACCTTTGCTTTTTTTTTTTTTTTTTTTTTTTTTTTGGCCATGCCACACAGCTTTCCGGATCTTAATTCCCCAACCCAGGCCCTCGGCAGTGAAAGTATGGAGTTCTAACCACTGGACCGCCAGGGAATTCCCAACCAACCTTTGCTTTTAAATAAGCATGACTTCTGGTCAACAGTTCTCAAACTTTTTGGCCTCAGGACCCCTTTACACTCTTAAAATGATTGAGGGTTCTAAGGAGCTTTTGCTCGTATGCGTGATACTGATCAATATTTACCATGTTAGAAATTGTAACCAAGAAATGTATTAATTCATTTTAAGATCACAATAATAAGCCCATTACATGTCTTTATGAAAATAATTCTATTTTCTAAAACAAAATAATTTAGTGGTATTGCTTTACGTTTTTGCAAATCTCTTGAATGTCTGGCTTAACAGAAGACGGCCAGACTCTCAAACCTGCTTCTGTGTTCTGTTGGTGTGATGTCAGAGGGCATGTGATCTCTGGAAAACTGGTCAGGGAATGAGAATGAAAAGGGCAAGTAACATCTCAGGACGGTTCTGAAAACAGTTTTGATCTCACAGACCCCCTGAAAGGTGTCAGGAACCCCCTGTGTCTTCAGGTCATACTTGAAGAACTCCAGCGGAAGCCTAATCTATTTGCTGTTCATTCCTTCACGTAATTCCTGAAAAGTCAGGAAAGGGTGTCATCAAGCCCTGTGGTACTTAGACACCCTAAAAACGAAGTAAACGGCCACTCTGACCTTGGGGGTTCAGGGTCAATGCAGCTTGGACCCCCAGATGCTCAGTTTGCTGGTTTGCTGTTAGTCAACATCTTTGATAAGAACACTTCAGACTTTCACTAATGGAATTTAAACTTTAAAAGCTGCTTCTCTGACTTTGGTGTCAGAACAAGCTGGCCGGGGGTTGCCCCGTGGAGTTGTTTTAAGACAGAATGAGACTGTCCTCCACCAGCATGAAGGGAATCCCATCTCTTCACAAACCTCCTGGTGTTTGTCTCTCCAGTGTTGCTGTTAACTAAGTTCAGAAGCACTTGGCCTTGAGAAGCGGCCACCAGGGCCTGAATGGTGACCGGGCAACACAAGGGCCTCGCTTTCTCCATAGCCCTTTGGGCACTGGGGCTGCCAGGTCCCCCCGTCCACCACACAAGACACCTAAGAGCTGCTCTAAAGACTGTCCCTCTTTGTCTGAAAATCAGAAAGAATTGATATTAATTAATGAACAGTGATGTCCCTTTTAAAATATTAAGCAGAATCCCACTACTGGGCATATACCCTGAGAAAACCATAATTCAAAAAGAGTCAGGTACCACAATGTTCACTGCAGCTCTATTTACAATAGCCAGGACACGGAAGCAACCTAAGTGTCCATCAACAGATGAATGGATAAAGAAGATGTGGCACATATATACAATGGAATATTACTCAGCCATAAAAGGAAACGAAATTGAGTTATTTGTAGTGAGATGGATGGACATAGAGTCTGTCAGACAGAGTGAAGTAAGTCAGAAAGAGAAAAACAAATACCGTATGCTAACACATATATATGGAATCTAAAAAAAAAAAAAAAAAAAAAGGTTCTGAAGAACTAGGGGCAGGACAAGAATAAAGACACAGACGTAGAGAATGGACTTGAGGACACGGGGAGGGGGAAGGGTAAGCTGGGATGAAGTGAGAAAGTGGCATGGACATATATACACTACCAAATGTAAAATAGATAGCTAGTGGGAAGCAGTCACATAGCACAGGGAGATCAGCTCGGTGCTTTGCGACCACCTAGAGGGGTGGGATAGGGAGGGTGGGAGGGAGATGCAAGAGGGAGGAGATATGGGGTATATGTATATGTATAGCTGATTCACTTTGTTATACAGCAGAAACTAACACAACATTGTAAAGCAATCATACTCCAATAAAGATGTTTAAAAAAAAAAGCCAAAAAATAAAAAATAAAATAAAATACTAAGCAGAGATGTCCTTGGGCAGAATTGCAGAGCTTGAAAACTTGGCCGTCAGTTTCCTCTTATCTCAGTGCTATAAAATACCCTCCCATCACCAGCAGCTCCAGCCTCCCCTCACCCCACACTGTCGCCCTTGGTCTGCCCTTGGCCACAGCCTCCGTCTCAGACCCCACGTCTTTCTGAGCATCAGCTTGCCTCTGGCTCCATGTGCGATACTTGGACCAGTAACAACCCACCTGACCTTCCTCCCAGACCCCCAACCTCTCATTGGACTTTTAGGAGAACTAAATGGGATAATATCTATGAAAATACTTTAGAGCCTATAAAATTAAGTTTCACCTATTCGTAAGGGGGTCAGATATCGGTAAGACGGGAAAACCAACAAGTTCAAATACTGAGGATTCAGAAGTAGTTCAGTCATTACACAAATCCCAGAATGCAGTTAGTCTACAATATATATTTAATTTTTCAATTTTTACTGACAAATAAAGCTTGTGCTTCAATGTCTATGCATCAGCTTATTATGTAATATACAGTCTCAGAAGGTAAAGCTGGTGGGCAGGGGTCCTTGGCCTTTTATTAACAGGTTTCCCCCCCCAAGGAGCAAGAGAGAAGAGATAGTCTAACCACACCTGGGCTTTTCCTCTCCGAGACCAAGCCAATCAGGAGGGAAGACCTGAGGTCCGGCTGGCCTGTGTCCCCAGGTGACACCAGTCTGGAAGCAAATGCGCTGTCCATGAACTTCTTTGGTCAGACTATTTTCTCTTAAAGTTTAAAAGACTAAGAATAGCAAGAGGGGTTGTTTGCTTACTCCTGCAGTTTTGAGAAAGTTTCAGCCCAACTAATGCGATTGCTGAGGAAGAATAAATGTGTTTGAAGACAGAGCTCATCCCTGCCAGATTAATGTTTCCTGATGGTGTCTTTATTTCACCCTCCCTCCCAGGTCTGTCTTCCAATGTCGTCCCTATGTACTTAGGGGAGCTGGCCCCTAAGAACCTGAGGGGGGCCCTGGGGGTGGTGCCCCAGCTCTTCATCACCGTCGGCATCCTTGCGGCCCAGATCTTGGGTCTTCAGAGTCTCCTCGCAAACGAAGAAGGTGAGCTCAGGACACCTCAGACCCCCAGCCCGTTCTATGAGCTGGTCTTTTCTCTCTGAACGACGGGGCCCCCGCACAGCCCCGACCCCACGGTGCTGAGCTGGAGGTTGCCCAGAGCGGGCCTGAACAAGTTGGTGGGGACAGACAGACTGACGTTCTCTAGTCCCTCTTGGGACACGGAGGAGGGAGTTGTGAGGGAGCAGGAGGTGCTGCTCTCTTTCCCTTGGTTGCTTGGTGGCTGTCACACAGGGACCCGGGGCATGGTAATGACGGCCACCAGGGTGCCAGGCTCTGTGCTTAAGGCCTCCGGCACCATTGCACTGGAGCCTCCCAGCAATGCAGCTGCCCAGGGGCCCGTGGTCATCCCATCACAGACCAGGAAAGAGGGTCACAAGACCCAGCCTCCGTGGGTGAGGTGGTGAGCCTCAGGGCCGGTATCCACACCAGACCCAGACTTCGAAGCCACACTCCCCCACCCCAAGAGCCTGGGGCCTGGCACATAGTAGGTGCACAGCAACTCATAACTGTCGTTGTTTTTGCGTGACCTCCCTTTTTTTTTGTCTTGGGTCTCGAACCTCTGAAAGGGAAATCACCACTAACAAAGCACCAGTCAAAATGGATGGGCCAGACACGAAGTCTTTTATCTAATCCATTTAATCCTCCAAACAACCTATGAAGCATGTACTGTTATTATACCCATTTTACAGGTGCAGAACCTGAGGCATAGAGAAGTTGGATCACATGTCCAATGTCTCCTTAGGACACAAATGCAGGCAGTGCAGGCCTGAGTCCGAGTTTAACTACCATCTCTCCCACCTTTCAATCGCCCTTGTAAAGAGCTGGGACCAGGAGTGGAGGAGCTAGCTTCCTGTCCCCCGGTGATGGCACGTAACCAACCAGCTGGACCCAGAAACAGCCACGGATCCCTGGCACCTGCGAAGTGCTCTGTGGTGTGTGGGAGGGAGCCATGGTTCCACCCAGGGAGGGGGTCTCAGAGAGGGCCTGGGCTTGTGGGGGCGGGTAGGACCAGCATTCCAGATGTGGGCAGAGGGGATGGAAGCATAAAGTTCTTTGGGCATGCAGGGAGCCGCAGGTGTTGTGGTGGACTTTCACTTTGTCCCTCCATCCTTTATGGTGACTATTCAGCCATCGGTACCCTCCTCTAGACAAGAGTGTGGAGGGCAGGGCTTGGCCTTCCTCATCTTTGAATCTCCAGCACAATTTATGGCACATACTAGGTGCTCAGTGAAGAAGGAAGGAAGGATGGCAGGAAGGAAGGAAGGCCAGAGAGAACAGAGTTCTTGGAAGTGCGTGGGCAGTCACAGCACAAAGGCTGCATAGAAGTCATGGGGGTCAAGATCGGAACAGGGTGTCTGGATTTGGCGGTTAGGGGTCACTGAGATCTCATGAGAAGAGTGTCAATGTAGGGGGTAGGGTGGGGGCCAGAGGGCAGACGGCAACGGCCCGAATGGCAGGCACGTCCATACTCGCTGTAGTCTGTGCAAGGGTGATAGAAGCGGGACCCGGATCAGCTAGGCCCTGGATTCGGAGCCAAGAGGTGGGAGAACGTTGGGAGGATGGGGATTCAGGGTTCAATGTGCCTGAGTTCAAATCTCAGCTTTGCTCCTAAATAACTGATCTTGGGCAAGGGAGCTACATGCCCTCCAGGCCTCGGTGTCTGCAGGTGTAACATGGGGTTGATCCTGGTACCTGCCTCCTGACATTGCTATGATGGGGAAGTGGGCTACATGTGAAAAGCCATTAGACTCTAGTGCCTGGCACGCTGATGTCTGCAGTTATCACCTCCTGCATAGGAGAAAAGGGGTGAGTCGGGCGTTCACAGCTCCTAGAAGGAGCCTGAACCACTCATT
This sequence comes from Balaenoptera ricei, assembly GCF_028023285.1. NCBI lineage: Eukaryota > Metazoa > Chordata > Mammalia > Artiodactyla > Balaenopteridae > Balaenoptera > Balaenoptera ricei. Next base: position 6,829,101 of record NC_082639.1, on the reverse strand, counting down.
CACTTATTTAACCGTTTTTATCGAGTGATGTAACATATATAAGGGTCCAGAACTAGAACTACGCCGGCCCCCTGTGCACCCCTCAATCACAGCCTTCCCGCCCCCAAAGGGAGCCATTGTGCCAACATTTATGATCATCGCATCCTTACTCTTCCCTATAGTTTCACCACTTTTCTAGAAGATAGAGTTAATTTCCCCTGTTTCCGGACTTAATACAATGGAAGCACGTTGTGTGGAACCGCATTGCACCCAACATCGCATTGGTGGGATTGGCTCCTGTCCTGACTTGCTTCATTTTCATCACAGTATAAAATTCCGTCTTATGAATGAACCGTGACTTATGCATCCATTCTACTGTGTGGACATTCGCCTTGTTTCTGGGTTTTGTTTCTATAACCAGTGCTGCTCTGCCCTTGTCCTTCCGGTGTCCTGGTGGCCCAGGCGTGCGCTCCTGAGCGGGACTGCTGGGTTAGAGCATGTGGGTGTCCAGCACCACTAGCTCCTGCCAGACTGTCCCCTAAAGATGCCACGTGTCCACACATCGGTGTGGACACTTCCCACCTGCCCACATTCTCGTCAGCGCTTGGTGTTGTCAGAATTTTTCACTTTGTCCATCTGATAGGTGGGTAGTGGCTATTCATCAGCCTCCATTCTCTAAGTATTTAGAGTGTCCGCTCTTCGTTAGGCACCATCCTAGGTGCTGGGGACAGAAGAGTGAGAAAGATAAAGGCCCTGCCCCCAACCCTGACCCCCAGGCTGTGTTCCAGCTCCAAAGAAAACCAATCAGGATGATGGGCCAGAGCTGCTCCGTGGGGCAGGAGGCGGAGAGAAGCAGGAGAGGAGGCTGGGGCGCCAGCTCTCACCTAAGACTGGTTTCCTTGCAGGCTGGCCCATCCTCCTCGGGGTGACCGGGGTCCCCGCGGCACTGCAGCTCCTTCTGTTGCCCTTCTTCCCCGAGAGCCCCAGGTACCTGCTGATTCAGAAGAAAGATGAAGCGGCTGCCAAAAACGGTAAGGCTTTCCCAGGAGACCAGGAGAAAGGACGCAGGTTGCGGCATCTTTGCCGGGGGGAGGGGGGTGCGCGGTTCAGCCCCCAGCGCCCCCTCTGCTCCCTCCCCCAGCGCTGAGGAGGCTGCGCGGCTGGGACGACGTGGACGCCGAGACGGAGGAGATGCGGGAGGAGGACAAGGCCGAGAAGGCCGCGGGCTTCATCTCCGTGCTGCAGCTGCTCAGAATGAGGTCCCTGCGGTGGCAGGTCATCTCCATCATCGTCCTCATGGGCGGCCAGCAGCTGTCGGGAGTGAACGCGGTACCAGGGCAGCCGGCGCCGGGGCAGCGGGCAGGCACGGGGGCGGGTGGGGGGAGGCATCCGCCGAGGGGTCCAGGCTGCCCGGCCGGCCTCACCAGCCTCGGGGGTGGCCTTCCAGATCTACTACTACGCAGACCAGATCTACCTGAGCGCTGGGGTGAGAGCACAGGATGTCCAGTATGTGACGGTGGGCACAGGCGCAGTCAACGTGCTGATGACCGTCTGCGCCGTGAGTGTCCCCGGGCACCTTGAGAGTGGGGAGTCTTGGCCCAGGAAGGAGCCCGGATCTCGGTGGCGACGTGCCTCTCGGTCCCCTCCTCTCTAGCCTCTGGGCTGTCCTCAGATGACAGCCTGTCTCTTGGGTGGGGGGGGCGGTAGCCTGTGGCACTAAAGATGGAGACCCGTCCCCACCGTCCACTCTGGAAGCTACGCCGTGAGACGTGGCTCTTCTCCAACGTCTCACACTGGGGACCACCACCTGTGCCAGGGCCACCGCGTGACAAATGGGGCCCCTGGACTGGGCAGTGCGGTGGCCCGCTGGCCATTCAAGGACACACACACACACACACGGGCGGGTGGGCGCACAGGGGAGGTGAGCCGGCTGAGCCTCCCACTTTTCCTCGCCCTTTCCCTCCAGGTTTTCGTGGTGGAGCTCCTGGGGAGGAGAGTCCTTCTCCTCCTAGGCTTCTCCATCTGCTGCACCGCCTGCTGCGTGCTGACGGCCGCCCTGGCTCTGCAGGTGAGGAAGGTGCGGCCTGGGGTGCCGCGCGCCCTCGTGCGCATGCGCGTTATCACGGCGAGTCCGCTGCCTGGGGATCACGTGCAGCCCTGATCCCCGCCCCAGCAGCGCATTGCCCACTTCCAGCCGATATTCCAGGGGCATCTAGGTGGCGCTGCTTGTAGAAGGGGGGTGCCAGGCGCCCGCCTTCCCAACCCAGGCAGAGCTACTGGCCCTCCGGGAACCGAGAGTCCTGACGCTCCCGTCCCAGGTTGTCTCCGCTTTGCCAGGTGTGATCCAACTCTGTTTTCTCCCCACAGGACACAGTATCCTGGATGCCCTACGTCAGCATCGCCTGCATCATCTCCTATGTCATAGGACATGCCCTTGGGCCCAGTATGTACCCCAGAGCTGGTTCTGTGGTTTCACTGCCCCTCTCCTGTACCACCAGCCCTAGAAACTTCTGGCCTGAGCTCCTTAGAGAGGCTCCAGGGAGGGACGAATTCGGCCCAAATGGCTTCTCTGCCTGTGTCCTTGTGGCAGAGGGGCTTGGGCAGAGCATGACTAGAGCGAGGACAGTTAAGCAGCCTGTGTAGGCTGGAACACGGTGCCCGTGTGGTTGGCACAGAGAGTCTTACAGGTGGTCATGGGCCCCCTTTAGGGACATCACAGGATGTCGCCTGTTGCGCCCGACTCTTGTTAGGGGCCTTCTCACACTGCTTCTCCACGAGACCAGGAGTCCTGGAGACGCACTGCCCCGCCTTGGGCCGGATGCCCCTGGAACCTTGCATGGGCAGGGGCTCCAGGACCCTTTGTGGGCTTGCTCGGCCGGCAGAGAAGACAGCTCTTCTTCTTCTTCCCCAGGTCCTATCCCCGCTCTGCTCATCACCGAGATCTTCCTGCAGTCCTCCCGGCCGTCTGCCTACATGGTGGGGGGCAGTGTCCACTGGCTCTCCAACTTCACTGTGGGCTTGATCTTCCCGTTCATTCAAGTAAGTGTGACCCAGGGGCCCCAAATGCACAAAATACTCAAGCAGTAAATCGAGAACCTTTTCAAGAACGTGGACCCTCTCCCCTCCCACAGGTGGGCCTCGGAGCTTACAGCTTTATCATTTTTGCCGTGATATGTCTTCTCACCACCATCTACACCTTCCTGGTTGTCCCCGAGACCAAGGCCAAGACCTTCATAGAAATCAGTCAGATCTTCAGCAAGATGAACAAAGTGTCAGAGGTGCACCCAGAAAAGGAGGAGCTAAAGGACTTTCCGCCCTCTACTGCGGGGCTGTAACTCGAGAGCAGGAGCCTGTTAATCAGGTCTGCGTGGAGCTTCCCTCCTGGGCTATGAATCCAGAACTAGGACAAGTCCGGTGTGGAAGGCAGACCCTGATGGGACTGTCGTAAGGGCTTCTGTGCAGTTCTTAAAGCCAGGCTGTCTCTTTCCAGGTTGACCCGTCACCAACCCCAGGGCATGCCGGGCAGCTGTCCTTCAACCATGCTGGGTCAGCCATTGTGTGGCTCCTGGCAACACCGGCTCTTATAATGAAAACCATTACCGTGGTGTCGAGATGGAAGGAATCAAATGTGGCCAAAGAAACTAATTCTTCTCCAGTCCCGTAGTCTTCCGGGGGCCACGGGCACGTGTTCAGGGTGGAATCCATCCTCTTGTGAGATCCACCTCCAGAAACACTAGTTTTGAAAAGTATGATGTCACAAGTAATGATGTCTAGGAATCTGGGAAGCAGGTCCCTATGGAGACTTTAACCAAGTCAGAGATTATTGTTCCCAAATTATATTATTAGAGGACAATAGCATTGCCTCTGTATACTCAATAAAACAAATATGATCACTTTTCACCAAGATGTGCTGCTTTTCTGTGAGCCGGTGGAGGGCAGGGGGGCATTCCCTGCTCCTTCAAGCAGCTTGGCTGCACTGGCGTGTCAGCCCCTTCAGGGCAGGGGTTTGGCCAGTTTTGTTTATCCCGGAATCCCCACCGCCTAAAAGAACCTGGCATGGAGGAGGCCCCTCAGACGATATTTGCTGAAAGAAGGGGAGGAGTGAGAGATGAGGTGGTCGCTAAGTTGTGATTTTTAAGACTTAAGGTTGGGGAAGCCTCTGCATGTGTTCAGGTGCATAGCGAACACCAAGGGGTCCTGAAGGTGCATAGCGAACACCGAGGGGCCCTGAAGGTAGACAGGGAAGGGTGTCGGGAGAAGGAGGCAGTGCCCCCTACACACACACAGCAGAGCTAGAGGCTTTCATAGAGGGGTGTGTGTGAAGAGGGCGTGTACAAAAAGGTGGAGAAAACTGAGGCGTAGGAAAGGAAAGTGGAGGGACCACCTGCTGAAAGGCTTCTGACAGGATGTGAAATCTTCTCCTGGGAGTTAGGGAGGCAGAGGCCAGAGGCCGGGTGGGACAGAGGTGGGGTTGGGAGCAGCTTTCGTGGGGGTGGAATGGGGATTCCCCAGGTGGTGAATTCCATGACTTACAAAAGTAGTGAAGGCCCAGACAAATTAAAGAGCACAATGCTGTGGTTGAACCATCCTTACCTTCTGCCACAGGGACCTACAGTGTGAGGGGGCACAGAAAACAACCATCGATGGCAGCTTGCAGTGCTGAGAAACAGTAAGGCCAGAATGTCAGAATTAAGGGACTGTGGCATTATTAATTCAGCTCATGTTACCTGCAGCACCCCTAAACCAGGGGAGGCCCTGGAGTTCATGATTCTGTGTGTCTATTCCCTGGGGTCAACCATGGTTCTGCCACTTAGTAATTGAGCCACTTGGACAACTTATTTGGTTTTTCTGTACCTCGGTTTCCCTTTTGGTTGAGCTAATAGTAAATGCCTCACATGGTTGGTTATGAGAATTAAATACTATGCTTGTAGCTTTTAGATCAGTGCCTGGTGTGTATTAAGCACTTAGTTATTTTTAAGTGCTTGGGAATGAATGTTGATCTTGTAGACAAACACACAGGGAAAATACAGTGAGAGACCACTCTACATGAATACTGGGATTAAACAAGTAAGTGGATGGCAGATGCTGGGAACCATCTCACAGTTGCAGTGAGAAATTACAGATAAGCCAAGAGAGAGAGTCTAGAATGATCCATGTGATAATAGACTAGAGTTGGAGATATTGTTCAGCTGAATATAGACACAGGTGGCTACACATAGAAATATTTATAGATATGTGGATTTACATGGGTTGGTAAAATACAACAGGAGGAGAAAGAGATGGGCCTGGTGCTATGGTTGCACAGAAGGAAGATGGCGAATTAGGAAAGACAAAAAGGATTTCTCCAGGAGAAAATGCAGTAGGAAAGAGAAGAATGGTCATTCCAGGCGAGGAACAGCACAGAGAGATGAGAGGGTTTGAGGGGAACGCCAGGTAGCTTGGTGTGAACGTGAAGCCAGAAAGCCCGAACTAGATCCTGTAGGTCCCTGTGAGCCACACTGAGCCTGAACCTTGTCCTCAAGATAAAGGTGGCGGGACTTCCCTGATGGCGCAGTGGTTAAGAATCCGCCTGCCAATGCAGGGGACACAGGTTTGATCCCAGGTCCGGGAAGATCCCACACAATGGAGCAACTAAGCCCGTGCACCACAGCTACTGAGCCCACGTGCCACAACTACTGAAGCCTGCCCACTTAGAGCCCGTGCTCAGCAACAAGAGAAGCCACCGCAATGAGAAGCCCGCACACCATAACGAAGAGTAGCCCCTGCTCGCTCACCGCAACTAGAGAAAGCCCGTGCGCAGCAACGAAGACCCAACGCAGCCAAAAAAAAAAAAAGATAAACCCGGTGGTACGTGACCGTTGAGTTTCAGAGAGTGCGGTTGCAGTAACAAGACCAGGCAGGACTTGGGGAGGGAGACCGATTGGTGAGAAATAATGAGGGCCCTGCAAAGCCAGCAGTGGTGAGGCCGAGAAGTGAGGGAGAATTCAGAGAGACTTGGTGGGATTTAAGGGCCACTCGGCCACTGTAAGTGAGGCATCTGGCATACGTGCCAGGTTTCTAACAGGGGCCAGTGGCGAATGGTTTGGGGAGCTGAGTGGCAGGTTTTGGGAGAAGACTAACATTTTTGGACCTGTTGAGATGGGGGAGCTCACGGAACACACAGCAGACATCTAGAAGGAAGTTGACCGTATGGCTCTGAAGCCAGAAGAGCAAGGATGTAGATTTGGGGGAAACACACATACTTACCAATCATCTACTGTGTTCCAGGCACTGGGGCTGCAACAGTGAAGAAAACCATGTCACTGAGTGAGAGGTGGGATAAAGAAAGATCGGGTAGCGTGAGGGTGACAGGTGGAGAACGGCTGCTTTCCAGGGAGGGGGAGGAAGGCCTCCCTGAGGGAGGGAGGGAGGGGGCGGCCACAAGAGGATCTGCACAAGCACCGGCCCGGTGCAAACGTCCTGAAGTGAGAGAGGGCTGGCCGCAGCTCGCGAGGGAGGTTGGTGGAGCCGGAGCAGAGAGGGAAAGGGGGAAAGGAAGGCGGTGGCTGGCAGAGACTCAGCAGGCCACCAGGAGGACTGGGGATTTTATTCTGAACGTGACGGGAAGTCACTGGTTGACTTGAGTCCGACAATTCTGATCTGATTTGCAATTTAAAGAGTCACTCCATTAGAAAATGTCAGGAGATGGGAGGTCCGTGGATGCTGATCAAGGTCAGTCAAGGTCAGGGCAGTTAGCAAGTGAGAGAGATGGCGGTGAGGGGCTACAGACCCTGTTTGTTCGCTGCTGTGTATCCACGGTGCCAAGAGCACGCGGCAGGGCTCACTGGGTGTTGTTTTGAGTCTTGGCCGGGAGGATTTTAAGTGCGAGAGCAGAGCAGCGTGAGGCTGAGCTGATGTAGGGAGAGCATAATTGGACGAGTTGCCAGCCCCAAGGCAACACGTTCATAACCCCATGAGGCAGGTAGCTTTCACCAGTGGTTTCCACGCTTCTGGATTTCACAGACCAAAACTGGGTGAACTAGCATTGGGCTGCCTTTTTATTTTGTAAGTAAAAACCTAAAATAGGGAATTCCCTGGTGGTCCAGTGGTTAGGACTCCGTGCTTTCACTACCGAGGGCGTGGGTTCAATCCGTGGTCAGGGAACTAAGATCCCACACTGCGTGGTGTGGCCAAAAAAAAAGAAAAAAAACCTAAAATAATAATAATAACTCTCAACTACTATCATAATGAGAAGTAGGTGATTTAAAAGAAAGGGCATTTTACTATATAGGGAGGATGTGACCACAGAATAAATTTCAGTCCTTTAAATTGAATAGATTTTTCTTCATGGAAACCTCACTACATTGCCCTCTGTCCTGAGGTCACTTAACCAGCAGAAGACAGACTTCAGGAATGGGAGGGCAGCAACGCTGGCGATGTTTGTTACGGAAGAGCTTGGAGGGCAGAGTCTGAAGTCCCACTTTGGAATGAAAGTGACACAGAGTCTTGCCATCTTCAATCCGCTTCCTCGAGGGCTGGTTCCTCAGTCCCCAGAGGAAGAATGAGGCGGCAGGTAGCTGCCGTTCTGACCCTCACTTGCATGGGTTTCATCGTAAAAGCGCGTGGTGGTTTGGTTCTCTTACCCGTGGACAGTTCCTCTTCCTCCCCTCACCTGTTATTCCTTAACCAGCTGATCGAGTGCTGCTGAGGGCTCTTCAGTCGCCCAACATTCAGCTCAGCACTGGGACATGGCAGAGTTGCCTATATGGCATCTGCTGTCTTCAAGGAATTTATAGTCTAGGCAGGAAGATGCAGACCACATGCAAAAAGGAATTATGGGGCAATAAGAATTGACAGAAGGCTGTTGTATCTAGTTTTGAGTCTGCTCTGAGCATTAACCATCCGAGCGGCTCCAGTGCCTGATAGGGAGCTTGACACTTGTTGGCACTTAGTAAATGTTGACTGAATGGACGTGACCTGGAGTGGTCTTCAAGGAAAAGGTGGTGAGCTGAGCCTCTAAGAATGGGTGAGATTTGTATAGCAAGGGAGGATAAGGTGTTTGGAGGGTAGTGGGGGATGGAGCATCATGAATCAAGGACATTCATTCATTCAAGAAATATTTGTTGAGCACCTACTATGTGCCAGGCTGTGGATGTAATGGATCCAATGGTCAAAAATACAAGTAAGCAAATACTGGAGGTCATTTCAGATAGTGCTCAGGGGAAAGCGTTGGAGAGTGCCGGGTGAGGGGTGTGGGTTACTTTCGTAACCTCCTCGTGAGGACCTCCCCAGGGAGGTGACATTTGACCTGAGACGTGGGGGAGGAATGTTTCAAGCAGAAGGAACAGCAGGAAGGGGCTTGGTTTTGCCATCAGCTTGACTTTGTTTCTGCGGTTGACTCAGAGAAAGGAGGGGAGGCATACAGCGTTGAATCAGTGTTATTAGACTGTAAGCATTGTGACTAGGTATTGTGATTTCTGCCAAAAGGATACAGAATTCGGCTGATAAAGTGGAAAGATCGAGCGGACTGGCATTCGTGAGTCTTTAGGAACAAACTGAGAGATAACTGTGGTCTGCGAACCCTGAGATGGGAGACTGCTGTGGATTATTCAGGTGGGACTAATGTAACCACAGGGGGCAGGAGGAACCAGAAAGATGGCAGCATGAGAAAGATTCAGTCTGATATTGTTGGCCTTGAAGATGGAGGAAGGCTTCTAGAAGCTGGAAAAGTTAGAGAAATGGCCTTTCCTTACAGCCTCCAGAAAGGCGACACCTTGATTTAAGCCCACTGAGACCCTTGTCAGACTTATGACCTCCAGAACTGTCAGGTAATACACTTGTGTGGTTTTAATCCACTAAATGTGTGGTAATTTGTTACAGTGGCCACAGGAAACTCATACAGATCTTGGTGCTGAGAAGCAGGGGAAGCTGTAACAAATACCTAAAAATGTGGAAGTGGCTTTGGCATGGGGCAATGGGAAGAGGTTGGAAGGACTTTCAGGGACATGATAGAAAAAGCCTAGATGGCCTTGGCCAGACGTGGTAGAAATAGAAATGTTAAGATTTCACTGCTCACTGGGGACCAGGCTGTGCAGTCAAGGTTAAAAGGCAGGGAAGTCCCCCCCAGGGGAGAGATGAGTGCATGATTCAAGGTTGCTGAGGACAGACCACTCACACACCATGCTCACGCGGTACAGCGTCTACTTACTGCAGAAGAGGAGAGAGAGCACGTGCCAGATCCAGCTCCCGGCAAAGCATCCACCACCCCACAGCCAGTGGATCCGCAGGCCTGGAGGCTGCACACGCCCCACTTTGTGCTGCGTGGGAGGACCCCACCCCCTCCCCCCCAACCCCGTGAGGACTGAAATACAGAAGCTGGGGGCCTGCCTTTGGCCACTGCTGAATGTGCTTTAAGCAGAACCCTGGAGCGCACACTGAGCTTGAGACGGAAAGACAGTCCCTCCCAGGGTGAAAAGCCCAGCACAGGCTGTGCGGGCTCTTCATGTCTTGGTAGAGAAGTGTCCCGGGCCCAGGCCTTTCCCAAGAGTTAACACTCTGCTAGCAAGGTCTCAGAAGGGATGAGGGTCACAGCAGACAAAACACTTAGCACTTGGGAGAATACCTAAATTGTCATGAGCAGACCGTTAGGAGAAATAAGGCCCCCATGTTCTCTCATCCCTGTGGCCGTCATGCTGCTGTCCATGTGCCAACACGTTTTTACCCAGGCACACAAGTGTATTTTGCTTTAGTCACCTAACATGACGTTCATAACATGTCTCCATGTCCCTACGTAATTTTCATAATTATCCCTTGAAATGGCAGCCTGGCATTCTAGTTGATTTGTCATAATTTATTCAGTTATTCCCTATTTTTTTTTTTGCTAATAGAGATAATTCCTTTTTTTTTTTTTTACTTTAACTTTTTATTCTATATTGGAGTATAGCCGATTAACAATGTTGTGATAGTTTCAGGTGCATAGCAAAGGTACTCAGCCATACATGTACATGTATCCATTTCCCCCCAAACTCCCCTCCCATCCAGTCTGCCACGTATCATTGAGCAGAGTTCCCCGTGCTATACAATAGGTCCTTGTTGGTTATCCATTTTAGTTTATTTTTATTATTGGAGTATAATTGCTTTACAATGCTGTGTTAGTTTCTGCCATACAGCGAAGTGAATCAGCCATATGCATACACACATCCCCTCCCTCTTGGACCTCCCTCCCCCCCATCCCACCCAACTAGGCCATCACAGAGCACCGAGCTGAGTTCCCTGTGCTATACTGCAGGTTCCCACTAGCTAACTATTTTCCACATGATAGTGGATTTATGTCAAATCTAATCTCCCAATTCATCCCACCCTCCCCTTCCCCCGTGTCCACATGTCCATTCTCTACATCTGCCTTTCTATTCCAGCCCTGCAAATAACTTCATCTGCACCATTTTTCTAGATTCCACATATATGTGTTAATATACGAAATTTGTTTTTCTCTTTCTGACTTACTTCACTCTATATGACAGCCTCTAGGTCCATCCACATCTGTACAAATGACCAATTTCATTTTTTATGGCTGAGTAATATTCCATTATATACATATACCATATCTTCTTTATCCATTCATCTGTCCCCGACTTCAGACTATACTACAAAGCTACAGTAATCAAGGCAGTATGGTACTGGCACAAAAACAGAAATATAGATCAGTGGTTATCCATTTTAAATATAATAGTGTGTACATGTCAATCCCAAACTCCCTAACTATCCTTTTCCCCCACCCTTCCCCCCTGGTAACCATAAGTTCACTCTCTAAGTCTCTGAGTCTGCTTCTGTTTTGTAAATAAGTTCATTTGTATCATTTCTTTTTGGATTCCACATATAAGTGATATCATATGATATTTCTCTTTCTAATAGTGATAATTCTGAAATGAGCACTTTTTTTGTTCAATATTTTATTGACTTATTTAATACTAATAAGTATAAGTAGAAATAACTAAGTTGTATCTCTTTCAAAGTATTTAGTTTGCTCTTTCCCCCAAATGGACAATTAGTCCAAGTTCGTAAGAGGAAGCACAGATGGAGAGATAACACAGGAGACGCATAAAGGATCCAGGCAATCAGGCCCGACTTGGTTTCCAAGACACCTCATTTCTAGGGACCCAGGGCAGGTGGTATTTTTCTTCTCCTTGGTGCAACCAGAGAGTTTCTGGTTTGAGGCTTGATGGAGACAAAGACAAAATTCACGCTGAGTGTGAATCTTTATCTTATCAACACGTCCAAGGAAAATATTCTCCTGGGGAAAGTCAGCAGGGTCCAGAGACCAAAAGGGTAATAAAGCCTCGCAGGCCCCAGGCTGTCAACACAGAGCAGGACCCAGGTGTCACTTGGGAGGCAGAGCACACCTGTTTCTCAGCTGAACAAGGACAGAGAAAAAAAGAGGCAGGGACTCCTCCACCCACCCCACCCCCCCAGGGAAGGGGTAAGTGCCAAGTCTAGGAAACTGTCACTGCCACTGTCCCTTTGCCAGCACGTGAGGGGACTGTGGAGGGAGGGGAAGACCCCTGAAATGCTTCTAGCAAGGAGAGGACAACACTGCCCCTGCCTTTCCTGGGGAGCCACCCGCCCTGGGAGAGCAGTGGGGGGGAAGCAGCTTCCCCAAACATCCCAGCTCAGACACAAGAGAGGAGGGGTTGAGTCCAGCTCTAGGGAAGTGTGGGAGACCCCCGTCCCCGTCCTGTTCCCCCAGCCTCTGAAGTTGCCCAAATCCTGCTTTTGTCTGCCTGGCTGGTTTGCTGGCTGCACAGGGCTGAGGGCTGTCGGCAGTCAGGCAGATAGTGGGGGTGGGGGTCAGAGGTGCAGGTAACAGGCAAGCAGAGGGGTGGGGGGATGGTCTGGGGCCATGGCTCTGCACCAGCTGGCTTCTTGGAGCCCTGGGTGGCACCGACTCAGGCAGCCACAGACCCTGCCCCAGTTCTGCTGGCCCTTCCTCAGACTTTGGCCCGGGGGGCCAGTTCCCGGGAACTACCCTGGGTGCTGGGGTAGCCATGGAAACGTGATTGCCTTGGTTTTCCTCAGGGTCTGTCCAGGAGTGAAAGGCAAGCCATGCCTTTGTTTGCTGCTTCCTCTGTCCGGAAAACTCCTCCCCCAGCAGCTCACAGGCCCACCTCATCCTTTCAGGTTTCAGCTTAAAGGCACCTGCTCAGAGAGCCCCCTCCTCTGTCCCCCATTGGCTTCTATCCCATTACCTGTTTTATTGTCCTCATAGCCTTACCGTTATTTGGAGGTCTCGTACTTGTCTGTGTTTTTGTTTTGTTTTGTTGGCCTCCCCTCACTAGAATGTAAGCTCCTCAAGGGCACAGTACGCTGGACCTTTTTCCTGAAGCTTCCCCTACTTCATCCAGGGCCAGGCCCAGAGGAGACGCACAGATATATCTTTAAGGAGGGGGATGCGTTCAAGGAACAGGAAATGATGCCATCCACTCCCCCCAGCCTCCGGCACCTTCCCCACTCCCCTGGGCATGGCCTGGGGTCCTCCACCCCGACTTCCAGCCCAGCCTCGGCCCCACTTCCGGAAGTTCCCAGGACTAACCTCCCAGTTCCTGACCGTAAACCTCCTCTCCCGCAGCGCCTCCAACCCACGCTGAGCACAGCCTTTGGCTCGGCCTTCCAACATGGCTGCAACATCGCTGTGGTTAACACGCCGCACAAGGTGGATGGGCAAGAGGTGGGCAGGAGAAGGCTGCCATCTTGCTCTGTGGAGGCCGCCATCTTTCTTCCGGAAGCCACCGGCTTTTTTCCGGAAGCAGCTGCCTTCCTCTAGTACTCTTGGGAGGCCGGCATCTGCAGACCAGGGAATGACTAGGGTTGTGGGCTATTCCCCTCCCCCCCCCCGCCCTGCAATGTCATCCTTTCCGGGCACATTGGGAAGGGGGTGGGAGGGGATGGACTTGGATTCCCTGCCCAGTCGCTTTGGGCCTTAGTCCCACTGCCGTTCCCCTGGGAAGGCCACTTGCAGATGACAAAGAGGATGGGGTCAAGGACTAAACCCTTAGGGGTTGGGATTGGGGTGAAGGGAAGCAAAGGAAAAAGATTATCCCAAAGGCCTAGTAAAGCATGTGAGTCAGGAGGGAGGGACAGGCCCTGATGACGAGTAAAGATGAAGAGTGAGAGTTGACCACTGGCTTTGACCTCATGGAGGGCATGCGTGACCTTGACAAGAGCAGCTGAGTTGAGACAAAAGCTTGATTGGAGTGGGTTCGGGGAGAATGGGTGGGGTGGAGGAGAGACAGCTTTTTAAGGAGTTTTGCTGCACAGGGGAATAAAAAATGAAACTTAGTGAAGGGAGATGGGGGGTTGTATTAGGGTTTTTTAGGGCAAGAGTCATGTTAGTATTGTGATGAGAAGGATGCAGTAAAGAAAGATGGACTGGGAATTCTCTGGTGGTCCAGTGGTTAGGACTTGGTGCTTTCACTGTGGAGGGCCCAGGTCAGGGATTGAACCTGGGCCCACAAGCTTCAATCCCACAAGCCATGCTGCGTGGCCAAAAAAAAAAAAAAAAAATGAACCAGTGATGCAGGACAGACAGGGAATAGTTACAGGAAGAAGGTCCCTGAAAGGGCAAGGACAGGACCCAGTGTCTGTTCCCATTCATTTGGGTGTATGAGTCCTGCTCTACTTTTAAAAATCACTGTCATTACTTTATAGCTACACTTTATTCTGCTTTATAGGAGGTACTGCAGTAGTTGCTCATGGCTTATATTAATATACTTATCATTATTACCATTGAAGGAACATTTTTTTTCCCAGTCAAGCAATGTACCATCACTATATCACAGTGAATGCTCATAAATTCTCTATTGGATATATATTATTTCTATAACCAAGGAGGAAACTAAGACTTACAGAGGTAGAACTTGCGCAAAGTCATACAATTAGTAACAATATTTCTTTTTTTTTTTTAGCATCTTTATTGGAGTATAATTGCTTTACAGTGGTGTGTTAGTTTCTGCTGCATAACAAAGTGAATCAGCTATACATATACATATATCCCCATACCTCTTCCCTCTTGCTTTTCCCTCCCACCCTCCCTATCCCACCCCTCTAGGTGGACACAAAGCACCGAGTTGATCTCCCTGTGCTCTGTGGCTGCTTCCCACTAGCTATCTATTTTACACTTGGTAGTGTATATATGTCAGTGCCACTCTCTCACTTTGTCCCAGCTTACCCTTCCCCCTCCCCGTGTCCTCAAGTCCATTCTCTACATCTGCGTCTTTATTCCTGTCCTGCCCCAAGGTTCTTCAGAACCTTTTTTCTCTTTTAGATTCCATATATATGTGTTAGCATACAGTCTTTGTTTTTCTCTTTCTGACTTATTTCACTCTGTATGACAGACTCTAGGTCCATCCACCTCACTACAAATAACTCAATTTTGTTTCTTTTTGTAGCTGAGTAATATTCCATTGTATATATGTGCCATATATTCTTTATCCATTCATCTGTCAATGGACATTTAGGTTGATTCCATGTCCTGGCTATTGTAAATAGAACTTCAATGAACATTGTGGTACATGACTCTTTTTGAATTATGGTTTTCTCAGGGTATATGCCCAGTAGTGGGATTGCTGGGTTGTATGGTAATTCTGTTTTTAGTTTTTTAAGGAAGCTCCATACTGTTCTCCATAGTGGCTGTATCAGTTTACATTCCCACCAACAGTGCAAGAGGGTTCCCTTTTTTCCACACCCTCACCAGCATTTATTGTTTGTAGACTTTTTGATGCTGGCCATTATGACCAGTGTGAGGGATACCTCATTGTAGTTTTGATTTGCATTTCTCTAATGATTAGTGATGTTGAGCATCCTTTCATGTGTTTGTTGGCAATCTGTATATCTTCTTTGGAGAAATGTCTGTTTAGGTCTTCTGCCAATTTTTGGATTGGGCTGTTTGTTTTTTTGATATTGAGCTGCATGAGCTGCTTGTATATTTTGGAGATTAATCCTTTGTCAGTTGCTTCGTTTGCAAATATTTTCTCCCATTCTGAGGGTTGTCTTTTCATCTTGTTTATGGTTTCCTTTGCTGTGCAAAAGCTTTTAAGTTTCATTAGCTCCCACTTGTTTATTTTTGTTTTTATTTCCATTTCTCTAGGAGGTGGGTCAAAAAGGATCTTGCTGTGATTTATGTCATAGGGTGTTCTGCCTATGTTTTCCTCTAAAAGTTTTATAGTGTCTGGCCTTACATTTAGGTCTTTAATCCATTTTGAGTTTATTTTTGTGTGTGGTGTTAGGGAGTGTTCTAATTTCATTCTTTTACATGTAGCTGTGCAATTTTCCCAGCACCACTTATTGAAGAGGCTGTCTTTTCTCCATTGTATATTCTTGCCTCCTTTATCAAAAATAAGGTGACCATATGTGCATGGGATTATCTCTGGGCTTTCTATCCTGTTCCACTGATATATATTTCTGTTTTTATGCCAGTACCATACTGTCTTGAAGTAACAATATTTCTTATGTTGCCTCTTGCATAGCAAGGTTCTGCAAAGTGATTTTTTTTTTTTTTTGCCGTGCCGCTCAGCATGTGGGTTCTTAGTTCCCCAACCAGGGATCAAACCTGCACCCCCTGGCGTAGAAGCTTGGAGTCCTAACTGCTGGACCACCAGGGAATTCCCAGCAGTGAATTTTTAACATTTTGAGCGGTCTGGTTCCCCATCTCACCCCATCATACAGTAAGCTTTTTTTTTTTATCTCCAGGTAACAACAGAGAATCAGTTGTGTCCTGAGGGTGTTGGTAGACACATCCTTCAGGACAATGACCAGAGGCAACTGAGAACATTACCTCTTGGTCTCTCATGAGTTGCCTGATTATCTATGGATGGGGCAATGTCTTCCAGGTCTTGAAGTCCTTTTATAATGAAACCTACTTTCAGCAACACGGAGCCTTCATGGATGAGAAAGTCATGGTGCTGCTGTGGTCCTGCACCATGTCCATGTCTCCTCTGGGCATCTTGATGGGGTCCCTGCTTATTGGCCTGCTGGTTGACAAATGTGGCAGGTAAAGAAGAAGGGTGCTGCTGTCACTCAAAATTCACATTAGTAAAGCATACTGTCTCTTGGCATTTGTGCATGTGGTGGGGAGTTGTGCGACCTTGAAAATCAGGAGGCCTGAAGTCCAGCCCCCACTTTGCCATAGACATCCTGACCCTAAAGCAAGTCCTTGAATCCCTTGGGATTTCTTCCCCTTGTCAGCTGCCCCTCTGTTGCCCACCCCGTGGAGATGGATCAGCCTTTGAGAGCAAAGTCCTGACCATACTCAACACTTCTAGCAGGTGTTCAATGAATGCTTGTTGACTGGGTTTAACTTGAGGTCAGGTGACCCATGGCTCCAAGTTGTAACAGCTGCAGCCTCTCCCCGTGCAGCCTCACCCGTGTTGTTCTGAGGTTTGGGGTTCAGACTGAGTCAGTCCATGTGCCCCTGACTTGTGTCTTGTTTGAGAATGAAGAATAGTTCTTGTACTTTGCTTGGTTTACACAGACTCACTAATCTTTACACGTAAGCCCAGTTGCTGCCAAGGCGTGACTCTGCAGATAAGGAGGGATGTCCAGATCAAGGCTCCCAGGAAGGAAGGGCGTGAGCCAAGTTCTCAGGGTGAGGCCCCACGGAATTCCATTTGGCCGGATCTCACTCTTTGGAATTCACAGTTACACTTGGACTTGATGTGCCATGGTCGGCAGTTTGTAGGGAGGAGTGGGAAGTCCTCTAAAGAAAACTAGCTCTTAAAGAACCATACCAGTTCAGTTTTCATGCATAAAAGAAAATACTGGGGAATTCCCTGGTGGTCCAGTGGTTAGGACCCCGAGCTCTCATTGCTGAGAGCCGGGGTTCAATCCCTGGTCAGGGAACTAAGAGCCCACAAATGGCAAGTCTCAGCCAAACAAACAAACAAAAACAAACAAAAAAACAAAGAAAATATTGGCAATTGAAAATTAATTATGTATAAAGCAGGACTCATAGGACCTCTTCTTATAGATAGTTGATTAACAATTAATTTGCCATTCGTTGTACACTTGAATGAAGGAAACATGCACTATATTGCAATTATGCCATAATCCAAACTTTTTTGTAATTCAGACTGTGCTCTTCTCAGCTACACCAAGAGTGATTGGACTGTTCCAGAAGCTTGGCCCCCACCTCCTTGTCTGAACCCAGAGTCACAGAACTTGGGACCTCAGAGATGGTTTCATCATTGCTCTCATTTTGCACATGAGGACCCTGAGACCAGCTGGTGTGGTGGAGCTGGCCTTGCCCTAGTGGGGTCGGGGCAAGCCCTGAGCTAAGCTAAGGCTTCCTGGTCATCAGGAAGGGGTTCGTGTGGGCTGTTTGTTCTCTCTGGACCTGCAGCCTCTGGGCTGGCTGATCCTCTGCTCTGAGTTTGGGCTTTGACGGCAGTTCTCTCAGGGGTATGGCCACCCCAGGAAGAGAAAAGTGGCCTGAGAAAACCAGTCTGTGTATCTGATGAGTCCTCAGTGTTGCCTAGCAGGGAACTTTTGTAGATCTCTTAGGACTATCCCCCCAGGAGGGGTGTCTGGGTTTCTGTTTAGAGATCCCCCCTCCCCCAGTCCTGGCATCAGAGATGATGCACCTGTGTCAGTCAGGGTCCTGATGGTCCTCGAATGTGGGCAGCGTGTGGCGAGATCACCAAGGGTGGGGCAGCCAGCAGCCACGCTGTAGCTGGGCCACCATCTTCCTTCCGGATCCACTGCTGTTTTCTCCTTTGGCAAAATCCAAGCCACATGTGGAGATGAGGGGGCAAGGGAGCCACTGATGCCAGTCAGCATGGGGCACAGAACACAGTCTGGAAGGTAGGTATGGATCCTGGGGGACAGGTAGGGGGCATCCAGCATAGTTCTATTTTTCAGATACTCCCTCCCCCCACTTCATAGACTCATGGTTTTTCAGCCTTGGGAGGAATCTTAGCGATCATCTAATCCAGCTCTGTCTCTCACCTGTTGTGGGGTTCCCCTGTTCACCATTCTTGACAGTCTTCATCCGGCCTAGTCTCTGCTTGAATACCACCAGTGACAGGAAGCTCGCTACCTGCAGAGGCAGGCCCATTCCTTTTCCCTTCCCTACCATCTTCAGGAAGCTCCAATGGTTAGCGTGCTCCCACTCCTCACCCCACCCCTGCCGACCCCAAACCTCCCTTCCTGGGACCTCTGCCCACTGGTCCTTGCTTTCTGTGCTTCCCAGCCATCAGCCTTTCTCAGGCACGTTCCCGGCACTTCTATAACGGCTGCCCTGGAGAATAGGAGTTGGTGTCAAGAGAGCTTCTGCTGCCTCGGCCCCCCTGCCCTCTGGGCTCTGCTGTCCTTGCAGAAAGGGAACACTGCTGATCGACAATGTCTTCCTGCCATCCCGAAGGGAGTCAGCAAAGTGAGCAAAGCTTCCGAGCTGATCTCGAGTGGCGCTGGGAGTCTGTGCAGGTACCTACAGTGATGGCTGAAGCCCCAAGCCCATGCTCAGGGTCACCAGTGGGGGGAAGGGTCTGAGTCAGACACACCCAGCACCACTGGCCAAGGCTGGAAGCAGGGGCGGCAGGGGTCTTCCTGGTTCTGAATGGCTCTTTTCCCTTTGGGGGCATCCTCTTGTCTCCATCCCCGGACTCTCGAAAACCTCATGTTCTCTCTCCCCTTCCCCTTATTTAACAAAATCTATCAGGGGAAGATCTTTAAAAACACACTTTTACCTTGAAGTATAAACTGATAAGGCTTTACAAGGTATCTTCCAAGGAAGGTGTATAGTTCACACTGAGGATGAGGAGCTTCAAGCAAAAGAGTACAGAATTTGGGGACTCTGTCAGCAGGGGACTGAGCTTTCTTAACTATGGTGGTTTCTTCTATTAAAAAAAAAAAAGTGATACAAGTAACCTGTGCTTCAGAAAAATCAGAAAATAATCCCAAGCCAAAGGCTTATCTTTCAGTCCCACATCCCAGGAACACAGTCCTTGCCTGTAACAAGGGGCCCTGGCTCGGCAGCTAGGAAGGAGAGGATATCCTGCCGTGCCCCCTGGGAGTCTGAGGATTCTGGAAAGGTTTCCTTCTTAGTGCGAACTAAACAGTCCACGTGGCCAATTTCCATCTCCATGGAGGGGAAGCGGGGGGTTACAGGCTGCCCGTCAGTGGTGCTGACACCACAGAGAAACCCAGGGACTATGAGATGAATTAAATCTCAGGTTTCCGGGCCCCAGGAGGCTGGGACCGTTTCTTTTCTCCTCCCCTGGTCTTTGTTTTGCTAGGTCCAGGCATCTCCTACAGTGCCCTTCCCATGCACCTGGGAGAGTTAACTCCCAAGAACCTTAGGGGTGCTCTGGGAACAATGACAGAGGTGTTTGTCATCGTGGGGATCTTCCTAGCACAGATCTTCAGCCTGCAAGCCATCCTGGGCAACCGTACATGTACCTGCGGCTCACCGAGGTCCGGGGTGGGGGTGGGGGGCGGTGGTGAGAGGGAGCCTGGGAACTATGGCGGGGCCGAGGGGGAGGGGTCTGGACACATGGGGCTCGGCTGTGCCCATGTGTCTGGCGGATCAAATCAGGTGAGGCCAAGAGGTGCCCTTTGGGTTGGGCAATGTGTGGCTCGCTGGAGACGGGTGACCTTGACGAGAGCAGTTCGGGTGAGCGATGGGGACAAATTGTGCGTGGGACTGAGAGGAGGAGACCGGAGACAAGGGGCACACACGACTCTTGGGAGTTTTGCTGTAAAGGAAGGAGAGAAGTTGGGGGGTAGCTGGAAGGGGAAGCAGGCTGGAGAGAAGGGTTTTTTGTTTTGTTTTGTTTTTTCAGCTGGGGCGCTGTGGGAACGGTCCTGCAACGAGGGCAATCGATGCAGGAGGGGCAGGCACACAGCCAAGGTCACTGTCACGTGGGTGGACGGGGCTCCTCTAGACGTTTTCTTCTGGTTGCTTCTACTTTCCAACTGACAAAAAATTTTTAAAAAAGACTCAATCCTCAATTTAGGACTTCCCCGGCAGTCCAGTGGTTAAGATTCTGCCTTCCAATGCAAGGGGCAGGGGTTCAATCCCTGATCTGGGAACTAAGATCCCACATGCCGTGGGGTGTGGCCAAAATTTTTTTAAAAAGACTCAATCCAAGTGAAAGGTGGCCAGGCCATTGCCTGAGAGGGCGGGTTGGGGAAGCGGGAGGGAAGCTTTAGGACAGAGGAGAAAGGGGGAAATGGTCCTCTGGGGGAGTGGGCGAGACAAGGGCCCCGAGAGTGTGGCTTGAATGCAGGCCAACATTAAAGGCCCACGAGAACACAGCGGGGTTTGTTTATTTATTTATTTTTTCCTCGTAAACATTTTCAAATTACTTAAATTCCACAGGAATTCCTTAATGGGTGGATTTATGACTTTGTATTCCCCAGAGTACCTTGAAGAGACTCAGGACCCAGTCGTGCTCAGTGAAAGGTTATTAGTTTTAACGATTCCCAAACTACCCCAGTGCAGCTGAAGGGGAAGCCAGACTGGGCCCGTTGCTGCCAACAGCTGCCTTGTGCTGATGCCTAGTGTGCGATGCCTGTCACCCCTCACCACTCTTCAGGGGGCACTTTATCACCACCACCATCATCATCATCATCATCATCATCTTTATTTTACTTATGAGAAAACTCAGGCTTAGAGAAGTGAAATAACTCTTGCGGTTCCCATCATAGCTAGTAAGGCTTAGACGAATCTCAATGCCGCCTCCTTAACCCAGACCTTCCAGAAGGAGCTCACACAGCCACAGTGCTGGTTTCAGCACCCTCCTCGACCCCAGCCTCCAGCAAGGCAGAGATTATGCCATTTCCAGCCATAAAGTTAGGAACAAGACATGGGTTCACTTTTTCTAAGGCTCACACTTTTAAATCATATGCTGTTCCTAAGAAAAGCAATACTCTTCCTGCAGAATGAGTTAAGAGCAGATCTTTTGAAAATTGTAATTATTTTCTCCATGTGGAACCCTGCTGTGGGTGGGTCCTGGGCAGCCACATCTCGGCAAGGACTAGGTCCCTGCCGTCCTTGGCTCTCACGGAGGGCTGGAACAATGTGGGTGAGTGAGTTTGTAAAAGAAGAGAGTCAGGACAGAGTCAGGACATGCGGAAGGTCGGCTGGAGGGCAGGGATTCCCCAGTGTTGGGTGTTCATGTTCTCAGTGTTGGGTCCTTCCGGGCTATTCTCAGTGTTGGGTCCTTCCAGGCTGGCCTGTGCGCTTGGTACTCACGGGGGTCCCCACACTGCTTTGGCTCCCCTCTCTGCCCTTCTTCCCTGAGAGCCCGAGGTCCACCCTGATTCAGAAAAGAGATGAAGTTCGACAAGGTACTGGAAGTACAGGCTGCTCCATCAAGACCCTCCCACCATGTTCACTTCCCAGCCGCCTCCCCGTGCCCGCCAAACATCCCTCCCTAGTGCCCGAAGCAGAGAACGGGCAGGGGGCAGGGTGGGGAAAGGCACTCCACGACGCAGGCACCAGTGGGACGGGACAAAGGTGCCGCTGGCACTGGGGAGTCCAGGGCAGCTCTGGGGTGTGGTCCAGCGGAGAACACAGTCAGAGCCGGCATCATGGTTGGTGGGCGTTGACTTCTGCAAGCTTGCCCAGGTGGGGGCGTGGTTGTGACGGGGGACACGGTCACAGTGTTGGGGGCCTAGCTGGGGTCCAATGAGCATCCTGCCCTGGGAAAACGGGGAGCCTGTGGCCAGGACTGGGCCGAGCTCCTGGGGAGCTGCCCCCCTGTGTGTCCCTAAGCCTTGGGTCAGCTGCTGTCAGCAACAGGAGGGGACCGCTCTGCTCCCCGCAGCTCTGCGGAAGCTGAGAGGCTGGGCAGATGTGGAGGACGAGATGGAAGAAATGCGCGTGGAGGACAGGCCGAGAGGGCCGAGGGCCGCCTGTCCGTGCTCAGCCTCTTCACGTTTCCGCCTGTCCGCCGGCAGCTGGTCTCCATCATCGTGCCCATGGCCGGCCAGCAGCTCTCCAGGGTCAACGCGGTATGCGCGGTTCTTTTGCTATAATTGTATCTATTGATGGTGTTGGCGAAGGGTGAAGATCTGCAAAAACAAGGGTGGGAGGCTGCTTCCAGAAACGTCAGAGACTGGATGCGTAACCCATATGGTGCTTAAGGAAAGTGTCAGGAAGTGGTGGCATCAGGCCCTCGGGGACTCACAGATGCTCAGCAGGAGACGTTGAGTGGTACACAGCCCAGGCAGGGGCCAGGGCACGTGGTGGCTTTCGGAAGTGCTGCACTGCCCACATCCTTGGGGCTGGGCCAGGAGAGAAGCTGAGCTTGGGGTTGCCTAGGCCTGGAATGAGAGGCGAGGGGTCATTCTGTGGGGCCTGAGATCATAGACTAACAAAGCGACAGAGGGAAAAATCTCAGGGTCCCATTTTACAGATGCAGAACTCAAGGCCCCGAGAGGGGAAGAGCTATAACCTGGGCTCCGGCAGAGCCAGCCTCCATCCCAGGTCTCAAGTCTTCAGGTCACGGCTCTTTTCTCCCACCTACTGCCTCCTTCCTGTCCAAGGGGTCCCTTAGGCTTTCAGGACTGTGTGTTATAGAGTCAGGAAGGTTGTCAGTGGCCTGGGCCTCCAGGCCTCTCCTCACAGCCCTTGTGCTTTTGTTTTAGGTCACCTACTACGCGGACATGATCTACACCTCCCTCGGCTGGCATGGAGGCAGCTCATTCCCAGTAAGTAACAGTGGGTGCCAGCATGGTCAACATAGTGATGACCGTCATCTTGGTGAGCCACCCAGAAGTGTCCTTCCCATTGGGCATCTCTGAGTCGGTGCCCCGCAGGCAGACAAGAGCCCCCCAGGGTCCACTGCTGGTGGCACTGGTCCTGGGGTGACTGGAGGGACACAGACTTTCGGATGTGCCCATACTTACCACAGTGTGACCTTAACCAGGCCACTTAAACACCTTCAAATTCAAGTTTCTTCCTTTGTACAACGGTTACGGTGATTGTAATACCCAGTACACCGATGCAGGTGTTGTTTACTGTTGGCATAAAATTATTATTTCAGAGTTTTATATTTAAAATCTGAACCACTTATGCCTGTGTTAAAAAAGTGAATAGACAGAGGTGTGCTCATTTACAAGGTCAAGTGACCATGATGGTCCTTTCTCTAGAACTTTTCCAAGTTATCTCACTATTATTTTGGTTCCTGTTTCTTGAGTTACCTTGGCGGTCAAAGGCGTTTTAGAAAATTATTTATTACTTATCTGTATTTTCCCCAGAGCCAGTTTAAGCCCCAATCAAATTTCAGAGGATTCAGCATGATGGGGAGGGCCGAGTGAAGGAAAAGCGCCGGAAATGGGAGGAGCTGGGAGGCCCCCAGGCCCAATTCTCCACCCTTCCTGGAGTCTGTGCACCCCTTCCTCCAGCGGATTCCCATAGCACCTCGCCTTCCTCTAGGGCAGGGTCTACCCTCTGTCCTCAGAGCCCTCCTCCTCTAGGGTACATCGTCATAACTAGGACCCTCTTCCCCATCATCCTACCTGGAGAAACCCAAGCCAGAAAGACAGGGGCGCCTCCCTCTCTCTCCCTGAGGAGCGGTGTCTGGGTACTAAGCACAGTAGGACACATTGGTCTTACCTCTACCTTGTTTATACAGTCCTGGGATTGCTGCTTTGCTCCTGTTGGGCCCTCACTGAATGGCAGTGATAATCCCCGTCTGTAGGGTTGTTGGGAGGACGGAGGGGACATGTGTAAAGTGACCGTACAGGGCCTGGCATGGAGTGACGGTGGTGCCTTGCTGATGGCACTGTTGTGGATGCTGCAGGTGAGGATGGAGTAGAATGAAAAGGTCATTAGAACAAGAAGGAAGGAAGGCATGCTGGTCGGACGAAGCATTGTCCAAGCTTGGAATATTCGAGAAGGTACAGGCTGATCAGGAGGTGTGTGTTTCCTGGCAGTGGAAAAGAAAGTACCTGGGGGTGAGAGGGACCCTCATGATGTGAAGCCAGAGTCTGGGTGGCCTCGATGTGAACTGAAGTAGCAGGTAATGGGGGGGGGGGCTATTTGAAAATGTAGGTATTATTATTATTTCGGGGGTGTGAGATGATTGCCACTGAAAAGACAGCGTTGCTCACGGTTCCCAAGGGAGAGAGGTGCACACAAGGCCACATGGAGAAGCATCTGGGGGCGGACGGGGGGCAGCAGTACGTGGGCAAGAGCCTTTGTGGTTTCCGTGGGAAGGAACAGGCAAGACAGGGTAAGCAGGTTTAGGACTGCCTAGTTTGAAAGATTTCCGGAGGTTCCAGGGCATCGATGCCGGGCTGTTCCTGGTTGTCTGGTACCTGCCCTGGGTGATAAGGCAGGGGGAGGCTGGCTGGGGGCGGCGGGGGCAGGTGAGAGCCTGATGGAGCAGGGGGTGGGGATGGGGTAGCTCCGGGCTGGTTTCCGGGCGCACACACAGCTGAGCTGTCTGCTATCTCTAGAAACTGGCGAACGGTGTGTGCAGGGGGCAGTCTCTCCAGCGTCAGGAGGGCCCCCAGATGTCAAAGCATCAGACGCAGAAACTAGAAAACGTAGTTATTACAGTGCGGGGGGGGCGGGGGGGGGGAGGTGGTCAAGGAGCCTAGACCCGTGGTCTGTAGACGCCTGAGACAGGGAGGAGTAGTGGCGCAGAGTCTGCGGCACGAACGTCAAGTTCCCGTCGGGATAAGGGCCTAAGTTCCACGGAGCAGGCAGCAGGGGCGAGCGAGCACTTAAGGAGGGGCTGAGGAGGTACTGGGGGGCCCAGGCCCAAGAATTCCGGGCGCCCCCCGCCTGGTGCCGTCGAGGCTCCTCACCGCCCGCCCATCCCCTCCAGGCAGGCGCCGTCGAGCGGCTGGGTAGGCGGCGCCTCCTGCTGGTCGGCTACGGCATCCGCGTCTCGGCGCTGCGCTTCCAGGTCGGACCTCGCTCTCCTGCCCGGAAAGGACGGGGTGGGGGCACGCAGAGGGGTGGGGCGGGGGCGGGGCACGCAGAGGGGTGGGGCGGGGCGGGGCACGCAGAGGGGTGGGACGGGGGCGGAGCACGCAGGGGGTGACGAGCAGGGGGTTGGGAGGTCCCTGTAACAGAGCCCACACCCCTAGAGCCAGTGATCTCAAACTCCGCGTGTCAAACTCCACGCCCCCTTCGTGTGCAATGTAATGGCCCGTCCTGAAGTAGAGTTCGTGGGTGACTTCAATTACCTATCCATGTACATGCAAATAAATAATTAAATCGAATGTCCTAACCATGAAGTAAAGGAGAAACAAGAAGTTCCATAAAACATATATTTCAATATGCAAATGCTTAAGCGCACTGCACTAGAAGATGCCCACCAATAATGATCTAGAGTAGAATAAAGAGACGGAAGATCGGACGTCATTCCATTCAACAAGCAGAAGAAAATGAGAACAGAGGTCGGCGTGGACGGCAGACTACACTAGTGTGAGGATAAGTGATGACCAGGGACCAAACGTATTCGTATGTGGTAAGACAAAGAGGAAGATACCTTAACTCAAGTAGGAACACCACTCACAGGCCAATAGGAAGTTTAGGATGGAGGACGTGGAGAATGAAGGTGAGGTGCTGGCAGGTGAGCTTGGTCTGATTGATGTGTGCCCCAAGTATAAAATGGGGTAGAGCTCTCATCTTGAAATCCTAACACGTGTCAACAAGCATGTCGGTCTCTACTATCAAAAATATCTTGGAGCCCCGATCAGGAAGAAGTAGGAAAAGAAGCAATGAGAGGCTATGGAGTAGCTGGGAATCGTATCGGAGTAAAATTAAAACACAAAAGGCCGCCCAAACAAGAAATACATCACTTTAATTTGTCATTTTCTTAGCATATTTTTGTTATGCGTGTTCTACAAAAATTTTGAAAATACATAGGATGGCCATAGTATTAAATATTCTGAAAGCAGACAGCATTTTGTATATCCTCAGCTGTTTCTGCCCTGTTGTTGCTTTTGCAGTAACTGTGCCTTTACAATTAAAGCTACACGCAGATGGGACTTCCCTGGCGGTCCAGTGGTTAGGACTCTGTGCTTCCACTGCAGGAGGCCCAGGTTCGATCCCTGGTCAGGAAACTAAGATCCCACATGCCGCATGGCAGGGCCAAAGAAAAAAAAAAAACAACCATACACAGATAGAGAGTTAGTTTTCGTGGGTCTCTGCCTTATATACGTGTTATTAAACTTTGTTTGATTTTCTCCTGTTTAAAAAAAAAAAACTATATACAGATCTCCCTTGACTTACACTGGGGTTACATCCCCAATAAACCCATCGTAAGTTGAAATATTGTAAATCAAAAATGCATTTAATACACCTAACCTACTAAACATCATCGCTTAGCCCAGCTTACCTTTAATGTGGTTAGAAAACGTCCATTCGTCTACAGTTGGGCAAAATCATTTAACAAAGCCTATTTTATAATGAAGTGTTGAATGTCTCATGTAAGTTATTGAATACTGTACAGAAAATGAAAAACAGCGTGATTGTCACTGACCCTCATGATCACGTGGCTGACGGGGAGCTGCCTGGCGTCACAAGAGAGGATCGTACTGCCTATTGATAGCCCGGGGAAAAGATCAAAATTCAAAGTACAGTTTCTTATTTTTTTTTATAAATTCATTTATTTTTGGCTGCGTTGGGTCTTCGTTGCTACGCTCGGGTACGGGTTCTAGGCACGCAGGCTCAGCAGTTGTGGCGATTCGTGGCATGTGGGATCTTCCTGGACCAGGGATCAAACCTGCATCCCTTACATTAGCAGGCAGATTCTTAACAACTGCGCCACCAGGGAAGTCCCTGAAGTATAGTTTCTAGTGACTGTGTATCACTTTCCCACCACGGTAAAGTTGAAATTTTTGGACCTTCTTAAGTCAGGGGACCGTCTGTAGTTGAAAACACAATCGTATGTGACGATGAGAATGTGCGAAGAGATTATTCTTGTAATTCAGAGACAATGTCTTCATTCCTTGCCTTTTTTTGCCAAGCTGTCCTCTCCATCATGACTTCCTTTATAATTCCTGGGTGAGCGCAAGGACCCTCAGGAGGACGAAGCTGGCTGTGGTCAGGGAACAGCAGGGCAGGGGAGCATGTGGAGGAACAGGCGAGGTGGAGGGTGATGATGCAGCTATCGAGGAAAATGCTAGTTTCAGGGACTTCCCTGGTGGTCCAGTGGTAAAGAATCTGCCTTACAATGCAGGGGATGCAGGTTCGATCCCTGGTCGGGGAACTAAGATCCCACATGCCGCGGGGCAACTAAGCCCGTGCGCCACAACTACTGAGCCAGCGCGCCACAACTACTGAGCCCACGCGCCACAACTACTGAGCCCGCGCACCTCGACTAGAGCCAGCGTGCGGCAAACTACGGAGCCCACACGCTCTGGAACCCGCGCGCCACAGCTAGAGGGAAGCTCGTGCACCACAACGAATATCCCGTGTGCCACACCCAACGGAGCCAAAAATAAATTAAATAAATAGATAAATAATAAATAAATCTTTACCAAAAAAAAAAAGGAAGTGATTTTTTTAAAAAAAGCTAGTTACAGTCCTGTTTTGGTTTAATCAAAGTTTCCTTTTTAAAGACCTTATTTTCTCATTTGAAAATAATCTAAGTTCTTAGGACATTTAGGGACTTAGGTGAAAAGAAGTAAATAAAACTGGACATTATCTATAGAGATAGTTGCCAGTTGCCTTTTGGAAACCTTGGTGGCATCCCCGGCAACTTTTTTTCTGTCACTCTCTCCTCCCAACCCATTGGCCAGTCCTGTTGGCTCTGCCTGAAAACGTAACCAGCAGCTGCCCAGGTGGCACCAGACCCAGGATATCCCCTCCAGCTGCAGCCAACTCCTCTTTTGCTTCAAATATTGAAACGGACCCCACCCTGCCTGCCTGCGTGGATCAGAGCTCGTCACGCCTCTGCTCCACAGCCTGGCTGGCTCTTCACCCCCAAGTCATCGATTCTAGGAGGCTGCCCCTCCCCCAGCTCACCTCTCACCTTGCCCCCTGGAGACAACTTCATTGAAGGAGTCGTTCTTGGTCCACCTCCACCACCAGCCCTGCACGAACCCCACCTTCGCAGCGTTTTTCATAACTGTAGTGAAACAGTTACCTGCATACTTAGTTTGATTGAAGTCTGTTCACCCTGAGTTTGTGTCATCTGCTGCCCTGGTAGTGGGGAGCAGAGATGGGGTCTGCCAGCTCTCCTGGTCTGATGCCTTCTAGAAGGATTCTAGCAGAGAGTGCAGAATCCGGGTCCCAGCTGCATCCCCTGCTGGTCATTTGACTTGGGCCATTGCTGGACCCCTGAGGGACCCAGTGTCCTCTTTGTCTGTGTTCAGGCGCTCTGTGCTCTGATTCCACATTTGTAGGATTGAGACAATAATATCCTCCCTCAGAGGGCTGTCAAGAAGATTCAGTGGGTCAGCATCTGTGAAGGGCAGAAAATAACTAAGTGGTCGGCGTTCCTCCTGTTACGTTCCTCTCAATCAGGTACGGCTCCTGGAAGCCCCCGTTGACTAGAATGCTAGGTGTCACTCCTAGTCTCATCTTCCCTCTCTTGCCCTCAGAGCCCTGGAGGCCCACGCAGGTGCTCAGAAATCCAGGTGTGGCGCCTCCCTGTGGCAGGAAGGTGAGGCCCGCACGTGGGCTTGTCTGCACGTGGGGCTCTTGGCCTCAGGCTCTTAGAGGTCCCAGGCCTGGGCCTCTCAGGCGCGGACAGCCCTGCCCCTCCCCACAGAGCACGGTCCCTGAGCTGTCTTACCTTGGCATCATCTGTGTCTTCGCCTACATCACAGGACATTCCATCGGGCCCAGTGAGCACCTGCATGCCCCACTGTCCCCCAGGGCCTGGTACATAGGAGGTGCCCGGTATTTGTTGAATGAATGGATGCCCTTGATTGGGGAGTCTCATGATGTTCTCTCCACCTTTTCCCCGTTCCTACACAAGCCCCACCCACACTGGAATTCTCAGTTCAGTTTACCTTTTTCTTGAAAGGCCATTCCAGCTCACATTCATTCATTCATTCAACAAACATTTACTAAGTACCAACCAGTGCCACGGCCAGGCTGGGGGCCCCCCAGTCTCCTGTGGCTCCCAGAGTTGCCCAGCTTCAGTTCCAGTGCCCAAGAAGGAGATGTGCCTCTGCAAAGAGGGAGCTCTTGCCAGCCAGACCCCACTGGGGGTCCCTCAGTTCACATCCAAACCCTCTACATGCTCACTTTAGCCTCCAAGCCCACAGCCCACCCGACGCTCAATTGTCTTTGGTGCCTTGGCCTCCAGCTACAGTTCTGTGTTGCTTTATCCCCGTGTCCATGTGCTGGCAGCCTTGGGCCTTCACTTCCACCTTCCTTGGGGGCAGCCTCCAGACTCCAGACTTCCCCTCCCTCGTGTGTCCTCCTGAGAATCTAACGCAGTTCCCACTGCTTGGGGAAAGACCCCTCTGACTCCTAAGACTAGAATATTCCCTGCAGAATCTTGGTTTTGAAAGAGCTGTCCATAAACCAAAATAAAGGTATTGATCCATTGAACACATGCTGATGGAACACCTGCTGTGCCAGGCACTGGGGATGCAGCTGTGAATCAGACCGACACGGTCATGTTGAAGGATATTTAAGTGGGGTTTTTGACAGGAAGCCTTCCCGGCACACCTCCAATACGGAGGCAGGAGGGCCTGGTGGGAGCAGTGCTGGTGTTTGTGTCAGGAGACCTGGGTTCTGGACCATTCCGCCCCTTACTGCCTGTGCGTTCCCCGAAGCAAGCCACTGTGCTTCTCTGGGCTTCGGGCTCCTCCTGGAAGACCAGGGGTAATCAGCTGTGCTGGCAGATGCGGGGTCAGATGGTGGGCTGATTTGACATGTGAGCCGGCTCCTAAAGGGCTGCTTGGGTGCCCGGCCCAGGGGGCAGGAGGGAGGAGGCCAGGGAGGGCAGTGTGGATAACTTCCCTCACTGCTACCCCTTTGGGGCACAAAGCCCTGAGGAAGGGGCCCCCTCCTCACCAGTTGTAGGAGTTTCCCATTTGACGTCCCGAGGGCAGCTCATTCCGGGGCTCTGAATTCCTCTCCATCTTCAAGGGTCGGAAATTAACTGGGGGGAGAGAGACAGAATCTTATTTTTTTAATAAAGAATATAGATAATATGTTAATATATAAAGAATATATAAAGTCATAGACAGACCTACTGTATATAAACGGATATACAGTATATCTGTTGTATTATAATTTCATGAGGGATGGTGATTAACGGGGGAAAATGGCCTTAGACATTTTAGACAAGACTCCTGAATGAAAAAAGGTTGAGAAACTGCCCCAAGGCGAGGTGCCTGCCATTCCCCAGATCTACCACAGGGGGCAGCACGTCCCAGGCGCAAGCGCTCATTCAGCTGTGCTCCCCCTCCCCTTGTCTGCGAATTTCAAAATGACACCACCACGGGGTAGAGCGGCCTTGGTGTGACCTCGAGGCCCTCAGAGGCTCAGCTCGAAGCTCAGCTATGGGCGCACCCAGGAGGAGACATGTGAGCTTCCTCGGCCATCCGGAACAGACTGTGCCCCTAAAGGACCCTCCGTGCCCCTCTCCGCTCCACTGGCCCTGCGCTCTCTGCCCCCAGGTCCCGTGCCCTCCGTGGTGAGGACGGCGATCTTCCTGCAGTCCTCGCGGTGGACGGGGCCGTGCTCGGGCTCACCAGCGTCATCGTGGGCTTCGTGTTCCCGTCCGTCCAGGTGAGTGGGGACGTGCGGTGGGGAGCACGGCGGCGGGGTGGGGGGCGGCCCCTTGCCCCCAATTCCTGCTCCGTCTTGCCTCCCCACCCCGCCCCAGGCAGAAGGGGCTCCGGGAAATAGGCAGGGGTCCCTCTTCTGCTAAGAACAGCTGCTAATTTGACAAGGGGTGGGGGGCGGCTCTCCAAGATCCATAAAACACACATGGCGCCACTTCAGCCAAACTGTAACTACACCAGTTTCCCACCACTGAAGGGAGGTCCCACACTCAGGCGGTGATGCGTTCATTATGTAGGGGCTCTGGTCAGCCAAGTGCAAAGCAAGCTAGAGCCAGGGCAAGGGAACGATTCCCCCACGTCTGCCTCCTTCCTCTGTTTCTGAAGGTGTGCAGTCAAGCCTAGAGGACATTCTGTCCCTGTTGTTAAAAGGCCGAGTCCTTTTTGATGTGAGGGCAGGACCCAATTGTCTAGCTATTCCACTCCTCTGGGTGTAAAGTAGAACTGGCCACTGAGAAACTCCTGTGTGACTCACAAAGGCCTCACCCAGAGCTGTCCCTGGCATTCCTTTCTTCCTCCGTCCCGTCCTGTTTTCTTGTATCTTGGCCTAGGAGGTCAGTGGTGCCTACAGCTTCATTATCTTTGCCAGAATCTGCCTCCTCACTGCTGTTTACATCTACGTGGTCATTCCTGAGACCAAGGGCCGAACATTTATGGAGATAAAGCGAATTTTTGCCCAGAGAAACAGAGTGGAGTTTCTGGAGAAGAAAGAAGAAATCACAGATGCTGGGCCTCACGTACCGTCTCTGCCTGCCAGGGAGACTTCCTTTTAGTGGCTCAACTCGTCCCCCAGGTGGCACATTTAAGGCTTCCTTCTCTGAGGAAGGGTCTCCCTGCCCCAGGCCTCGAGGGAAGGTGACTGCTGTGAGATTTCTGTGCCCCCAGTGGCAACTGGAAGACTTTGGTCTTCCAGTTTGGTCCCTGATCTAGTTAAGAAGCAGTTAGCTTCCAACGCTAACCCTGGGAGGAATGACCTAGGAGGACGGGCAGGTACGTGAGTATTGATTGGCAAGAATAGATTCGCCGATTCTACATCAGCATCAAAACTCAAATGGTGGATGGACACACTTTTTTAAAGTAAAATTTTTCAAGTTCAGCATTTGATATGGAGGCTGAATCCTGATCAACGTGTCAGAGAATCAAAGAACTAGAAACCAAGGCTCTGGATTCCATCGCCTTCCTGGGGTGGCTTCCTCTCTCTCTGTGGCTGAAGGTTGCAGGGCTAATCCTGGTCAGCGTTTACAGATTGCAGGAGTTGTTCACTCGCATTTCTGATGGTTGATGCTGGCTGAAACTGACACATGATCTGGGCTTCCTCATACCTTGGTAGCTGGATTCCTGCGTGTGGGGGAAGGAGAGAGAGAAACAAAATGCTATACACACTCACACCCCTAGCTTTGAACATCACATAGATAGCATCAGTTCTGCCACATTCTGTTCTTTAGAAACTAGTCACTAATTCCAGCCCACACTGAGGGTGGGTGGAATCAGACTGCAACTTTTGAACAGAGGCATGTCAAAAAATTTACAGAAATCATTTAAAACCATCTTAAGATCTTTTTTGGGGCCCCAACATTTTTGCCTATCTGGTCCTTTGTCAAGTAAGTTAATCTTGTTTAGCTTCAGTTTCTGCATCCCTGAGTTAAGGCTGATCATTCTTGCCTCATACAAACCAGGTGGAAATGCTTGGTAAGTTAAGAAGCATTTTACAAATGTCAGGGGTAATTTTTATGATTACTATTATAACCTATCTGTTAGCTGAGCCCCCCAGCACACTCATCCCAGAACGCACCCCCCCCCCCCACCGCCGCAGGCCTCGCTCTCTTTACAAAGATGTGTCCAATGCCCTGTGGCAGTGACTGAATCTTCAGGAGGTTCAAGATGTGGCCCCAGCAGGTCCTGTGGCTCATCCAGCCCGGGTATTTCATACAGGAATTCCAGGAGCTCACCAGGATTCTCCCCCAGAATGATGATTCCTCCCTCCTAGATCACATACCCCATCTAGAGGTCTTCTCCACCAGCCTTTCCCATGAGCCACAGATAAGCCTGTCCTGAAGTGGAAGCCCGGGTCTCATGGTGCTGGGCCCAGTTGGTGGTGCAAGAGCAAAACAATAAAGGAGACGCCCACCACAATGTTGGCTGAGTGAGCCCAGGGTCATCCAAACACATTAGCTGCCTCTGGAGTAAAATAGAAGATGGTCTGGTGCATTTGTCGTTGGTGGGAGTGGACGTACAGTCTGAGCCTGGATAAACCTGACTCGCTTCTACCCAATAGAATACAGCAAGGCGATGGGATAAGAAGGGAATATTATGAACAGTTTTATGCCAATAATTTGGCAACTTAGGTGAAATAGACAAGCTCCTCAAAAGATACTAAGTGCCAAAGGCCACACAATAAGAAATAGATAACCTGTATAGTCCTCCATCAACTAAAGAAATTGAACTCGTAGTTAAAAACCTCCCCACAAAGGAAACTCCAGGCCCAGATGGACTTACTGGTGAATTCTACCAAAGATTTAAGGAAGAAATAATACCAATGTGACACAAACTCTTCCAGAAAATTAAGAGGAAGGAATACTTCTTAAATCATTTTAGAAACCATCATTACTCTGATACCAAAACCAAACTAGAGACAGAAAACTACAGACCAACACCCTCATAAACATAGATAGGAAAATTATTAACCAACTTTAAATAGAATACAATAAAGTGTTATAAGGACAATAATATATCCTGTCCAGGTGGGATTTATTTTAGGAATGCAAGGTTGGCTTAATCCTCCCCAAGATGATCTATAGATTCAACACAATTCCAATCAAAATCCCAGCAGGACATCTTGGGGGGGATAGAAGTTGACAAGCTGATTCTACAGTTTATGTGGAAATGCAAAGAAGCTAGAATTACCAAAACAACTTTGAGAAAGATGAAGTTGGAGGACTAATATTACCTGATGTCAAAATTATTATAAAGCTACAGTAATCAAAACAGATTTAGATATAGACCACTGATTTTTGACCAAAGCAATTGAATGGTGACAGGATAGTATTTCTAACAAATGTTCTGGCGCAACTACATCCACATGCAAAAAATAAAAAAGAAGAAGAAGAAGAAGAACTTTTATCCATACTTCACGTCATGTATAAAAATTAACTCAAAATGGATGATAGGCCTAAATTAAAACCTTAAACTATAAAACTTCTAGAATAGAACATAAGAGATAAATATTTGTGAGCTTGAGTTGCACAAAACAACACCCAAAGCACAATCCATACAAGAAAATGTTGATAAATTGGACTTGGACAAAATTAAGAATTTCTGCTATTTGTAAGGCACTGTTATGAAAATGAAGAGACAAGCTGCAGACTGGCACAAAGTATTTGCAAATCATATCTCTGAGAAAGACTTGTATCTAGATGTATAATGTATAAAGAACTCTCAAAACTCAATAATAAGAAAACAAACAACTCCATTTTTTAAATGGGCAGAAGATTTGAATAAATACTTCCCCAAAGAAGACATGTGATGGTAAGTGAGCACATGAAAAGATGCTTAAATTATTAGTAATTAGGGAAATGCAAATTAAAACCAAAGTGAGATACCTCTACCTACCTGTTAGAATGCCTAAAATTAAAAAGACCAACTATATCAAGTATTGACAGGGATGTGGAGAAACTCTTGCTGGTACACTGCTGTTAGGAATGCAAATGGTACAGCTACTTTCAAAGATAGTTTGCCAGTCTCTTCCAAAGTTAAACATACATCTACCATATGATCCAGCGTTCCCTCCTAGGTATTTACCCAAAGAAATTAAAGCGTATGTCCATATATCCATACAAAGGCTTGTACACAAATGTGCATAGCAGGGTTATTTGTAATGGCCCAAAACTGGACACAGTATCAAAGTGCATCCCTAGGTGAACGGATAAACAAGCTGTAGTATATCCATACAATCGAATACTACGCAGCAATAAAAAGATATGACTGTTGACACATGCTACAGTATGCATGAATCTCAGAGTAATTCTGCTGAATGAAAGAAGCCAGACAAAAAAGTATATACTATATTATTTCAATTATGTAAAATTGTAGGAAACGCAAACTAATCTATAGTGACAGAAAACAGATCAGTGGTTGCTTGGGAGAAATTTTGGAATGATGGAAATGCTCACTATCTTCATTGTGGGGGTAATATCATGGATGTGTACAGATGTCAAAACATCAAATTGTGCATTTTAAATAAGAAATAAAATGGCTAATAAAACTATTTTCAAAATTCACATTAGTAAACCATGCTGTGTCTTGGAGATTGTGCATGTGATGGGGAGTTGTGCAACCTTGAAAATCAGGAGGTCTAAAGTCCACTTTGCCATAGACATCCTGACCCTAAAGCAAGTCCTTGAATCCCTTGGGATTTCTTCCCCTTGTCAGCTGCCCCTCTGTTGTCCACCCCGCAGAGATGGATCAGCCTTTGAGAGCAAAGTCTTGACCATACTCAGCACTTCTAGCAGGTGTTCAATAAATGCTTGTTGACTGGGTTTAATTCGAGGTCAGGTGACCCATGGCTCCAAGTTGTAACAGCTGCAGCCTCTCCCCGTGCAGCCACATCGTGTTGTTCTGAGGTTTGGGGTTCAGACTGAGTCAGTCCACGTACCCCTGACTTGTGTCTTGTTTGAGAATGAAGAATAGTTCTTGTACTTTGCTTGGTTTACACAGACTCACTAATCTTTACACGTAAGCCCAGTTGCTGCCAAGGCGTGACTCTGCAGATAAGGAGGGATGTCCAGATCAAGGTTCCCAGGAAGGAAGGGCGTGAGCCAAGTTCTCAGGGTGAGGCCCCACGGAATTCCATGTGGCCAGATCTCAGTCTTTGGAATTCACGGTTACACTTGGACTTGATGTGCCATGGTTGGCAGTTTGTAGGGAGGAGTGGGAAGTCCTCTAAAGAAAACTAGCTCTTAAAGAACCATACCAGTTCAGTTTTCATGCATAAAAGAAAATATTGGCAATTGAAAATTATGTATTAAAGCAGGACTCTTAGGAACTCTTCTCATAGATACTTGATTAACAATTTACCATTCGTTGTATACTTGAATGAAGGAAACATTCACTATATTGTAATTATGCCATAATCCAGGCTTTTTTGTAATTCACACTGTGCTGTTCTCAGCTATACCAAGAGTGACTGGACTGTTCTAGAAGCTTGGCCTCCACTTCCTTGTCTGAACCCAGAGTCACAGAACTTCAGTGGTAGAGGAACCAGAGATGGGTCCCATCACCTCAATCATTTTGCAGATGAGGACCCTGAGCCCAGGAGGTGCGGGGTGGAGCCAACCTTGTGCTAGTGGGATCGGAGTTTGCCTGAGGCGAACACGGCTCCTGGTCATCAGAAAGAGCTGGCTGATTGCACGGCTAGCAAGGTTTGGGCTCCAGCAGTCCCCCAGAGTTCTCTCCTCAAGATGTGGAGCCAGGTGGCCACTAGAAAACCCACTCAGCAGAGATTTCTTCTAGGCCCCACCCACCCACCCCCATCTTCTGGCATCAGAGCCTCCTAGGTTGTCTGCCTGGACCAGATTTTCAGGTACTCCCCCTGCCTCTTGATAAGATCTTGGATTTCAACATTGAAAGGGGCCTTAGCTGTCCCTTAGTCCCTGTCCCCAGTGGGAATCCCTCGTTCAACATCCCTGCAGTTGTTATCAGGCCTCTTCTTGAATGCCTCCATTGACAGGCAGTTCACCACCTCCAAAGACAGCCCATTCCAGCATGGACTCTGGAGCCAGACTGCCGGGCTCTGCACTTGGGTAAGTTACTTAACTTCTCTGTCTCATTTTCCCATCAGAAAAATGGGGATAATAATAGTATTTGCACCTGCCTCGTAGGATTGTTGAGAAGATTATATGTGTCAACGTGTGGGGGGCAGACACCCTCTGCGTGCTCTGGCTGACACTGTATGTCCGTGTCTGCCTTCCTTCTCTTCACCTGAAGGCATTTTTCTGAGCCCAGGTGAGCCCGAAGAGCTGGGTGGTGGGTGCCCTGCACCACTGGCTGATGGAGGTGGTGTGTAGATGCTCTGGTTTCCACAACCCCCGCCAGGTCAATCTGAGTGTGTTCTACATGTTTCCTCATGTACCTTCTGGGAATAAAGCAACAGATGCCTGTTGGTAGCTGGCCCCATAACACACCCTTCATGGGCTCCTTGCTCTTTCCAGGATCATTTCTCCACTCCCTTGCCGTGTTTGCTTCCACTTTCCAAATGAACTACTTGCCCTCGACTCAGGCTCTGCTTCTGGGGAACCCGAACTAAGCCAACGTTGAAAGCACTTTGCACAGTGGCCGGCATGAAGTGCGTGCGTATTCATGTTAGCAACTGATGTCAGCAGCTTTATCCCATAAAACGCTCTTCCTACATTGATCCCAAACCTTCCTCCTTGCAGGTGGGCCCCATGGTCCTCACTTTTGTGTTTGTCCCCTCCATTGTCCTGTCATAGACACCTTCCCGGCATCTCCGTAAGGATGCTCACCCATTACATTCCCCCTTGTCATTCAGTTTGTTGTGTTTTTATGTCCAACTTAGATACCACTGTCTCTGGGACTTCCCTGGTGGTCCAGTGGGTAAGACTCCACACTTACAATGCAGGGGGCCCAGATGGAGAAGGTTCGATCCTTGGTCAGGGAGCTAGATCCCGCATTCATGCCGCAACTAAGAGTCCGCATGCTGCAACTAAGACCCTGCGCAGCCATAAAATAAATAAATAAATAAATAAATAAATATATATATATAATTTTTTTTTTTTTAAAGAGAGATAACACCATCTCAACCACCTTCTGTCCCCAGAGTCTGACCCTAGGTCATGCTCTTGCTCCAGAAAGGGAGCCCCGCTGATCAAGAACATTTTCACCATCATTCCCGTCATCCTGATGGGAGCTTCAGAGTGGTCCAGGCCTTTGAGCTGAAAGACTTTTCTTGCTGGCAGTCTGTACGTGCACAGACTGGTGGGTGCTGGTGCCCTGGCCCTGTGCTTAGGTCACCAGCTGGGGGAGGATCTGTGTGCTTTGGTTTCTGAGAGGGATGGGTCAATGCCATTGGCCAAGGTTGGAAACAGGAGTGGACCGGGGTCAGGGCTCCTGTTGATTTTCCTGACTTGGCAATTAGAGCCTTTGCTTCCCTGTGAGGGCGCAGAATGTGACCAGCTAAGAGGGTTCCAGACTCCAGTCCTTACTCCCCGCTCTGCCTGTCACAATCCCCTACTCCTCATTCTCAGGTCTTGAAAGGCTCCAGTCTCCTCAGACTCCTAGATACGTCCCAGTAATGATTTTTTTTAAAAAACACTTATAAATTTGCCATATTTCCTCTCCTCCTTCTTTGTGGATATATTTTAAAGTAAATTACAGACATCATGAATTTCATCCCTAAATACCTCATTATGGATCTTTTAAAAATAAAGTCACAATTTTATTAAATACTTTTATTTCACATAAAAAAATTTTAAATATCAGTAAGCCCTTCATATCGTTTAATATTTCTGCCATGTTCAAATATCTGCAATTGTCCCCAAAACATTTCTGTGTGTGCTCCTGTCAGGCACCAGGAGGGGCCATTGAAATTTCTAGTTTTGTTTTTTTTTGGTTTAGCTGGGTGTATGTGTTTTTCTATTGTTTTTATTTTTGAGTCCTTTTAACAAACAGATAATATGAATTTGAATCCTAAAGCCAGGGAAGGGCCAGCTGGTGCTTATGAATATTTGCTCAAGGCCCACCTTCTCACCCTCCGCCTAGATCTGAGACCTGGACGCTGTCTTCCTTTATTGGGTGGACTTCTGTCCCGCTCTCCCTTTTGCTGAAGGTATTCTCCCCAGGGTCCCACTTTAGATAGGGGTCCCTATTCCAGTTCTCCATCTTGGGAACTTCTCCATCTTGGTTGCTGAGCCCAGAGGACAGACTCCTGGAGCTTCTGGCACCCACTGTGAGGGACCACTTACGTGAGAGCAAGGCCAGAGGGAGGAGGGCAGGGCTGAGGGAGGATGAACTCAGTTCTGACGACATGGTGTGAGCTGGGATCCCACTGAGCTTGAATTTTTTTGTGCTTCACCTGAATTTTTCAGTTCAGTGAACCAATAGATTTCCTTTGTTGCTGAAACCTGCTTGATTTGGGTTTTCTGTCTCTGAAAACAAAAGTCCTGAATGAAATAGTTTCTTAAGGAACAAAGCAAGTCAGAGAAATTCTTCACGGGTCACTGGAGATTTAGACCCACACCCCAATGAAGACTTCTTGTAAACTAGGTAAGCGACACTAGCAATTCTCAAGTGCTACGTCAGCATGACCTGGGAGCCTGTTACAAATACAGATTCTACCCCCCACCCCCAGACCCCCTGAATCAGAAACTCTGGAGTGGAGCCCAGGAATCTGTGTTTTAACAAGCCTTCCCGATGATCCTAACCTAACACAAGGCCCTCACTCAAATCTCACCCTGGGACCCTGTCAGAGTTCCATTTTAGAAAGGTTGTTTTGACAGCAGCTGGATTGGAATTGAGCAACCAAGTGTGGAAATAAGGAGACTAATGAGGACGCTACTTTAGTAGCCGGGAAAAGGATGATGGACTTGAGAGAGGTCAATGAAAAATTGAGGTAACCGGAGAGAGTTAAGAGATATTTAGGAGATAAGATCAATGGGACTTAGGATTGGATTGGATGGTGGATGAGGAAGAGGGAGATGTTTAAAAGGTTTGCTGTTTTGGTTTGGTTTGGTTTTACATCGTTCATTGGATGGACTGTGCTACCATTTAGAGTTTGGGGTCACAAGAAGAATACTGGGTTTTGTGGAGGAAAACCATGAGTTTAGTTTTGTGCATGTTGTGGTTGAGTTCCCCCAAATTCTGGGATTGGCTTTGATTGGGCCACTTGGAGCCCTGTATCCCTGAAAACAATCCTTGTGGCCAACGGGATGGAGCACGCTGACTGACCACCCCACCCAAAGCACGTGGACTGAGTGTTGGGGAGGAAGAAGAGAATTAGCTGCTCCTCACAGAGACCTCTAAGGAAGGGGGCTCTGGGTCAGGATTGGGTATTCCTGACACCCTCAGCCAGTGCTATTGAAACACCAACTTGATCACACTGCAACATCTCAAATATACGCTGTAGCTACTCTTTCAACTTATATTTCATACTTTTTAGTCTTGAATTCTACATTCAAGCAACCAAGACTTGCTTTTTGTTTGCATTTGCCTGGTATGTAAGCGCTCACCCCTGTATTTTTAACCTCTCTGTGTCTTATGTTTTAGACATGCTCTAGATTTTTTTGTTCTTTGATCTAATCTGAGAGTCTTTGCCCTCGAATATCAGAGTTTAATCCATTTATATTTGTTATAATCAACATTTTGCTCTTTGGCATCTTATTTTATGTTTTGCTTCTTATATGTTCTTGCTATTTTCTTTTTTCAATTTCCATTCTTTTGCTATATTGATTAACTTTGCTTATTTTTATATACACATTTGGAAGACTTACATCCTAATTTTATTTTACTAACAATGCCCACAGAGCCCCTGAGGCCCATATAGGTGCTCAAAATCCCAGGTGTGGTTCCTTCTTCCTGTGATGGAGGGTGGGATCCACAGGTTGATCCATGTACTCAGGGCTCTCAGAGGTCCCAGGCCATGCTCCCTCAGCCACAGACAGCCCTGCCTCTGCCCACAGAGCCTGGCCCCTGAGCTGTCTGACCTTGGCTGTGTCTTCATATCCATTTCACTTTGTACCTCCCCTACCGCCACCATCCTTCCAGGAACAGCCCCACTGATGCCCTAGCAAACCTTCTTCTGTGGCCCCAGAGGTTCCTAGATTCAGATCCAGAGCCCAGTAAGGAGATGGGGCTCAGTACAGTGGCCTCACGGCCCACCAGGCTCAAGTGGAGGTTCCTTTGGCTCAGTTCTGAAGCTCTCTAAACCCTTGGCTTGGCCGATAGACCATGGGTCACCACAGAGAAAATAATTTCCAGCGCCTTCTCACCTTCCAGACCCTCTTTCATCACTGTATCCATGAACCCTCAAGGCAACAACCTCAGGCCCTCACGCAATCAATCCTAGCCCTCTAGCAGCCTGTGACACTCCAAATTACTCCTACCTCTTCCTCCTCATCAAAACCACCATTCTAAACCCAAAGGAAAAGTATCACAATCCTTCATCTTGCAAATATTTACTGGGCTTGAGCTGTGCCATTTAATTCACACTAAGATTTAAATAACTGGTAACAGCCTAATCTATGAACTTTCCCCGTAGTGTTTTCATTTTCAAAGAGAAGTTTGTGGGTTTTTTTTTTAGTCTTAATGATATTCTAGGTTTAATCCAACATATCTAAAACATTATTTCAACATGCAACCAACATAAAAATAATTATTAATGAGATATTTGACATTTTTTATGCTAAAAGTCAGTGAAATCCCAGGACATCTCAATTTGCACTAGCCACATTTCAAGTGCTCAGTAGCACATTTTGGGATTCAAAGAGAAGCATGTTGACGATAAAGGATTTTTAATCTCTGGTGATATAAACTTCTGACAGGAGCCCTGTGGTTCTCCTCAAAGGGGAAATGAGTAGAAAGATAACTAACCTAAGAAACAGGAGACCTGGTTCTAGATCTTGCTCTGCCATTTGGTACCCGAGGCACCTGGAGCAAATTGCTTAACCTCCTCATCTCTGTTCCTTGCTCTTAAATGGGTGCATGATATGGGTGCCCTATCTCGTGGGTAAGAATACTGCATCCTGAAGGGTGAAGTGGAGCTCACCAGGTGGAGAGGGGGTGACAGAGCGAGAAGCACATATGACACCCTACTTGTTGTACATGAGGAGGGGGCACTGCCTCAAGGGACCCTTCCATGGATGGTGGGTCCTTTCATTCTTGACAAAGGCTAGTGGTCCCATCTGGTATTTTTGATCCAGGGTCTAATGATGGCTCTGTTTGCCCACATGTGTCTGCCTCTAAGAAAGATGTGATCAGCAGGTTTTTCCCACATCCCCCCTGAAAGAGGGGCCAGTGCTTGAGCAGCCCACCCTGGAGCAGTGAGGGGCCTCTCTCTCTCTCAGCTTCCAACCCCAGGAGCCTGTTACGCTATCAGCGGTGGGGTGGGGAACTCTGGAGCAGGGGTCAACGGGACATTTAGCATGCTTCTGGGAGATGCTGGGGTCCTGACACCCTAAAACTCAGCCTAGGGGGTCTTCCTTGGTGGAACTGAGGCTGCTGAGCTGCACCCCGGAAAATGAACACCATGCCTCTTCCTGACTTGTTCCCTAAGTCAGTTCCAACAGTCCAACGGGTCAACGAGAAAGTGGTTGCAGCCCAGGACTTCGAGTTCCCGCTTCCCTACTAAGATGCTGTGTGTCAGAGCACACTCTCTTGTCCCAGTTTCTTCAGCTGGAGATGATCAAACCAGGCCCTCCAGCATCCCTGGTTGCTTCTGAGGCTCCAACAAAATAAGACGTGTTGTGTCTTAGTTAGGGATTGTGTGTTTGTGGAGAGCAAAAATGCAATCATACCTGCTCAGTCAAGACCTGGGGGGGGGGGTGGGCGGGGGCGGGATTTCCAAAGGCAGGAAGTACAGCCCATACTAGTGGTCACCAGCAGGTCAACACCCACCACCTCACCACACTGACCCCCCTCTCTGAGGCCTGGAGGTCCTTCTCTGCTGCTCTCCAGCACCTGCCTCCTTCTCTCTGGACACAGCTGTCCCTGGGACGGCAGGGTGTCTGCTCCTCCAACATCCACTTATGTGAGGTGTGGGGTTACCAGGTGCCAGTCCTGGGCCCCTCTGCATGGCCTCATGTCAGCTGGGCCTCAAGTCGCTGACTCAGGGCATCTGAGCGGCCCGCCTGTCCGTTCAGCGGGGGCAGGGGAGGTGGCCCCCCAGGTGACAAGAGGGTAGATGGCAACGGTTGGGTATCTATCATCCAGGGTGACAGTGCTTTGAAATTCTAAAAGGACATAGAGGCAAGAGGGACCATAGCTCAGTGCAATCCCACGTCTTATTGTGTGAGAAAGGATGGCAGTCCAGGGACATGCATTGTGTTGTTTGTCCCTGATATGCCTGTAACTTACAGGAGACCTTTAGGGGTCCTGTGTATCCCAGTTTACCAATAAGAAAGATGGGAGGGGTTGACGGGATACCCAAGGTCCCCTGGGCACGGACCTCGCCATCCTCAGAGTGGCCACTAGAGGGCAGCAGCTTCCCTGCAAACGCAGCCCGTCCACTCAGCCCTCTAATCCGCCCTCCACAAACACCTTTGCTTTAGTTAGTTTTTC
Source organism: Balaenoptera ricei (assembly GCF_028023285.1). Taxonomy (NCBI): domain Eukaryota; kingdom Metazoa; phylum Chordata; class Mammalia; order Artiodactyla; family Balaenopteridae; genus Balaenoptera; species Balaenoptera ricei. The sequence continues at coordinate 6,786,096 of NC_082639.1, read as the reverse complement.
ACAAAATGGCACCAACACAGAAGGCCTTTGGGGAAATTTCTGGCACTGGTGAGAGAGGAACATCAGCTGAGAGCACCATGGAACAGCTAAGGGGCTGTTTCTAAGGGATATTTTGTTTCTCAAAACTTTTCTCGAGAACCACGAACTCACAGAAACCAGTTTTGGAATTCTGAAATCCCAGGGCCTGCTAAGGGGGGGTCTTCCCAGCTTCTGCTCCTGGGGGACCGAGCCTTGCCCTTGAGGGGGGCAGTCGGCCAGGTGACTTTCTTCCCACTGACAACCGGCAGCTGTTTTTAAGGCTGTTCAAAGAGCAGATTCTTTCTGCTTTCACTGGGAGAGGATGTGCTCTCCATCCTCAGCGGCTCCCGGGAGAAAACTTTTGGAAAACAAAGTTGACAGCAATTTAGTTTAAAAAGTGTTCACGATGACAATCTAGAGAAATAACATGAGCCCCAAATTAATACCACCTGAAGCCATTTTATTTTTTTCCTTGGGTGTTTGGTGTTTTGGGGGGTTTTGTTGTTGTTTTTGTTGTGTTTCTTTTTAGTTTTTAAACTAAATTCAGCCAAATTCCTACTCTGTGTCGTTTGTAATAGTGAAAAGTTAGCATCATAAATTAACAGTAAGTAATAATACAATTAAACAGTAGTATTTACAGTTTCCATAAAAGTTATAAAAATATCAATTGATGATTAGAAACTTTCATTTTCAGCCTTTCAATAAGGTCTGTGGGAACTTTTGCTAACTTTTGAAGCACAACATAAATGTGAGTGAGTTTTAATTTTATGTAATTAAAATGTCCCGGAAGCTGGGTCAGTGCTGAGTCCGATTCCTGCCTAGCTCATCCCAAAGCCTCCACCAGCCTCACGTCTTGTACTTGGAGTTGTGTGTCTCCCCAGAGCAATGTCTGAATCTGCTGGTGGCCCAGGGAGTCTGCAGAGAGCACGTGGCTCATCCAGCCCAGGAATTCACTGGAGAGGACCCTGGAGGCCACCACGATTCTACCCGCAATGACAGTACCCCCCCTTCTACACGACGCATCCTTTCCAGAGCCATTTTACAACCTCTTCCCCCATCCACAGATGCGCCTGCCCTAAATGACCACCCAGCAATGGGCCCAACCTTGGGATCACAGTTCAGGGCAAGAGGGTGAAGAAGCAGCCCACTGCAGTGCTTCATAAGAGAGCCAGGGTCATCTCAAGCTCATTGTCAATCTCTAGGGTAAAACAGAAGGTGGTCTGGTGGCTTTTGTGGAGATGTGAGTAGAGAAGCATAGCAAGAAAGAGTAGGAGCCTATGCCCTACATTCAATGCAGGGAGAATAGCATATGCAAAGGCCCTGAGGCTGGAACATATTTGGTATGTCTGGTATGGCCAGAGCTCAGTGAGCAAAAGGGAAAGTGGTAACAGAAGATGTCCAGGAAGTAGCCAGGGGCCAAATGATGTAGACCACAATTAGGGCTTTGGAAATGATTCAAAGTGTAATGGGAAACCATTAGAGGGTTTTGAGTAGGAAAGTGATTCATATTTTAAAAAGAATTAATAGTAATTAACAAAGAGTAATGACCAGCCATGTATCCACCACCCACTTTAAGCAATGTCTTTACAGACACAATTGAGGGCTCTTTCTTCCCACCCCTCCCTCCCCATGCTGGATGCCACCACTACTCTTGTAATAGGGAAGAACAAATCTGACTCCATCTTAGATCTGTTTCTTTTACTTTAACCTTTGTATTCTAGTACTTTTGCTTCCATTTAAGAATGTTGCCTATAGCCTGAAGTATATAGGATAGCCTATTCTTAAGGCTCTGACCTTTAAGGGCATAACACTTTTCCATTCATACACAGATAAAAAGTTGCAGAACAGAGAATAACATTATTCTTGTTGGAGGTTTACAGGAACATCATGACCTGACCTACGTGGACAGCTGCAAGAACAAAGGATTCCAACACCAAGAAGTCTGCAACGACCAACAATGCCCCTCCTTCACCTTGCCTTTTAAAATGCTTTGCTAAAACCCTTTGGGGAGTTCAGGGTCTCGGGGGCACGAGCCCCCCATTCTCCTTGCATGGCCCTGCAACAAACCTTTCTCTGCTCCAAACTCTGACATTTCGGTTTGTTTGACCTCACTGTGCATTCAGTAACGTTCTGAATTTGGAGTTTTTCTTATAAATCACCTTTACTATGTATTATTAAATACACCTTAAAATTATGTAGGTATATAATTCTCTTGTTATTGTTCAGCTTTTATAAATAATATAACACTATATTTTTCCTGCTACTTGTTTTGTTGCTTGTGACTTTCTACCATGTTGGTAGGTGTAGTTCTGATTCATTCATTCTTTACTGCTGCCCAGTATGATTATTTTACGTGATCCTGTTAACAAATATTTCCCCTATTTTTCAATTACAAGTAATGCTGCTGGGAACACTTTTGTTTCTCATGCATATACGCAGGTTTCTCTAAGGTAAATCCCTAGGAGTGGGATTTCTGGGTCATAGGATATGCACATTTTGCAAGGTATAATCTAAGTGGTTTCAGAGCTGTTGGACCAGTTCACACACCCGCCAGCAGGAGGAAGTTTGCTCCACATCCTCAGAAGCATGTGGTATTGTCAGATCCCAATCTGGGGGTGTGAAATGGCATCTCATTAAGGTTTTCATTTTTATTACCTTAATTACTAGTGAGATTGAGTCTCTTCATGTATTTATGGATCCTTCCCATTTTCTCTCTCTGTAAATTGTCAGTTCATCCCCTTTTCTGATTTGTTCTGGGGTTGCTCATCCTATTCTTATTGATTTTTAGGATTTCTTTATACAGTCTGGATTCATTCATTCAGCACATTTTCATTGAGCACCTTTATGCACCAGATACTCCTCTGAAGTCCTTGGAGTTCATTATCACGGAGCTTATATCTTCTTGGTGAATACACGTTCTTCTATCCTATGAATTTCCTGAAAACTGCTTGTTATAGTTAAAGCCTTAATTACATCCAAGTTCAAAAAAAAAATTCCCTTTGCCACTGGTCCTCATGGGCAGTGCTGGGGACTCCAAGAAGCCCAGAATGCCAGCTTGTTCCACGTCAAGTGGCGTTAACCTTGCTCAGTGTCCTTAAATCCATGGTATGAAGACCCCATCAACCTTCCATCTGCTGGCATTAGGGACCAGTGATGATCAGCTCTCGGGCCCATTTGTTCATTCAGTTGCAAGATGATTCCTTCTGAACTTAATAGATGGAACTGCTCCAGGAAGAGTTTCCTTTCACCGCGTGCAGTGGGTTGGATGACAGCCCCAAAAAAAGATATGTCCATCTAGAAACTGTAGACGTGAACTTATTGGAAAAAAGGATCTTCACGGATGTAATTAAGTGAAGGGTTTTGAGATGAGATTGTCCTGGATTCTTGAGGTGGGCCCTAAATCCAATGACAAGTGTAATAAGAGAAAGACAGAGGGACACAGACACAGAGACGAGGAGGAGGTGAGGTGAAGACGGAGGCAGAGACTGGAGGGATGCAGCCACAAGCCAAGGAACCCCTGAAGCCACCAGGAGCCAGAAGAGGCAGGAAGGGTTCTCTCCTGGAGGCTTTGGGGGGAGCATGGCCCCGTCCACACCTTGATTTCAGATTTATAGCTTCCAGAACTATGAAAAAATACATTTCTGCTCTTTTAAGCCATGCAGTTTGTGGTCATTTGCTATAGCAGCCACAGGAAGCAAAAACAACCAACTATGAGACTACTGTACTCTGAAATACAATTTGGACAGGAAAGGCAGGACAAATACTTGAGTCTCCCCCTCTATTTGCCGATTTACAGAATAATAAGTGGTTTCCCTGGCAACCTCCAAAATTGGCCAATGAGTTTTATTTTTTTATTATTATTATTATTATTTTTTAATTTATTTTTGGCTGTGTTGGGTCTTCGTTGCTGTGCGCGGGCTTTCTCTAGTTGTGGCGAACAGGGGCTACTCTTTTTTGCGGCGCGCGGGCTTCTCATCGCGGTGGCTTCTCTTGTTGCAGAGCACACACAGGCTCTAGGCGCGTGGGCTTCAGTAATTGCAGCACGTGGGCTCAGTAGTTCTGGTGCACGGGCTTAGTTGCTCCGCAGCATGTGGGATCTTCCCAGACCAGAGATCGAACCCGTGTCCCCTGCATTGGCAAGCAGATTCTTAACCACTGTGCCACCAGGGAAGTCCTGGCCAATGAATTTTCCTTCATTCTTTTTTTAGTAGCATTATGAGTTCATGTCTTTCTATATATATGCTGTGTTTCAATCGATTGCAGTTATTCTTCTTTTTCTGATATTATTCTTTTTTTTTTTTTTTTTTTTTTTTATGGCTGTGTTGGGTCTTCGTTTCTGTGCGAGGGCTTTCTCCAGTTGCGGCAAGTGGGGGCCACTCTTCATTGTGGTGTGCAGGCCTCTCACTATCGCGGCCTGTCTTGTTGCGGAGCACAGGCTCCAGACGCGCAGGCTCAGCAATTGTGGCTCACGGGCCTAGTTGCTCTGCGGCATGTGGGATCTTCCCAGACCAGGGCTCGAACCCGTGTCCCCTGCATTGGCAGGCAGATTCTCAACCACTGTGCCACTGGGGAAGCCCCTGATATTATTCTTTTTGATGCTTAAGTTGTCCCAGGAGCCGCTTCAAGACAGTCCCTGTTCAATATACGCAAAGCAATCAATGTGATACACCATATTAACAAATTGAAGAATAAAAACCATATGATCCTCTCAATAGATGCAGAAAAAGCTTTTGACAAAATTCAACACCCATTTATGATAAAAACTCTCCAGAAAGTGGGCATAGAGGGAACCTACCTCAACATAATAAAGACCATATACGACAAACCCACAGCAAACATCATTCTCAATGGTGAAAAACTGAAAGCATTTCCTCTAAGATCAGGAACAAGACAAGGATGTCCACTCTCACCACTATTATTCAACATAGTTTTGGAAGTCCTAGCCACGGCAATCAGAGAAGAAAAAGAAATAAAAGGAATACAAATTGGAAAAGAAGAAGTAAAACTGTCACTGTTTGCAGATGACATGATACTATACATAGAAAATCCTAAAAATGCCACCAGAAAACTACTAGAGCTAATCAATGAATTTGGTAAAGTTGCAGGATACAAAGTTAATGCACAGAAATCTCTTGCATTCCTATACACTAATGATGAAAAATCTGAAAGAGAAATTAAGGAAACATTCCCATTTACCATTGCAACAAAAAGAATAAAATACCTAGGAATAAACCTACCTAGGGAGACAAAAGACCTGTATGCAGAAAACTATAAGACACTGATGAAAGAAATTAAAGATGATACCAACAGATGGAGAGATATACCATGTTCTTGCATTGGAAGAATCAATATTGTGAAAATGACTATACTACCCAAAGCAATCTACAGATTCAGTGCAATCCCTATCAAATTACCAATGGCATTTTTTACAGAACTAGAACAAAAACATCTTAAAATTTGTATGGAGACACAAAAGACCCTGAATAGCCAAAACAGTCTTGAGGGAAAAAAACGGAGCTGGAGGAATCAGACTCCCTGACTTCAGACTATACTACAAAGCTACAGTTATCAAGACAATATGGTACTGGCACAAAAATAGAAACATAGATCAATGGAACAAGATAGAAAGCCCAGAGATAAACCCACGCTCCTATGGTCAACTAATCTATGACAAAGGAGGCAAGGATATACAATGGAGAAAAGACAGTCTCTTCAAAAAGTGGTGCTGGGAAAACTGGACAGCTACATATAAAAGAATGAAATTAGAACACTCCCTAACACCATACACAAAAATAAACTCAAAATGGATTCGAGACCTAAATGTAAGACCGGACACTATAAAACTCTTAGAGGAAAACATAAGAAGAACACTCTTTGACGTAAATCACAGCAAGATCTTTTTTGATCCACCTCCTAGAGTAATGGAAATAAGAACAAAAATAAACAAATGGGACCTAATGAAACATAAAAGCTTTTGCACAGCAAAGGAAACCATAAACAAGACGAAAAGACAACCCTCAGAATGGGAGAAAATATTTGCAAATGAACCAACAGACAAAGGATTAAACTCCAAAATATATAAACAGCTCATGCAGCTCAATATTAAAAAAACAAACACCCCAATCCAAAAAGGGGCAGAAGACCTAAATAGACATTTCTCCAAAGAAGACATACAAATGGCCAAGAAGCACATGAAAAGCTGCTCAACATCACTAATTATTAGAGAAATGCAAATCAAAACTACAATGAGGTATCACCTCACACCAGTTAGAATGGGCGTCATCAGAAAATCTACAAACGACAAATGCTGGAGAGGGTGTGGAGAAAAGGGAACCCTCTTGCACTGTTGGTGGGAATGTAAATTGATACAGCCACTATGGAGAACAGTTTGGAGGTTCCTTAAAAAACTAAAAATAGAATTACCATATGATCCAGCAATCCCACTACTGGGCATATACCCAGAGAAAACCATAATTCAAAAAGACACATCACCCCACTGTTCATTGCAGCACTATTTACAATAGCCAGGTTATGGAAGCAACCTAAATGCCCATTGACAGACGAATGGATAAAGAAGCTGTGGTACATATATACAATGGAATATTACTCAGCCATAAAAAGGAATGAAATTGAGTCATTTGTTGAGACGTGGATGGATCTAGAGACTATTATACAGAGTCAAGTAAGTCAGAAAGAGAAAAACAAATATCGTGTATTAACTCATGTATGTGGAACCTAGAAAAATGGTACAGATGAACCAGTTTGCAGGGCAGAAGTTGAGATACAGATGTAGAGAACAAATGTATGGACACCAAGGGGGGAAAGCCACAGTGGGCTGGGGATGGTGGTGTGCTGAATTGGGCGATTGGGATTGACATGTATACTCTGTTGTGTATAAAATTGATGACTAATAAGAACCTGCTGTATAAAAAAATAAATGAAATAAAATTCAAAAACTAAAAAAAAAAAAAAAAAAAGACTGTCCCTGTGTCTTCTGGGCATGACCCCAGTAGACTTAGGTAGATTTCTTGTTTTCTGGCCTAAAAAGATATCCCAGGTTCATCTTGTATATCCTTGCCCCAGATCTAGAATCAGCCATTTCTCCAAGGACATCTGGTTCCTGATAGTGGGAAATAACATTGAGAGACCACTGTCTGGATATAACGGTGTTCATTGCTATGGGGCTACTGTTGTTTCTACACCTGAGTGCACAAAGCTAAGAAATACCTGCTTTTTTTTTTTTTTTTTTGGCCACATGGCACAGTGTGTGGGATCCTAGTTCCCTGACCAAGGATGGAACCCGCACCCCCTGCAATGGAAGCATGGAGTCTCAATCACTGGACCACCAGGGAAGTCCCAATATGTGCTTTTAGAAAGAGAAAAATATTTTATAAATTATACTGGTATTTCCAACTCAAATCTACAAATACAGGGGTTTTACTTAGCTTTTTTTTTTTTAATTTTTGAATTTTATTTTATTTATTTTTTTATACAGCAGGTTCTTATTTTTACTTAGCTTTTTAAATTTTATATTTGGATCTCTATGTTCCTATGCTGAAAATCATGCTACTAAAGACATAAACATAATTATTTATGTATATATAGTAACATATTATAGTAATTACACACACACACACATCCGTTCTTCTTGTCCCTAGGATTAAACCCCGCTAGGTATGATAGTAAAAATAGTGTGTTTAAGGAAAAACTCTTCTCTCTGTGTTTATGCTACCAACTCAACGTATGATTGTTCAGTCATTTTACTGTGTTTTTACATTTTAAGTTAACTGAAGTTTTAGGGATTTTAAAAATCATTTAAATTTAATTTAATTTTATAACTATGTAAAACCCAAGATTCCAAAGTTAAAACTACCAAACAGGGTGCATCCAGAAAAGTCCATTTTCCAACCCATCCTACACCCTTTCCTGTGCCTACCAACCCCCTGCTTAGGTAACCATTGTAATTAATTTTGGTTCCTTTTTCCCTTTTTTCAACCTTTATCCAAAAATGTAAAAAATGTTTAAAATGGGTAGTCCTGAGCTTCAGATGCTGAACTACAACCTCATAGGCAAGTGGGGAGAGAGGGTCAGGATAGAAGTTCAGAGTTCCTCCCACTCCTATACCACACTCCCGGTGTGGTACAGGATTAGAACACCAGGGCCCTATGGAGAATGGGACCCCCTCTCTCCTAGCACCAGACCAAGACCCCACCCACCCCACCACTACCCTTCCTCTTCAATGGAGAAGACACAAAGTTCTTGAAACTTGTACAGGAACCTGGCGCATGGTGCACGTGGCAGGCAGCTAGCTAACCAGGGAGGGTCAGTGCTTCCCCCCTGCTTCCTGGCAGGCAGGACGGGGCGCTACTCAGCTTCTTCCTCTTCACCTCTTCTTCACTCTCTTCCTCAGAAAGGTCATTGCTTATGGTAGCAATCTGGTGCCGCCCAGTGGTCCGCACAGGGCCAGAGCCTGACTTCAGGCGGAAGGTTACAGGTGGTTGGAACTGGAAGTCATCCAAACTGAGCATGGGTTGGCAGGACAACTTGAGGTTGGCCACAGCGACTGGGATCTCCTGGTGGTCGTGGTTCCAGGCCACGACTTCTACCACCTTACACTCATGTTTGGCCCCCTCGGTGAGGCAGAGCATGGTCAAAGCCAGCACGTGGCCGCATCACCCTCTTCCTCTACCTTGAAGGTGAAAGAGTGGGTGTGGCCGCAGAGATCGCAGCCGGCGATTCACGCGCCCACCTCTCAGGAACTCCTTTTTCCCTTTTCAAGCACAAACAGGCTTGTGTAGCCCTGTTTTTCTGTGTATTCATTTACTTGTTTATAGTATCTCTCAACCCTCAGGAACGTAAGTCCTTGGCTATCTTGTTCACTGCTTCATCTCCGATGCAACACAGACTCATTTCTGGTTGAAAGGATGACTCTTATCATGTCGTCATGTCATCCCCTGCAGAAAACCCTGTAACAGCTGCCCATCACCCACAGGGTAAAATCCAAAATCTTTAGTGACACAGAAAGCATTAGTGATTGATGCCTGACCTCGCCCAGCCACATCCCCACTTTCCCTGCCAGCTCCCTTGAACCTGGTCCTCTGGCCACACTAGACTACTCTCACCATCCGTACGTGCTACCCCACTGGCTGCGGTGCCCCATTGACTCACCAGCTGAACTCCTCAGCCTTACAAACCCCCACCAAGCCCCAGCCCCTCCGTGGAGTTTTTAAACAGTTGTTCTCCCCATGAGAGGGTGTTTGGTTATGTAAACGTCTGTCCTGCTCACGGACCAGAGCTCTGAGTGTAGGAACCGTCCCTCCCCCTCTCTACACTCCAGTACTTAGCCCGATGTCTGCAGGTGCTTGACAAAGCTTGTCGAGTAAATGAAAGGGACAACTTCTGTAGTTAAAAGAACTTGGATACAAAAGACTTGGGCAAATCCCGACTTTATCGTCTACCACCTGGGCGACCTTGGGTTAGTCACCTGGCCTTTCTGCAACTTGGTTTCTTTTTCCAGAAACTGGGGACAATGCAACTTCGTTGAGGATTGCATGGAGGGGTCAATGAAGTCAGATATGAAAGTGCTTTGGATACGACGAATAACGACATGGAAGAACAAAGGTAGTAATGAGAGCAGATAAAGGGATTCAGAAGAATGAGGGTGAGCTCAGTCGGAGATGAGGAGGAAGCTGAAGATGGACAAGGAAGGTCCTCCATGAAGAGGATGGTAACTGGCCAGTAAAGGTTCACAGCCATTCTGCGGGCTGCTCCCCAGGCTTGTCTTATTTACTCAAAACCACAGCCCTAAAAGGTAATTTGATTATCCCGTGTGACTAGAAATGGCAGAACTAGCACTTGAACCCAGGACTAGTGACAGCAGACACCATTGGACCAGCAAGGACACGATCTCAGGGAAGCCCTTACCCCTCCCCCCAGCCCCCACCCCCGCCTCCTCTCCTGGGAGCCCGCCTCCTCCCTCTCTGTCTCTCTCTGACTCACTGGGCAAGATCACTGCTCCAAACGTCTCCACCCACACGTTCCTAATGTAAGAGGAAAGCACCAAGTCCTAACCGCTGGACCGCCAGGGAATTCCCAGGTCTCTTTCCTTTTTCTTAATCTTCATCCTGGAAATCCCTCCCACCTTGATTTCTACCCCATCACCTGGGTCCCTCAGGATAGAGCAAAGAAGGGATATTTGAAGTGGAGGGATATTTGAAGTGGTACGAAGGCACAGAAAAGAGAAAAATTTAAGTAACATTTCCAAAGTTATTTTATTTCACCTAAATGCTATAGGGATGTTTGGGCTGATTTGTAATTTAGACACATCAATGTGCGTGATTCGAGAGGAGGATAGTTAGGTCTCCATCTCCTTTAAATTTCTATTCCAATCAATTCCCATTGGTGTTGTCTAACTCAAATCCCTTCTCATATATTTAAGCCATCTCACTTCCTTTCATGGATGATGGTTTCTCCTGTTTTAATCATAAATTAAACAGGTGCCTCAGTGGGAATGGTGTGATCCAGACATACAGGGCTTCTTGGAGAAAAGGCAGGGCTCACTCTTCAAGGTCATTACCCTTGTCTTTTTCTGTTTGCTTTCTTCTGTTCAATAAACCTTCTCAGGTACTCAAGGTTACTGTCAATATTGTTTAGATAAAACTGGAGCTCAGGGCTTCCCTGGTGGTGCAGTGGTTGAGAATCTGCCTGCCAATGCAGGGGACACAGGTTCAAGCCCTGGTCTGGGAAGATCCCACATGCCGCGGAGCAACTAGACCCGTGAGCCACAACTACTGAGCCTGCGCGTCTGGAGCCTGTGCTCTGCAACAAGAGAGGCCGCGATAGTGAGAGGCCCACGCACCGCGATGAAGAGTGGCCCCCACTTGCCACAACTAGAGAAAGCCCTCGCACAGAAACGAAGACCCAACACAACCAAAAATAAATTAATTAATTAATCAATTAAAAAAAAAAAAGAGGTGGGAAGAAATACCCTAACCTTCAAAAAAAAAAAAAAAACGAGCTCAGAGCTTATAAAAAGAAGAGTTAATAGGAAAAGTTCAGAACTTTGGAGGTCCTCATGCCTACTTCCAGCACCCTGGTGTCTGCAGCTTGATCCCCAAGAAAAGGTAGTAGACAATTGTGGGCTAGTTAACCCCACGTTGAGGGAATTTATAGGAGGAGCTATGGCTGGGTTTGTAATAGAGACCAAGATAGAAGTGTGAAATATTTGAGTTGGATTTGATAAGATTAACTTGAGCCGAAACCCTTATGGGAGTATCTGGATGTTGCTTGATATCTTGCTTCTCCTACTGTCTCTGGCCAAGACTAGGTGGGTAATAAATCATGTAGCTGCTCATCGTCCCCTCTGTTCTACTCACTGGTACCACTGCCTGGACTGGGAAAATGGGTCATCCCCTTTGCCGAAGCGCTGTACAGCCCAGAGCCTCCTGCTGTTTAGATAACTCTCCTTCCTTTACTATTTTTTTTTAGGCCATGCTGTGTGACATGAGAGATCTTTGTTCCCCGACCAGGGATTGAACCCATGCCCCCTGCATTGGGAGCATGGAGTCTTAACCACTGGACAACCAGGGAAGTCCCTTTTCCTTCCCTTACTATTGCCAGAAGAGATGGGTCCACCCAGAGAAGGAGGAAAACAGGAAATTACAATTGCAAATTGCAAAGAACAAACAAGAGTTGATCTCACTCACGCTGATTAGGTTGAGACATGAAGTTGGCTTCTACCACTCTGTTGTTCAGGGGCTGGGTCCCACGTAATCATTGTGGATGGTCTTGTTCTGGTGATTCAATAAGGAATTCTCCAGCTTCCAAACCTGCAGGCAACATGAAGGGAATTATGGAGAGGAGAGACACTGGGTGAGTTTTTAAATTTAGCTAGCAACTGAACTAGAGCTTGGATTTATATAACCCTGATAAAGCGGTTGTGAGAAGATCTCAATTGCAGAAGTGGCTCTGGGTGCTATGTGCCAGGCCATTCATCCACCCATTCATTCCTCCAACAATCTCTTTTAGTCTTTTTCTATGAGTATTTAGTCAATAGTAGAAAGGAGAGAAAGAAGTAAGCAGAGACATACCAAGCAGCAAGCTCAATTTTTGTTTTTTCTGAAAATGTCTGTATTTTGTCTACATTCTTTTTTAGTAAACATTTATTTATTTATTTATTTGGTTGCTCCGGGTCTTAGTTGCGGCAGGCAGGCTACTTAGTTGTGGCTCACTCACTCCTTAGTTGTGGCTTGCCAGCTCCTTAGTTGCAGCACATGCAATCCTTAGTTGCAGCAGCCAGGCTCCTTAGTTGCAGCACGTGGGCTCCTTACTTGTGGCTCACCAGCTTCTTAGTTGTGGTTCACTGGCTACTTAGTTGCAGCTCGCAGGCTCCTTAGTTGTGGCTCACCAGCTCCTTAGTTGCAGCATGTGTGCTCCTTAGTCGCAGCAACAGGGCTCCTTAGTTGCACCTTGCAGGCTCCTTGGTTGCAGCATGTGTGCTCCTTAGTTACAGCACATGGGCTCCTTAGTTGTGGCTCACCAGCTCCTTAGTTGTGGCTCACGGTCTCCTTAGTTGCGGCTCACTGGCTCCTTAGTTGCAGCACATGAACTCTCAGTTATGGCATGCATGTGGGATCTAGTTCCCTGACCAGGGATTGAACCCAGGCCCCCTGCATTGGGAGTGCAGAGTCTTATCCACTGTGCCAGCAGGGAAGTCCCTTGTCTATGTTCTTGAGAGACATTTTTGCTGCCTGTACAACTCTAGGTTAGCTATTCATTTCTCTCAGTTCTTTGAAAACATGGTTCCACTGCTTTCTGACTTTCACTGTTGCTGTGTTGCATCTACTCTTGGTCTATAGTATTTCTTTCATGAAAATCTGTCTCTTCTCTCTGGTTGATTTTTAAATCCTCTCTTTGTCTTTGATATTTTGTGGTTTCACTGTGATGGTTTAGTGTGGGCTTCTTTTTGTTTTCATTGACTCATTGGGCTTCCTTCATATATGACGTGGTGTCTTTCAATTCTCTGGAAAATGTCAGCCAACATTTCTCAAATTATCCCTCTTCTCTATGCTACCTCTCTTCTCCCTCTAAATTTCAACCAGACATTTGTTGGACCTTTCTAGTATATTCTCTATATCTCTTTACTTCTTTTTCATATTTCCATCTCTTTTTCTCTTTGTGCTACATTTTACATAATTTTGTCAGCTCTGTCTTCCAGTTTACTAATTCTTTCTTGAACTGTGTCTAACATGCTATTAAACCCATTTGTTGGGTTGTTAATTTCCTTACTATCTTTTCATTTCTAGAAATTAACAACCCATTTGTTTTTTTTTTCTTTTTCGAGTTTACTTGGTCATTTTTATACTTTGTTCTTTCCTCATATTTAAAACTCCTATACATATTAAACATACTAAATATGTTTAATTTTACATATTATGCATTCTTTATGCATATTAAACATATTTTATATTAATTGACTGATAATTACTATATCTGAAATCTTTGTAGTTCTATTTCTGCTGACACTCATTCATAGTGCCTTATTCCTGATATTTTGTGATTTTTTAAAAATTGAGCTCATTTCAGGTAACTTTATTCGTGTAAATTCTTATAGATCTGGATGTAAGGTGCATTTTTCCTGAGATAATTGACATTGGCTTTTGTTAGGTATCTAGGGGCACTTCCAACCTGGTTGGCAATGTTTTTTGTGTGGTTATAAGGGGTCTTTCCACCTTTTCCTGGAATAGGGAAATGGAAAGTTTAAAAAAAGAAATATTTGTTTCTGAGGAAGAACATCACCCAGAAGGAAATGTCAGCTTTGTTTTGAAACCTCAGTAACATGTGTCCTTTATTTAACTCAACAAGTATTTATTATGTCCCCATGCTATGCTGAAGGACAAAAGACAACTGATACGGCTCTTCCCCTCAAAGGGCTACAGGCATTTTATGTGGTAAAAGGCTAAATATGAAGCTATCCTTCTTGCATGAAGTCATTTATGAAGTAATGTATTACTTGTGCCTGGCGAGAGCAGCACTCAGTAAATATTTGCCTTCACTGTGCAACTCTTGTCCTATGACTTGGACCACGTCCCAGTTTTTTTGTTGCATCAACTATAGGTTTCTTGGATTCCCTGATGCCTGTTTGCCCATTTCTGCCACAACACTAGTAAGATCACCCATAGCAATAGAGGTGAGGCACTGCAGCCCTGTACGTGGAAAACGCTGTAGGAGCCCAGGTATCAGCATTAGGTGAGATTTGGGGAGCACTCTTGTTAACCAGGCCGTTGAAAGGAGAGACTTGGATAAAGTGATTCTACACACTACCTGTGTCCTGGAGAGCTTGACAGTATCTGCCAGCACAAACCAGTGGACGTTCTCAGTACAGGGAGGAGTGGTGAGTGACCCCCAGTAGCTGTAGTAATAGTGGAGGTTCCCAGGTAGCATGTCCTGAACATCAGGGCCCCTCAGAACTGCGCTTTGTCCTAAAAGAGGGGACAAAAAGGAATGTTAGGGACCACTGCTGCCCCTTGCAAGGACAGCTCTGGCTCAGATCTCACCACCTTTAAATCTCCTGATTTAAGCAGGGGGACATAGAACCTGGTCATTGGGAAACATCCCCCAGTGTGCTGCTTCCAGGGAAGGGTTAAGAGCAAAGACTTTGGGCAGAAACCCACTCGAATACCTCCTCCTGGCTGAGTGGCCCTGGCAGGGTCTGTAGAAAGGGGACACCCAGGAGCATTGCTGTGAGGGTAAAGGGGAATGTGTTTATGAAGTACCGGCACTGGACCCGCACATAGGAAAGTGCTCATGAGTGTAGCCATCACCATCATCATGTTAGGCAGAGGATACATTTTATGATAAATGAAAGAAATTATGACTCCTAGGGGCTTTTGGGTAAGTGCTCTCAAAGAAAGAACAAAATTCCTTGAGTTGTGCTCATTTATAAATGAAGGGGAGGGATAGAGATTAGAAAGGCAGAATCAGAACTAAGCGGGGGTCCAGGTGCAGGCGTCAGGTCACGAGCGCTTCCTGCCATGCCCATTGGGAACCAAGCTCAGCCACAGGTGACGTGTAGAGAGGGGGACATCCACAGGGCATCTGAAGCCTCCACAGCACCCACATTTATCGCCGCATCTGTAGAATTCCTCTTTTGTTCATGTCAGTGATGCTGAGTCCCTGAACTCAGCAAGAGACTATCAAAGCAACACGGAGTCGAGTTGACTTTTGCTTCACCTTCCCTGAGCGCTTTTGCATTTTTTAATGGCAAAGAGGATATCATTTTGTTATACACATAAACAGGTTTCTTTAACCAAGGCTGTGAAGTGTAGTAGTGCATAATCCCATGAATAAGTAAAAGATTTCTAAGTTTTGTTTTTATTGGATAGATTTCAAGATATAACCTTCTAAAGGACTCTATTGCATAGATTTTGTTTCATAACTCCAATACGTTCAAGTGAGTGAAGAATTCCGGAACCATGGTGGAGCCACTGTGGAAAATAATATGGTGGTTCCTTAAAAAATTAAACATAGAATTACCATATGATCCAGAAATTCCACTTCTGGGAATATACCCCAAAGAATTGGAAGCAGGGAGGTGAAAACAAGAGGGCCCACTGATGGTTTGGGTGTGGCAGGGCAGGGTGGGGAATGAAAAGAGGAAAGTCCAGAGAAATTTTGGGATTTTTGGCTTAAACAAGGGGATAGATGGGGATGCTGTTTGTTTGCTGAAATGAGAAAGTCAGTTTAGGGACAAGCCTGGAAAGGGACGGGAATAAGTTATGCTTTGGCCATGTTGAGTTCTAGATCCATATGGCAACATCAACTAAACAGTTGGGTGAAGGAATCCAGAGTTCAGAGAGAGGCCAGTGTTGTGGGCACTATTGATCAGCAGTGGAATTTATTGAATTGGAGAAGGAAATATATCAGGATCAGTTCGTAGAAATAGAATATCTGAGGTCAATGAATTCAAGGAAACTCCTTAGTTATACCACAGGCCCGTGGTGTCTCCTGCTGGCTTTGTTCATGGTCAGTAGATTAACTAGACAGTTCTTGCCTCGACTTTGCCTCACCTGTCCTGCCTGATGCTGATGTTGCCTGGAAGACCAGATAGAGATTTTTGGAATCCACAGCCTAAAGATGACAATTCAGGCCATGGGACTAAAAAGGAGGTCACCGAGAGAAGTCAGAGTCCTGGCACCCTCGGACATTAAGGCAGGAGCCAGGAAGAGAGAGCAAGAGAGTAGTGCTGGGGGTGGGGGCGGGATTTGGCCAGAACGCAAGCCGCGTGTAATGCATCACTGTTTGGAGGTGGAGTTAAGAGAAGAGGAGAAAAGTGCCCAGGAGATCTGACAACCGGGGTGACCTTGAAGGCTTAGGGTGAGTGAGAAAAGAGAACAGGACAGTAGACAACTCTTTCAAGGCGAGATGAGAATGGGGTGGAGGCTGAGGGAATGATGGGGTCAAGAGACGGGGTTTGTGTTTTGAAATGGAAGAAATGAGAGCACTGTGATGTGTGTTGAGTGGAGTGACCGGGTGAAGGGGGAGATGCAGGAGAGAGGGGAGATGGGCAGGAGAAAAGGCCCTGAGAATGGGGGGGGTCGGTGCCCACATGGAAGGTTGGTCCTGGACCAGAGCAGGGACCTCTCATCCAGTGTAACAGAGGAGGGGACATGGAGTTTGGTCAGGCGCAGGCAGGTTAAGATGAGTGAGTTTCTGACTACCTTCTCCATGGAGTGAGAGGCCAGGCATCGCCTCCAAGGGAGAAGCTGGGGCCAGAGAGGAGGGGCTTTGGGAGAGAGGAGAAAATATGATGCAGTAATTTTGGAGAGGGGAAAAGCAAATGCCCAGAGTAGTATTTCAGGATTTCTGAGCAGTGTTAGTACTTGTGTATATTTGTAGCTGTGAATGAAGTTAGAAGTCTGTGTGCTTCTCTCCAGCTACATTCAGCCATTTGGCTACAGGCTGTGAGTAAGTGGGAGTTAGTCTGGGGCTTTGCCAGGTGAGCTTGTGGAGGAATGGAGGGCATTTGAGTGGGTGTGTCAGAAGTATGGCCTGTGGAATCCAAGCTAGGTAAAGAGAGATGAGAGGGATGAGGTGTGACTAGTAGTGAGAACGTGGAGGTCCATGGATTGGAGGTCAGCAGATTGCTGGAGGGGGTGAGGACTGAGGTCAGGGACCTGGAGTCTGGGAGATGTGGCCAAAGTGGGATGCACAGAACCAAGGCTGCAACAGACCTGGTTACTGCTCAAGGTCAAGGGTTGACCATGGGAGTGGGCAGACACTCTGACAAGAACCCTGCCTTCTGGCGTCAGAGATAAGGGAGACCAGCCCTGTGTCTGTGTGTGCAGGCACCATGACAAGAGGCTTCACTCTTGAGATTCTTCTCAGCTTGAAGCCAAGGAGGCCATCTCTCTCTAGGGACCAGGATCATCACTTCCAGCTGGGGCCAGAGGTGAGAGTCGCTTAAATGAAGGTATCCCTCATTAGTGGAACTCTGGCCATCCAGAAGTTCCAACCGTGGCAATTGACAGGTAGAGTTTATGAATGGGTTTCTCAGAGGTGTGCACAGCCTGAGCCAATCTTGGGAATTGTTGGAACCAGAGACCTTGCACACGGAGGGGAGCGTCCCCTGGCAGGCTTATCTGCCACCCTCTCCACCAGCAACACTCTTCCCTGCTCCCCTGCCCCCCATCACACTCACGCTCATTCCTCTGCCCTTGTGCAGCCGCTGTTGGTTTCCCTTACCTGGATACCTGATGCTCTTCAAGCGAGAAATGAAGTTGCTGTAGTAAGCATTTTCAGCATTACCCTTGACCTGCAGGAGAAACACAGAGCAGTTCACCTAATGGAGAAGGGCCGTCCATCCAGTACTATCCCCGCTAATCCAGCTCTTTTTTTTTTTTTTTTTTTTTTAATCCAGCTCTTTTGTACACTGGCTGATTGGGCAGAGCCGCGAGGGCAAGGAGGCAGCCCACCCGTGCCCCACTTGTGCCGGGGGAGACCATCTGGCTGTTCTTTGCCACCAAGTGCCTGGGCTCACCAGTCTCTTCCGGAAAGACAAGATCTGAAGCATTTTGGCAGCTTCCAGGGAAAAGAGCTTCTTGGTGGTGACTGGTGATGTCCTCAAGGAATGGCCAAAAGTCACCGTCAAGATATCCCCAGTGACCCTGTTTTGGGCAAAGTCAGCCACAGTCAGATTCACTGTGTTTTTTCATTTGTTTGTTTGTTTTTGTTTTTTTGGCCATGCAGCATGTGGGATCTTAGTTCCCTGACCAGGGATCGAACCCATGCCCCTTGTATTGGAAGCATGGAGTCTTAACCACTGGACCACCAGGGAAGTCCCCAGATTCATGGTGATGCGGGGGCTTGCTCTGAAGTGCTCCCTTCTTCATCCTCAGGACTTTTGACTGAGTGAAGGAAAGCCAGATGTCCAAGGCAAAACTGCTCCAATTCTGACCATGGCCATCCTTTATTTATTGTATGAGTGTTGACTTTTTAGAAGTCAGAATGGTTGCTTTTTGTGAAAAAGGCCTATGGATAATGTTTTTTTTCAGTCCGCGAGGCTGATCCATTCTTCCACTGGCTATAAATTCAGACTTTCTTGGATTTCTGATTGCCATTTATTTGTTTTCTAAACGTCTCATCTTTTTTTGTTCCTCTGTTCTACCTTTTGTGTTAAACAAATACTTTTAGCATACCATTTAACCATGTTAAGTTATTAGTGGTTGCTCTAGTGACTACAACATACAACTTATCACAATCTATATCAGATAAATACTAACTTAATTCTAGTAAAATATAGCAACTTTGTTCCAATATAGCTCTATTCCTTCCTCATTTTTTCTTCTATTTTTGTCATACATTGTAAAGCTAATACTACAGGGGTATAATTATTGTTTTAAACAATCTTATGGGGTTTTTAAAAAAAGAAATTAAAAGAAGACAAGAATATGTATATATGTATATATATGTGTATGTATGTGTATGTGTGTGTGTATATATATATGTATATATATATATATGTGTATATATATATATATATATATATATATATAGTCTTCTATATTTACCTACATATTTACCATTTCTGGCAGTCTTCATCTCTTTCTGTGGATTTGAGTTGCTGTCTGGTGTGATGTCCTTTCAGCCAGAAGGATTTCCTTTAATTTTTCGTGTAAGACAGATCTGTTAACAATTATCTCAGTTTTTGTTTAACTGGGAATGTCTTTATTTTGCTGCATTTCTGAAGATTGGTTGGTTGGACATAGGAATCCTGATCGTCAGTCATTCCACTGCCTTCTGATGCCTTGCTTCTAATGAGAAGTCAGCCATTAATGCACTGTAACCCCCTCTATATAATGAACCCTTTTTCTCTTGTCAACTTTGACAGTTTGATTCTGATGTGTCTAGGTGTTTATCAGATGTGGAGTTTGTTGAGTTTCTTGGATTGGTAAATTATTGTTTTTTCATCAAATTTGGGAAAATTTGGCCATTGTTTCCTCAACATTTTTTTCTGCCACTTCCTCTCTCTGCTCTCCTTCTGGGACCCCCATTACATATATGTTGGGATGCATGATCTTGTCGCCATGAGTCTCTAAGGCTCTGCTCATTTTTTTTCTAGCTTTTTTCTTTGTTCCTCAGATTCAATAATTTATTTAACCTGTCTTCAAATGCACTGATTCTTTCTTCAGCTGCCTCAAATCTGCTTTGAGCCCATGTAGTGAATTTTTCATCTTTTTATGATACTTTTCAACTCTAGACTTTCCATTTGGTGCATTTTTATAGTTTCTGTTTCTTTATTGAGATCCTTTTTGAATCATTGTCATCATATTTTCCTTTAATTCTTTGAACATAGTTTCTTTTCATGCTTTGAACATATTTATGATAGTTGTTGAAAGTACTGTCTGCTAGGGAAGTCCCTGCTGGTCCAGTGGTTAGGACTCCACGCTTTCACTGCTGAGGGCCAGGGTTTGATCCCTGGTCAGGGAACTAAGACTCCACAAGCCACGTGGAGCAGCCAAAAAATAAAATAATAATAATAATAATAGGGCTTCCCTGGTGGCACAGTGGTTAAGAATCCACCTGCCAATGCAGGGGACACAGGTTCGAGCCCTGGTATGGGAAGATCCCACATGCTGCAGAGCAACTAAGCCCATGCGCCACAACTACTGAGCCTGTGCTCTAGAGCCCGTGAGCCACAACTACTGAGCCCACGTGCCACAGCTACTGAAGCCCGCGTGCCTAGAGCCCGTGCTCCGCAACTAGGGAAGCCACCACAATGAGAAGCCCAAGCACCGCAACAAAGAGTAGCCCCTGCTCACCACAACTAGAGAAAGCCTGCGCACAGCAACAAAGACCCAACACAGCCAAAGATAAATAAATAAAATAATAAATAAATTTATTTTAAAAAAAATAATAATAATAATAAAGAAAGTATTGTCTGCTAAATCACTCTTGGTCTACTCAGAGTCAGTTTATATTGACTGCTTTTTTTTTTTTTTTTTTTTTATGGCTGTGTTGGGTCTTCGTTTCTGTGCGAGGGCTTTCTCTAGTTGTGGCAAGCGGGGGCCACTCTTAATCGCGATGCGCGGGCCTCTCACTATCGCGGCCTCTCTTGTTGCGGAGCACAGGCTCCAGACGCGCAGGTTCAGTAATTGTGGCTCACGGGCTTAGTTGCTCCGCGGCATGTAGGATCTTCCCAGACCAGGGCTCGAACCCGTGTCCCCTGCATTGGCAGGCAGACTCTCAACCACTGCGCCACCAGGGAAGCCCTTTGACTGCTTTTTTTTTTTCTCCTAAATATGGATCACATTTTCCTATTTCTTTGCATGCCCAACTTTTTCTTTGATAATTGTCATTTCAGATAATACATGGCAGCAAATCTGATTTCTGATTTTTAAAATTTGTCCTGAGGGGTTTTTGTTGTTGCTCATGTGACTGTTTAGTGACTTGCCTGGACTCCTTCTGCAGGATATATCTCACAGCGGTGTACAGCAGCTGATGAACCTGCTTAGGTCTTAAGTCTTATTTTTATTTTTCAGCCTGGGGCCATCTAGTGTCAACATAGTCTTGTGGCCAATGATTTTTGCAGAGGTTGCGCTCAAACCCCGTGAGCCCAAGATTTGCACCCTCTGCTGATGGATCTGTATGTGGGTTGAGAAGCACATTCTAAGATCAGCCAGTTACCAAGTCAGCCTCAGCCTTTACTTTCCATCAGGGTTTTCTGGGAAGCTTATACAGCCTTTCTGTGGCTCATCTTCCAGTTAAATTTCTGATTGGTCTGCCACTTGCCACTCACCTCAACTAGAACTGCAATCTCAGACTATCAAACCTGCAAGTTTTCCCTGTTTTCTGTCTTTTCGGTTGTTTGCTACTTTTACCAGCAGTGCCCCCTGGGCGTGGGTTTTCAACTCCTACTCCAAATCAAATTAGTCCCCTGTACCAGGCAGTGAAGCTTTTGGTTTTCCTGTCCATGCTGCCCTGATAAAACTACCTTGCTGACCACGTTAGGGGAAGGGGATGGGAACAGCCCCAGGCAAGATGTCCACAAACTCCCATTGTTCTTACTCAAAATTCTAGCCATTTATCATAAATAAATGCCTCACCTTGTTATTTGTCTTTGGTCCATTTCCAGAGCACTGATATGGTTGTTTTTGACAATTTTATCCAATATAAAACTTGTTTGGGGGTGATTGGATTCACTGACCACTTCTTGCTACCTAGACATAAATCCCACCCTCCAGACTCTCTGAGAAATGCAGAGATGTTGGCTTTGTCTAGGGGGTTGCAGGCTTCCTCTTGCCCTCAGAGCAGTTTATGTCAAGTGAACCCTTCTGCGATCCCAGCTCTTTTAAGTCAGCTCGTCCAAATTATGCAATGTCCTTGAGGTTGGTGACACAGAAGGAACACAGTAACTGTGAGCAAGAACTGGAAAAAGGGTAGGTCTTTCATTGGGTGAGTGTTTCCAAGAATTGTGAGCTCAGGAACAGATGAGGAGGGACAAGTAGGAAGACCCTTTGTCTACACTTAACACCTTGTTTTGACACCAATTTCTAACTTTGCATGTGTCGTTTCAGCCTACCTCAACGAGGGCTGCCTGCACAGCCAAGCCATCCGGTGCTTTCTGAGCCTTAGCGTAGCTCTTGTATTTAGAATTGTAATGAACGACGTGAATCTGTGGAAGCAAGAAAGTGTAAGTCAAGGGCAGTTCCTGTAAACCTCAAGTGCTTCAGGTTTTCAGGGAAGGAGGAAAATAAAAAAAGATGCTCCATCCCACACCTCAGCTGACCCACATAAACACCTCTGACCACCGTCTCCCTCCCTCTGGGCTACAAGATCTATCAAGACCAGAAAGTTCTCCAAGAATGCAAAGAGTGTGAGTGGGATTCTGGGGAGATGGCAATTCACCTTCCCCCCGGCAGACAAGCTGGCAGAGTCCAAGGGATCATATGAGGCCACTGGGTTCTCCCGAGGTCTCCCTAGCGTGGGCATGTGCCCCTTTACCCCAGGAGGCCACTGTAGACCTGTGGTCATCCTAAGCAAGAGGGGGACCCAGCAAATCTACCACATAGAAATCCAGTTGAAACTAAAGAGGGCTTGCCCCACTCTGTGGGCTGTAAACACCTACGTTGGGGTGACTTCTGTGAGGGCAGGGACCCTGCCCGAACCCCCAGCACATAGCAGTGACCAGTGAATTGTTGTAAATGAATGAAAAATAAACTCAACCTCAGGGTGACTTGACTCACCACTGCACAAAGTCTTTTTGGCTGTTTTAATAAGAAAAGTGACTATGGGGTTTGAAAGAAAGAGGATCCTCAGGGTACCTCGATCACATATCTGATCCCATCAATGGTGTGCTCGGAACCGCTGATCTCCAAGGAGGCGCCACCCCGGTGGAAGTGCATCTGCTGGGCTGTGTACTGGGTGCCATCGGCAGCCGTCACGCGCATGGTGGGGGGCAGGCTGATCTGTACTGGAAGAGAAGACGAGGGGCAGGGAGTGTGCAGATGGGCGTGGATGGGTCAGGCCTACAGGTGAGGCAGCTTCCCCGGTCACCTGCCCACTCCTGGGGCAAGCTGGTACTATAGACAGGCCTAGACTGCCATGAGCAGGGTGACCAACAGAGAGGGGGCACCTAGCACATGGGGAAGGATGGGGACCAGGCACTGAGTAAGCTGGGCTGGACAGGCACTTGTCCCAGGGCACGTACCTTCCCACCCAGGACCAGAAGGTCAGGGGCAGGACCACCAAGTGGCAGGTCCAGTTTGTTAGCCCTAACGAAGGGGGGAGCCCTGAAAAAATAGGGCTAATGAGTGTGGAAATCAGAATTCCACTCTCCACCTCTGGCCAATTTTGGAATTTACCCACAGGGTAGGGATAGGAAGTGGGGCCTCTTGGGACTATTTTGATTACTTTACTACCCAGCGTGAGTACTCTGTAAGGTCAAGTTGAAGTCATTATCTTCTCTATGATGTGGTTAAAATCTTCATCCCATATCGACTTCTAGAACTAGACCAACTAACAACCCATCCCACTTCATAGAAAGTAGCATCTCTGCGGGGCTTCAATACTTTTATTTTATGGACAAGGAAGCCAACCCGGGGAGGTAGAAAGATTTGCAGAGTCACTGAGTTCATTGGTCAGGGCAGAGCTGGGCCAGAACTGGGCCTGGACGGGACATCACCATTATAGGCTTCAACTTGTCTTCAGAAGACAAAAGACCACATTCTGCGGCAAGTCAGGGAACACACAGACTCCTGGCTTGGGATTGAATTTGATGTGATCATCAACAGATGCTTTCAAACGTTAGGTTCTTGCCGATGGAAAAATGGATCACTCTTCCAGCTTCCTTTTGCCTTGTGCCCCACAGACTTTCTACAGGGAGGTTACTTTGGTGAGACAGCTGCCTTGTTCGTTCCACTGGCTTAGGTCTTAGAGAAATCTCTATATTTTGGAATGACCCAGCCAAAGGGAGACATGGAGAGTGACCCCAGAAAATGACCAAGAAAAGTATCTATGAGGGATAATTTAGGACTTGAAAAGGGACAGTCAGCATCTCTCCTGATAACAAGGTTTTTCTATTTAAAGTCATCGAAGATGGTTATAAACAAGTAAATTTTCTTAAAGAGCAAATAGTAGGTATTTGATATCTGTCAAATGACCCCTTCTTCCCTTCCAAATTATCTAAAGCAGCAGGAAGCTGTGATGAAATTCATAACATAATATGCCAGAAGGCAGAAATCCAGCCTCAAAGATTTTTACATGCCCTTTGGCAGAACAGGTGCTTGGTATTTAGTGCTTAAACTGTAGCCGGCCTCAAAAATCACTGCTCACATGAGAAAAATGGAAGAGCTTTTCAAAGGAGATATGCAGTCATCTGTTCCCAGAGATTGGAGAGCTGAGGAGAGTTAGTACCACAGGAGCAATAACAGAGATCCAGACAAGCATGTTTCCCTTGAAACGCAATTCCCTGCAGACAGACTGTCTCAATTCTCAAGCTGTATCAATAGGATCGCACAGGCCACATTGAAAAATGGCAGCAATTCTGGGCTTATCACTGTGCTTTTGAAAAGGTGAGGCCAAATATCTGTCCTCCCAAAAATCAATTTGCTGAACCTTCCAGATTCTGAAAAAAAATTGATTTAACTTCCAGAACTTACTCCCCTTTGTTTGAAACTAATTTAACCAAGTTCTTATCAGACCAGAGAAAAAACACATGATCTGAGCATTTTCTGTGCTCAAGAAACAACGGCAAAGCATCAAGGTTACAAAAGACTGAGGAACTGACCACGATTGGAGAAGACTAAGGAGATATGATGACAAAAGGCAATGTGTAATCCTGGATTAGATGCTGGATCAGGATAAGGACATTATGGGTAAGTGATGAGATTCAAATGAGGTAGAGTGTAGTTCATCACGTGGTATCAACGCAGTCCAGTTATAAGATATTAAAATTAGGGGAAGTGGGAGAAGGGTATTTGGGAACTCTCTGTACTATTTCTGCAATTTTTCTAGCCTAAAACTATTTCAAAATAAAAGTATAAAAACACAAAGACAGAACCAGTCTTGCTCCTGCAGCTTTCAAAGATCAAAACCTGTTCAGGGGACTTCCCTGGTGGTCCAGTGGTTAAGAATCCGCCTTCCAATGCAGGGGATGTGGGTTTGATCCCTGGTCAGGGAACTAAGATCTCACACGCTGCAGAGCAACTAAGCCTACGTGCCACAACTACTGAGCCTGTGCGCTCTGGAGCCCGCGAGCCACAACTAGAGAGAAGCCCGGGTGCCTCAACGAAGAGCCCGCACGCCGTAACTAAGACCTGACGCAGCCAAAAAAGAAAAAAAAAAACAACCTACTCAGAATCCTGCATCGCTCATGGAGCCTATTTGGGGATTTATCGTTTCGTGCACAAGTCTTTTCGCCTCAAATGCATTAATCTATGTCAGGCTCTGTGCCAGGTACCAGGATAGAAGGATGAATGAGAGATCATCCCTCCTTTCAATGAGCCCAATAAATGGAATGGCTGATAGTACCTATTAAGAGAGCAGTGTTGCCCTTCCCCTTGAACACTACAGGCCCAGTACTTCCAGCCTTTAAGCTTTTCTGGAGCCTATGCATATGTGTTTCGGGGAATTAAAAAAAAAAAAAATCAATCTATCAGTACTGGTCCACCAACTGTCCCTTGTTTACAACAAAATAGAGAAATTGAAAATAAGCTTTAGGGCTTCCCTGGTGGCACAGTGGTTAAGAATCCCTGCAGGGGACACGGGTTCGAGCCCTGGACCAGGAAGATCCCACATGCCACAGAGCAACTAAGCCCGTGCACCACAACTACTGAGCCTGCGCTCTAGAACCCGTGAGCCACAACTACTGAAGCCCGCACACCTAGAGCCTGTGCTCTGCAACAAGAGAAGCCACCGCAATGAGAAGCCTACGCACCGCAAAGAAGAGTAATCCCCGCTCACCTCGATTAGAGAAAGCCCGCGCAGCAACGAAGACCCAATGGAGCTAAAAAAAAAAATTAATTTAAAAAAAGTAGAATTTGAAATTAAAAGCACAGTACCATTTACATTAGCACCTCCCCCCCAAAATTAAATAATTAGGTATAAATCTAACACATTACGTATAAGACCTATACGAGGAAAACTGAAAAACTCTGATGAAAGAAATCACAGAATACCTAAATAAATGGAGAGAGATTCCATATTCCTGGATAGGAAGACTCACTATTGCCAAGATGTCAGTTCTTCTCAATTTGACCTAGAGATTCAATGTGATCCCAATCAAAATCCCAGCAGGTTATTTTGTGGATATCAACAAACTAACTCTGAAGTTTACATGGAGAAGCAAAAGACCCAAAATAGCTGACACAATGTTTAAGGAGGGTAACAAAGTTGGAGGACTGATGCTACCCATCTTAAAGACTTACTATAAAGCTACAGTAGGGACTTCCCTGGCGGTCCAGTGATTAGGACTCCGCGCTTCCACTCCAGGGGGCATGGGTTCCATTGGGAACTAAGATCTCACAAGCCACATGGTGTGGCCAAAAAAAAAAGCTACAGTAATCAAGGCAGTGTGGTCTTGGTGGGAGAATACACAAATAGATCAGTGGAACAGAATAGAAAGCCCAGAAGGAGACCCCCATAAATATATCCAACTGATCCTTGACAAAAGAGCAAAGATTATCAATGGAGCAAAGAGAGTCTCTTCAACAAATGGTGCTGGAACAACTGGACATCCACAGGGCAAAAAATGAACCTAGACACAGACCTTACACCCTTCACCAAAATTAACTCAAAGTGGATCACAGACCTAAATGTAAAGTGCAAAAATATAAAATTCCTCGAAGATAACATAGGAGAAAACCTAGACGACTTTGAGTATGGTGATGCCTTTTTAGATACAACACCAAAGACACAATCCATGAAAGAAAGAATCGATAAGCTGGACTTAATTAAAATTTAAAACTTCTGTCCTGCAAAAAAGAATATCAAAAGAATGAGAAAACAAGCCACAGACTGGGAGAAAATATTTGTATAAGACACATATGATAAAGAACTGCTATCCAAAATATACAATGAATCCTTAAAATTCAACAATAAGAAAACAAATAACCGAGAGACCATAACAGACACCTCTCCAAAGAAGATATACAGATGGCAAATATGAAAAGATGCTCCACAGCATAGTTCATCAGGGAAATACAAATTAAACCAACAATGAGGTGCTACCACACACCTAATAGAATGGCCAAGATCCAGAACACTGACAGCACAAAATGCTGGCAAGGTTGTGGAGGAACCGAACTCTCATTCATTGCTGGTGGGAATGCAAAATGGTGCAGCCACTTTGGAAGAGAGTTGGGCAGTTTCTTACAAAACTAAACATACTCTTACCATATGATCCAGCAATCACACCCCTTGGTATTTACCCAAATGAGCAGAAAACTTATGTCCACAACAAAATCTACACACTGGTGTTCATTGATGTTTATAGCAGCTTTATTCATAATTGCTGAACCTTGGAAGCCGCCACGATGTCCTTCAGTAAGTGAACGAATAAATGAACTGTGGTGCATCCAGACAATGGAATATTATCCAATGCTAAAAAGAAAGGAGCTATCAAGTCATGAAAAGACACGGAGGAACCGTAAATGCATATTACTGAGTGAAAGAAGCCAATCTGAAAAGGCCATACACTTCTGCCAACCTGCTGGTAGCTTCAGAGAGTAACTTTGGAAACAGTAACTTGATATGGATGATAAAATGAGGCTTTCACGAACTATGTGTGGAGTTCAGTGATCCAAATCACAGCTATCTGAGGGCCACTACCTTCACCAGCCCCATCAAGGGCAAATGGTTTTATTTTCTTAATAGTGCAAGAAGGAAATCTGAGTCCTATGACCCACCCCCCCACATACACCTATGCGAATGGACAGTAAACTGTCCCAGCCCAGGTGGGAGTGGAGAGGGAAGTTTCCAAGGAGGTCATGACCGAGGAATCAGACATCCGGGGTCTGGATCCAGCTCGGCCACTAGAGACTGCATGACCATAAGTCCCTCAGCCTCCCAAAGCCTCTGGCTTCAGCTTAAAAAATGCCCGCCTCTGGGCTTGTCATGAGGCTCAGAGGAGACGAGCCCACTTCAAAAAAAATCAGAAGGATGTCTGCAAACGTTAAGCAGGATTTTATGGTTGTCCAGTCTAGGCTTCTGAAATGGAGGCCCCCAAAACCCAGCGTTTCCTGTCTGACCTTCACACGTAGAAAATATGGCAGATCAGACCTGGGCACAGATCAACAGAACAGACAGTGGGTCCTGTGGCTTCTCGGTGTTGCCTCTCTGTCAGCTGAATTTCCTGCTGGTTGGGTCAGAGTGAGCTCAGAGAGAGGCCAGTGCGGGATGAAGGGGCCAGTGGGGAACCGAGTCTACAGACGGATGCTGCCCAAGCAGGGACGAAGTGCCAGGACTCAACACCGGTCTACCCCGAGCCTGAGGCCTGCAGCCCCCAGGCCACACTCTGGATCTCTGCGCATACAGCTCCTGGCCGCCCTGCCTGCCTGCCTCCCCCCATGCCCGCCCGGGGACGGGAGCCTGTCGCCCACCCTTACCTGTGTGGCCATTGTTGATCATAGGGAACGCCCCGTGCTGGACCTCGTAGCCGGACAGGTTCAGAGCCCTCAGGGAAGGGTTGTACCACACTTTCTTCCTGTGCAGGTCGATGGGCGACTGTCTCTTCCCCCCGCAGTTGGGGTACTCCCTCGGCCAGTGTGCTTCATCCAGCAACCCCTCTGACAGGGGGTCACAGTGCAAGGGGCTCCCTGTGGGCACCTCACTCAGGGCCACAGCCTACAGCTCACAGCTGGGCCTGCCCAACAGGAGGCCTGCAGAGGCCACAGTCAAGACCAGAGGCCTGCCTTCTAGAAAGCAGGGCCGGGTCTCCAGAAGGAGGCGGGAGGGGCATCTAAATCAGCTCCACGGACCCTGGTGTCTGGGGGGCTTTGGGACTGGTTCGTAACTTTCCTGTTGCACCCACTGGCCCTGAGAACATGCCTTCGTGTTTTGAAAGCAATGAATGTCTTTAATACATAGCTTTGGCTTTTCCTTTGCATGACTGTCGGCTGATAAATGTACTCGAGGGCTACTTGGGCTTGGCATCCCTGTGTTACTTTCAGGGCCTTTTCCTCACTTCCTCTGAATGGCAGTTTCTCTTTTCCAGCCCCCAACAATACCACGGCCACAGAAGAGAGAAGAGAGGGTGATAAAAGCAAGTCATTATAATGCGTGACTCGGCCTCCAAACAACTGTGCGTCCTGGTCTCATCCATTTGCAATAGGGAATCCAGCTCTCTTTCCCCCTTAGGGGACGGCGTCAACCATAGCTTGTTTTGAGGAAGATGTTTGTACTTAGGCCTCTCACAGCTTCTCGGTTCAATAAAAAGTCAATTCTTTTTTCCTCTGTACCTCTCTTCACTGTTTAATAATACAAACCAATTTGTAGACAATTCTTTCCTAGGGGCAGGTGCCAGGAGCAAGGCCAGACGTCTTGAGCACAGCCCCTTCACGGACCAAAAGGTTTTTTACCAGCATCGGTGTTTCTCAAGTATCCCCACCAGGCATCCGCAGCAGCTGCCGGAGTTCTCCTGGGCCCCGTCTCAGAGGCTGTGCTGAGCTGGGAGGACAGACTCCGCTTTTGGAATCCTCTCTCTTCCTTACCCTCGAACCACTCCCAGTACCAATGGGCCTGACCGAACAGAGGCCCCGGGGTCTCGTGGCACTGGGCCGGGTGGGGGAATCCTCTGGTCCAGACAGAGCCGTTGGTCAGAGTCAGCCGTCCCGCCCTCTGAAGCTGGACTTCCTGAGCCTCGCCACAGTGCTCCGAACTCCGCTGCCCTTGACTTAGAGGACACACATCCACCCTGGGAGGACGCTTCACCCTGTGTCTGCGGCCAGGGCAGACTGTGCAGACAGCAGGCTCTAAACCCTGCTTGCCCCTGGACCCTGCATCAGCCAGCGGCCACGAGCATCCTCTCCGGCCCCACGCCTCCGTCCAGGACAGAGAAGAGGAGGGCCAGCCAGGCACTCTCTCCCCTGCCACCCAGAAGGGGCGTTTCGTGTCTGAACCCCGCTGTCTTCCTCTCTTTGGTCCACACGTGGGCCGGGACCTGTGCTAAATGCCAGGGTTTTCCACTTCACGTCCTATAAGCGGGGTTCTGGATGTGAGACTGGGGTCTCAGCAGGGCCACAGCGACGAAGAGAGGCCAGCCTGGAGGCCATGCAATGGTCACTGGGTTCTCGGCACGTCGAGACGCTCTGGATAAACCGTGTATCATGAAATTTCCTGGAAGAAAGCTCTTGCAGACCCCACACACCCTCGGTGGGGCTGCAGGGAGCCCCGTGCTACTGCTTTATTTTCTGTCTGCACAGCCACGAGGGCAAGTGGCTTTGCCCTTGGAAGCACTAAGCGGGCTCTCAAGCCAGCTTCCGGGGCAGAAAAGCCGAAACCCTGCGGGTGACTCAGGGATCCGGGAATGGGGAGAGTTCTGCCCTCCTCTCCTTAGCCGAGGTCTAAGTTCAGTATGCTCTTGCCCCAGCCCGAGACCCTGAGACCCCAGCAAGCACCGTACACAATCATTGTTCATGGTCGCCCCGAAAGGCCAGGCTTCGTCCTCAAGAAGGGGGTGCCCCCTTCCTTGACGTGATGGCAGAAAGGGGGCATGCAGCCCTTGGGGTGGGCCTTACCTGAGTAGGTCCACTTGGCCCCGTGCTGGGCCTGGGCTCCCAGCAGGAGCAGGGACAGCAGGGTGACCAGAGCCGTCATGACGCTGTGGGTCTGGAATCAGGGCCGATTCTGGGGAAGCTCTTCTTTTAAAAGCTCAGAAACTGTAAATAACAATTTACCAGGTCTGGTCAGCTGATCCACCCTTTGCTGCGCCCACTGAAAAACAGCACGGCCTTCTCACCGGCTTCACTCAGCCAGGTGGGGTGCACCTGTCTCATCACCTCTGGCGTCAGCCGTGATGTGTCCACTTAGCCCAAGGGTTTGGTTGTTCACTGTCTGATTTATGAAAACTCACTCACAGGGTCCCACAGTGCAGCCTTTGTGGATGAGCGACTACAGGCCAGGGCATGGCCCAAGGCAGAGAGAAGCAGGATGGAGAGGCTTTCCCAGAACAATGGCATTTCCTGTGCCCTTGCTCCTGGCAAGGGGGGCCCAGGGAGCTGGCGAGGGGCATCATGGGTGCCTGAAAATGCCAGCCGGATGCCGCGTGGTATTTCCTGCCTGTCTCAGCAATCGACACCTGCCACTCATGCAGACTCAGGGCTGCCCTCAGCCAGGCGGCGAGAGAGATGGCCTGGGTCCCACGTATTGGGCATAAAGTGGAGAATCCAACTGGCGGCAGTCCTATTCTCATCCTAACTCTTTAATCACTGGTGGACCCTTAGCCCCAGCTCACGAGCCACATCCCAACACATGTCCTGGGCTGTCCGAGCTGCTATAGGCATCCGAGTTTCTCCGTGGGATGGATTTGTTCTGACAGCCCAGCCGCAGTGCGCTTGGTCACACCCAAACCCACCCAGCACGTGGATCAGTGGATTGCCTAATCCCCCTGCGTTCACCTAGGTAAACAGTCCTTGAAATTAGCTGAGGGAGAAACTTTTGGGTTTATACCTGCTGACAGGCCAGCTCTTCCCATGCCCTTCAGAGAGGGCACAGGTGAAGGGCAGCCGCGTTCCTGGCCAGAAACAAAGGACCATCTTGTTCTGCAGAACAGAGCTAACGCCCTCTGCAGCCTCTTTTATCTCATGGCCCACTTTTTGCTGGAGTCTGAGGGATGATGGGATGGCAATACGGTAGCATGAATTAACGGCAAGACAGTAGCATGAATTAACCATGGTAAAGAGCAAGGATTCTGCAGCCAGACCCACAGGGTTCAGATCCCTGCTCTGCCACTTACTAGCTGTGTGACCTTGGGCAAGTTACTCAACTGCTCTGTGCCTCCGTTTCCCCAGTTTAATAGGATTTAATGATAGTACCTCCTCCTGAGGCTTCAATAACAAATCTGTGTGTAATACTTGGAGTAGCACCTGGTGTGTATCATTTCCTCTCTCATTTTATGGAGAAAGGAAATGACATCATTGTCACCCAGCCTGTTTGTAAGGGAACTCGAGGTGAGAATGAAGGACTCGATCTCCAACTCGTGGAACTGCTTCCCATGATTTCAGAAATAGGAAACCCACTCTCCAGTCTTTGCTAAGGAAGTCAGATCCCTGCCCGCTGGGCCCCGGTCTGGCTGAAAGGGCCACCTTGTGAGACGCCAGCTCTGTTGAGGACAGCAAGATGGGCATCAACCTTTAGGACCTTTAGATGCACCAGGGAACCTTGACATCCTGCTCAGAAAACAGAAACTGAGACATCTGAATATTTTTCTTGAGAATCACACAAAGAATTAGGGAACTGCAGAGGGAGCCAGAAGGATCACGATGTGGGGAAACCAGGGAGGCTCGCTGGGGTGAGAAGGAGCTCTGAGTAAGCCCGCGCCGTGAGGCAGGGGAAACTGCAGAGAGAGGGAGGCAAGAAGGGGCCGTGGGGAGTGAGAGGAGACGGGAACAGATGCTCGGATAAAAGCGGGCTCCTGGACACACACAGCCACTTCCAATGGTTCCTGGGCTCTCACGGGAAGTGTGGTCCTGAGGCCAATGCTTTGGGATGCCCAGGAGAACCGTGGTGCTTTTATGGCCCCACAGAATCCTCGCAGTGAGTGCAGGGTTTACTTTTGTGCATCTGTAATTTTAGCAACCCTCCCATGGAGCCCTACTGCAACACATGCCTCCACCAGACCTGCAGTTTTGCCCTGGTTTCTCCGTATCTTTGGCTCAGGAAGAGCCAGGGCTGGCTGGTAATCTTCAGCTAATGCTGAGAATAAGTGGTTAGAGTGAGTAGTTAAGTTAATAAAGCAATCAGACTAGTCAAGACCCATCTGCTAACGAGGCACGTTGCTAGAGAGGGGTGGGGGGTCCCCTCCCTCCCCTAGGGAGCGCACTCCAGGGATCTCATCCACACCGAATCAGGCACTTTTGTTGCCTACTTTCTAACTCACTGTGTTCCTCAACCCTAAAATTTTCCATTAACTTTGAACATGAGTTTCTGCCTTGCAATTTGCAAAGCACATTGTTTGCTTTGATGCTGTTTCTCTTGTGTGCCACATTCGACTCTGAACTTGCTTTTTCTGCCTTCATCCAACCACATCTCCAGCTCATCAAGGATGTATCTTATGCTCAACTCCTGTTTTTCTGGAGCCTATGACGTGAGTGGCTGTCTGAGATGAGTCGACAAGTATGCCATTTTTAATCACAACACAATATCAGAAACGAGGAAGGAGATTTGTTCTTCCTTGGTGCCACCACAGCTCTGTGATGGAGGCCCGCTGAGGCCAAGAAAAAGAGAGGGCAGCGAGATGTGGTCAGCCCAGGTGAGCAGGGAAGTACTATCAGCCCACATAAACAGGGAAGCACCATCAGCCCAGGAGGGCAGAGAGGCATGATCAGCCCAGGTGAGCGGAAAGGCATGGTCAGCCCAGGTGAGCAGAGATGGGTGATCAGCCCGGTGAGCAGGGAGGGGTGATCAGCCCAGGTGAGCAGGGAAGTACTATCAGCCCAGGTGAGCAGGGAAGTACTATCAGCCCACATAAACAGGGAAGCACCATAAGCCCAGGGGAGCATGGCGGCACCGTCAGCCCAGGTGAGCCAATGCTCAGGTTTGCACAGGACTGGCATGGAAAATGAATCTGGGGGACTTCCCTGGTGGCACAGTGGTTAAGAATCCACCTGCCAATGCAGGGGACATGGTTCTATCCCTGGTCCGGGAAGCAACTAAGCCTGTGCACCACAACTACTGAGCCTGCGCTCTAGAGCCCGCGAGACACAACTACTGAAGCCCACGCACCTAGAGTCCGTGCTCCGCAACAAGAGAAGCCACCGCAATGAGAAGCCTATGCACTGCAACGAAGAGTAACCCCCGCTCACCTCGACTAGAGAAAGCCCACGCACAGCAATGAAGACCCAATGCAGCCAAACAATAAATAAATAATTTAAAAAAAAAAATTCTGGCTACACAAGAATATGCACATTTTGACTCTAAGTAATACAGACAGGGCATTGTTCTGTTTCATTCAGGAGTTCCAGCTCTGGCACCCTGAAGACTGAGTCATTCTGGACAAGTTAGTTGTCTAGATGAGTAAAGGCTCAATTCTATTTAAGCACCAAGACGTTTAGTCCACTTTGGATTTAAACTTCTAAAGTGGACCCAGGGAACTCTGCTCAGTGTTCTGTAATAACCTAAATGGGAAAAGAATTTGAAAAAGAATAGATACATGTATATGTATAAACTGAATCACTTTGCTGTACACCTGAAACCAACACAACATTGTTAATCAACTATACTCCAATATAAAACTTAAAATTTTTAATATTTAAAAAATAAATAAAGTATGCTATGCTCTTGCCTGCTTTCTTAAATAGATTAAGCTGAATGCAATTAAACTTTTTTTTAAAATATGTATCTATTTTTTTGGCTGCACCACGAGGCACACGGGATCTTAGTTCCCCGAGCAAGATTGAACCTGCGCCCCCTGCAGTGGAAGCGTGGAGTCTTAACCACTGGACCGCCAGGGAAGTCCCAGTTAAACTTTTCTTAATGACTGAGACCCACTAATATAAATATCAGTTGTTATCCTGCATTGTAATATATTGACGCCCGCTGGGCCTATAATTATAGATTCTTCTTCCTATGTGAAACAACCCTAACTGTTATACTTTTGGATTTCTTATTTTAGATATTGAGGGGGGGGATTCAATTGCTCAAATATTAAAGCAATGTACACCTATGTTCATGGGTGAGAGCCAAATTATTAACATGCATAAGGCCAGGGCAGGACCAATCAGAACAGAAATGAGACTTTGTGCTAAGGCAGGGTCTGGAAGCCCCTGCTCTGCCAGGAGTTAACCCTTTAGTTGATGGATTATAAAGAGATTGGGAGATCCTGGGGAAAGGCTGGGTAGCTGGGGCCCTGGAGGTACCAGGGTGTGTATGTTCACTTTTTAATAGTTAGTGTTGCAACATAGGCTGCCAGCTGTTGCATCTTAGTTGTCTGTTTGCCTGCCCTCCTCTCCTGACTTCTTACTTGCTGTTTTTGACCTATTTGGCCAGTGATCAGATGACTGCACTTCTTAGAATTATATGCACAGGAAGAACGGATAGAGCTGAACTGAGAGTCCAGAGGCTGTTCTAAAACCAAAGAATGCAAACACTGAAATATTCGTTTTGACTACTCATGAAATTTTTATTTCCTTTCTGACTTTTGGTTATACCCATATAAGTGAAGCATTACTGAATTGTCAAGTTAAATAACCTACTTGCAGAATATTCAAATATATCCGGCCCCAATTCAGTGGGGCCCATGTTTTCTCTCACCAGCCTCTTAGTGGATGAATTCCCCAATCTTATAGGGTATTTCCAGTCTCATCTGTCCTCCTAGAACCCGGCATCTACCATTTAGTCTACCAGCAGGCATTTTCCTCCATTATATCTATCCTTCTTCCTTACTGGGTACCAGTAACTCTCATCAAAAAACATCCAGACCAAAACCCTGGTGGCAATTCTCCATTATTAATATAGGGATAAGCAAAATAGGATCCAAATACCTAAAAATATTTACAGCTCAGCCTGCCATCCACATTCTGTGCCCCTTGTCTGTGCAAACTCACCGCAGGACTTGCTGTTGGAGTTGGAAGTCCCATTTGCCTTTCCTGCTGGGCTGTCTCTTTGGCTTCTTGGAAGACTCTTGGGCCAGGTCTTGCTTCAGTCCCTTTTATGTACTCCTCCCCAAGTTTATTTCTGTAGGACAGGTTTGTGTGCCTTCACCTCCACCCTTAACTGTTCAATATGCAATTCCAAATCTATACTGAGTCCTAATTCTCCCCTTACCCCCAAGGGACTGTTTACACAAGTAGAAGACTGTAACAAATTGCCACAAACTCAGTGCTTAAAACAAGACAATGTTATTCTCTTATAGATTTGGAGGTCAGAAATCCAAAATCAGTTTCACTGGGCTGAAGTCCAGCATCGGCAGGGCTGGTTCCTTCTGGAGGCTCCAAGGGAGAATCCACCCCTCGTTCTTTTCAGCTCCTGAGGCCACCTGCACTCCTTGGCTCACGACCCCTTCCTTGAATCACACCAATCTCTTGCTTCATTCATCACATCTCCTACTTCCTCCTTTGATCTTCTTGCCTCCCTCTTATAAGGATCCTTGTGATCACATCTAGGGTTCACCCAGGTAATCCAGGATCATCTCCCCCATCTCAGAATCCTTAACTTAATCACACCTGCAAGTCTCTTTTGTAACATTCACAGGTTCTGGGAATTAGGATGTGGACATCTTTGCGGGGCCATTATTCAGCCTACCACAAGGGTTCAGGGGACTACCAAGCTAAATTAAACCATGAGTAGCTGAAAATGGGATTTAGACTTTAAAGAACAGAGGAACAAATCCACAATGTCATGAAATACACCAGGAAAGGAAGGTCTGTGGGAGAACAAGATGGACAACAGCTGACCTGTTGGGAGAACACACAATTGCCAGGCACTTTGTTGAGCTCTCAATGGCCATAATGATATGACCAGAGTCAGCTGGTTGGACTGGAACAGAAACCCAGTAGCCTGAAAAAGTGTCAATAGCATGGAGGAGAAGGGGTCAAAGACCCAATGTAGCCAATCTGCCAGGTGTGGGTGGGACCAGCACCCTTTGAATGTGTCGTGGGAGAAGGAACGGTCAGCCTTTGGCCTGAGTCACGCATGGGGTGCCTCTGCATCAGATACAGAATCCTTTACTCTGTGCCCACACAACCCTCTGGAGGACAGAACAGTACACTGAAATTAAAAATCTTCAGCAAAGGTTATCCCAATACTTCAAATGTGTGACAAATTACTTTTTTTTTTGAAAAATCTCTCTAATAGCATCAGAGATCATCAAGGCAGAGTTATATAAATGGGATAATATATCACCAGAGGTTGGGTTTGTCCCAGGAATGCAAGGTTAGTTTAACATTTGAAAATTACTGTAACAAAAATAAAGGAGAAAAAGATACCAAAAGCATTTCAACATATGGAGAAAAATCAATTTATAAAATTCATCATCCAGAAGAGAAAATCAAAATCCACTTATAATTTTTTTTAAAAACTGAGGGAAAAGGGTGGATTTCCTCAATCTAAATTGTAGATAAAGAATATCTACAAAAAAAAAATTCTACAGCAAACATCATACTTAGTGGAGAAATAGTGGATTTTTCCCATGAGTTTGGGAAAGAGAACTAGGATGCTTGCTACCACAACTTATATCAAATTTTTCCTGAAAGTCCAGGCAAATACAATAAAGGGGAAAAGTTTTAGGTATTAGAAAGGAAGAAATAAAACAGTCTTATTTAGATGACATAATTGGGTAGGTAGAAAATCCAAAAAGATCAACAGGTAAATTATTACAATTAATGAGCAAGTATATAAAGCTAATATACACAAAGTCAATATACTAAATACAGTTGTATTTCTATATAACAGCAACAGAAAATTAGGAAATAAAACTTAATTTTTTTTTAATTTAAAAAGTGATTCCACTACAGGAACTGTCTGCATCATCTTTGTAAATTTTTTGTAAAACTAAAACTATTCTGAAATATGAAGTCTATTTTTTTAAGTATATCATTTACAATGGCATCAGACAATATCAAATGCCCTTGGATAATTCTGATAAGAGATTATTGAGGGAAATTAAAAACCTTAATAAGTAAAAGAATAGGCAAGAATTTCTTAAACAAGATATAAAGAAAAAGATTGTTTGAACGACATTAATATTAGAAACTTTAGCTCATCAAAACACCATACCTGGGCTTCCCTGGTGGCACAGTGTTTAAGGATCTTCCTGCCAATGCAGGGGACATGGGTTTGAGCCCTGGTCCAGGAAGATCCCACACACCGCAGAGCAACTAAGCCCGTGCACCACAACTGCTGAGCCTGCGCTCTACAGCCTGCGAGCCACAACTACTGAAGCCCACGCGCCTAGAGCCCATGCTCCGCAACAAGAGAAGCCACTGCAATGAGAAGCCCACGCACCGCAACAAAGAGTAGCCCCCGCTCGCCGCAACTAGAGAAAGCCCGTGCGCAGCAACAAAGACCCAATGAAGCCAAAAATAAATTTAAAAAAAAGAAAAGCCACCATACCCAGTGAAAAATTAAGCCCTATAGTGGGAGAAGATATTTTCAATACATGTAACCAACGTTCATGTCCAGATTGTGTAAAGAGCTCTTACAAATCAGTAAGAAAAAACATGCAACAGCTCATAGACAAATAGGCCAAGACTTGAGTCACTTTAAAAGAGGGACTTTCAAATGGAAATAAAAACAAAAATAAACAAATGGGACCTAATGAAGCTTAAAAGCTTTTGCACAGCAAAGGAAACCATAAACAAGACGAAAAGACAACCCTCAGAATGGGAGAAAATATTTGCAAATGAAGCAACTGACAAAGGATTAATCTCCAAAATTTACAGGCAGCTCATGCAGCTCAATATCAAAAAAACAAACAACCCAATCCAAAAATGGGCAGAAGACCTAAACAGACATTTCTCCAAAGAAGATATACAGATTGCCAACAAACCCATGAAAGGATGCTCAACATCACTAATCATTAGAGAAATGCAAATCAAAACTACAATGAGGTATCACCTCACACCAGTCAGAATGGCCATCATCAAAAAATCTACAAACAATAAATGCTGGAGAGGGTGTGGAGAAAAGGGAACCCTGTTGCACTGTTGGTGGGAATGTAAATTGATACAACCACTATGGAGAACAGTATGGAGGTTCCTTAAAAAACTAAAAATAGAACTACCATACGACCCAGCAATCCCACTACTGGGCATATACACTGAGAAAACCATAATTCAAAAAGAGTTATGTACCACAATATTCATTGCAGCACTATTTACAATAGCCAGGACATGGAATCAACCTAAGTGTCCATTGACAGATGAATGGATAAAGAAGATGTGGCACATATATACAATGGAATATTACTCGGCCATAAAAAGAAACGAAATTGAGTTACTTGTAGTGAGGTGGATGGACCTAGAGACTGTCAGACAGAGTGAATAAGTCAGAAAGGGAAAAATAAATACCGTATGCTAACACACATATATGGAATCTAAAAAAAAAGGTTCTGAAGAACCTAGGGGCAGGACAGGAATAAAGACGCAGACATAGAGAATGGACTTGAGGACATGGGGGAGGGGGAAGGGTAAGCTGGGACTAAGTGAGAGAGTGGCATGGACATATATACACTACCAAAGGTAAAATAGATAGCTAGTGGGAAGCAGCTGCATAGCACAGGGAGATCAGCTCGGTGCTTTGTGACCACCTAGAGGGGTGAGATAGGGAGGGTGGGAGGGAGACGCAAGAGGGAGGAGATTTGGGGATATATGTATATGTAGAGCTGATTCACTTTGTTATACAGCAGAAACTAACACACCATTGTAAAGCAATTATACTCCAATAAAGATGCTAAAAACAAAAAAAGAGGGACTTTCCAGATAGACAATTAACATCAGAAAAAGTTAAAACTCTTTAGTGACAAAAGAAATAAAAATTAAAACCACAGTGAGGTAGCACTACACAGTCATCCTTACCCTGATGGCAAACACTTTAAAGCCTGATAATACCAAATGTCATCAAGACTGCAAAACAATCTGAACTCCTGTCCATTTCTAGTGGGAGAGCATGAAATTGATTCAGCCACTTTGGAAAACTGTCAGTATCTACTGAAGTTGAATATAAACAAACTCTATGACCTAACAATTCTTCGCAAAGGTATAGCCCAACAGGAATCCATACATTTGTGTACAGACAGGCACACGAATATTTGTAACAACCCTATTCATTATAGCCCCAAACTGGAAACAACTCAAATACCCATTAACAGAAGAATGGATAAGTAAATGGTGGTATATTTGTACAACCGAATGAATTAGCTACTGCTCCAGGGAACAACATAGATGAACCTCAAAATATGTTGAATGAAGTCAATCACAAAAGAATAAATAAAATATGACTTTATATTTATGAAGTTCCAAAATGGACAAAACTAATCAATGGTGTTAGAAATGAATGGAAGGGGACATAAGGGGTATTCTGGAGAGCTGGTCATGATTTTGAACTGGTGACAGTTTACACAGGGATGTTGATTTGAGATGATTTAATGAAGTGTACATTTATGATTTGTGCAATTTTCAGTATGTAAAACTTCAATCAAAAAGTTCATAATGAAGGAAAACAGTTTGGCAATTCCTCACAAAGTTAAACATAGAATTGCCATATGAGCCAGCAACTCCTCTTCTCAGTGTAGACACAAAAGAATTGAAAGCAGGGACTCAAATACCTGCACACCCATGTTCACAGCAGCATTATTCACAATCGCCAAAAGGTGCAAATGCCCACCAACAGATGAGTGGGTGAAAAAAGTGTGGTAGACCCAGGGCTTCCCTGGTGGCACAGTGGTTAAGAATCTGCCTGCCAATGCAGGGGACACGGGTTCGAGCCCTGGTCCAGGAAGATCCCACGTGCCACGGAGCAACT
Source organism: Balaenoptera ricei (assembly GCF_028023285.1). Classification (NCBI taxonomy): domain Eukaryota; kingdom Metazoa; phylum Chordata; class Mammalia; order Artiodactyla; family Balaenopteridae; genus Balaenoptera; species Balaenoptera ricei. Next base: position 6,745,407 of record NC_082639.1, on the reverse strand, counting down.
AAGCCCGTGAGCCACAACTACTGAGCCCACGAGCCTCAACTACTGAAGCCCTCACACCTGGAGCTGGTGCTCTGCAACACGAGAGGCAGCAGCAGTGGGGAGCCTGCGCACTGCAGTGAAGACCCAACGCAGACAAAAATAAGTAAATAAAATAAATTAAAAAAAAAAACAAACATAGTAGACCCATGCAATGGAATATTATTCAACCTTAAAAAGGAATGAGATTCTTTTTTTTTAAATTTTTTTCCCAGCTTTATCGGGATATAGTTGACATATAATGTACGTTTAAGGTGTACAACATGTTAATTTGTTAATATTGCAAAATGATTGCCACCATAGCATTAGCTAGGAGTGACATTCTGATACATGCTACAACGAGGATGAACCTTGAAAAGACTGTACTAAGTGAAATACGCCAGACACAAAAGGACAAATATTGCATGACTCCACTTAAATGCGGTACCTGGAATAGGCAAATTCATAGAGACTGAAAGTAGAATAGAGGTTACCAGGGCCTGGGGAGGAGAGGGGAATGGGGAGGTTTTGTTTAATGGGTACAGTTTCTAACTGGGATGATGAAAAAGTTCTGGAGATGGATGGTGGTGATGGTTCTACAACATTGTGAATGTACTCATGCCACAAAATTATACACTTAAAAATGGCTAAAATGTTCAATGTTGCAAGGTAAAAAGAGTTCTGGAAATGGGTTGTACAGCAATGTGAATGTACTTAACACTACTGGACCATACTCCTTTTTTTATTTTTTTTTGGCCTCACCACTCAGCTTGTGGGATCTTAGTTCCCAACCAGGGACTGAACCCAGGTCCCCTGCAGTGGGAGTGTGGAGTCCTAACCACCAGGACCCCACTGCAGGGACCACCAGGGAATTCCCTGAACTATACTCTTAAAAATGGTTACAGTGGTAAATTTTATGTTATGTATATTTTACCACAATTTTTTTACATTCTTAAGTTTTATGGTTAGAATGAATTTCTTTATATGTATTTTACCACAGTAAAAAAAAAGAGTTAATAGTCAAAAATTCTTTGTTAATTTGAAAACATAGATCAAATGGACACATTTCTACAAAAACGCAATGTAACGTAATGTCTCTTAGGAAGAGACAATCAGAACAGTCCTATAATTATTAAAGAAATTGAATCAACTGTTTAAAAATATTTTCACAAATCAAAAACAGGCCCATGAGGTATTACTGGAGAGTTTTCCCAAACATCTAAAAAACAAATAATTCCAAATGTACATAAAACATAGCCTAGAACAGGGATAGGTAAACCACGGCTTGTGGGCCAAACTTGGCCAGGACAATTCTTTTACGTATTGTCTGTGGTTCTTTTCACACCATAACGGCTGTGCTGAGTAGTTAGGACAGACATCATAGAATCTGCAAAGCCTAATATTTACTCTCTAATGTTTACTATCTGGCCCTTTACAGAAAAAAACATGCCAAAAATAGAGAACTCTCTCCAACTCATTTTATAAGGCAAGTATAGCTTTGGCACCAAAATCTAACAAGGATAGCATGAAAAAGAAAAATTATAAGCCAATGTCACTTGTGAACTTAGAAAAAACCTAAACAAGACAGGAATGAATGAATGAAAGTCTTCCTGAGACTTTTTTTTTTTTTAATATTTATTTATTTATTTATTTATTTGGCTGCGTCAGGCCTTAGTTGCGGCACGCGGGATCATCGTTGGGGCATGTGGGCTCAGTAGTTGTGGTGAGCAGGCTCTCTAGTTGTGGAGCACGGGCTCTAGAGCACGTGGACTTAGTTGCCCCATGGCATGTGGGATCTTAGTTCCCCAACCAGGGATCGAACCTGCGTCCCTTATATTGGAAGGCAGATTCTTAACCACTGGACCACAAGGGAAGTCCCATCTTCCTGAGACTTTCCTAGTTTTCAGCCTATATTCACTGGGCATTTTGGGTCCCTTAGATGAGTGTCATCTTTTTATTGATCAATCTCTTCCAATTCGTTTACTCAACCCTGGAAGGCACCATTTCTGGCTAAGCATCCCCTTTTCCTTGCCCACTTCCCAGCCCCTCTTGTAGCTAATCGTAGTCATGTCTCTCACTGAGACATAAAAGGTAGTCAGCTGGGGACAGTTCCGGGAAATCTTTTGCTTTCTTATAAAAACAGGCAAGAGGAGAGCTTGCCAACATTGTTTCTTCCCCCTTTTTTGGCACTAAAATCAGGTGTGATGCCTGGAGCTGAGGCAACTATCTTGTGACCATGAAGATAAAAAGCCAGGGTGCTAATGATGGCAGAGCAGAATGAAAGGAAAGTTGGGTCCTCAATGGCTTCATAGAGCAGCTGAAGCAGTGTTAACAACTGCCTCTAGACGTCTTGTTATCCAAGAAAAATACCTTTTTTAATGAGTCTCTGGTAGTTGGGGGAGGGGGGCTGTCAACTGCATATAAAAGCATGTGATACATCCACAAATATACAATATTTCTGTCACTTTTCTAAGCTATGCTTTCACAGAGCTTACATTCTGGTTGGAGGAAACAAATATTAAAAGTAGATAAGGTTTTTCAAATAATTATAAATACATTAAGAAGATAAAGCAGGATAATGAGACGGAGGATGAGGGGAAGGTGGGAGGAAGAAGACGGGGGGGTCGGGGAAGGCCTCTCTGAGGTGACATTTGAGCTGAGGCCTGACTGAGAAGGAGCAAAGTGAAGATCTGAGGGGAAGAGTATTCCTGGCAAAGAACAGTTTTTAAAAATTCATCTCTTTATTGCATATTGCTATTTTTTTTAAGTGTATAGTCTCATAACCCATACAACATTTTTTTCTTGGTACTATAGCAACAGTCTTGCAGCTAAAGACTAAGTGGTTCCAACTGCTAAGCTAATAAGATACAAGACATATAATTAAGTTTACAAATTATAATGCTTTTTCTTTTTGGCATTAATTTAAAAACAAACAAAAAAACTTTTAAAATACACACCTAAGAGGAAAGTGGACACTTACACCAGCACCAATCTAAAAAGTAGTTTGTTTTTTTTCAACAATGGCACATGGAATTACCTGCACACAGCTTTCAGGGAAAGAAACAAAAAATGGAAATGGCAAAGGAGACCCACCAGGATGGCCACCCAAAGGTGGGAAGAAATTCGGTAAGTGTGAAGGTCACCCACACACAATCCATTAATCCCCTGATCCATCGTCAGCCTGATCTAAGCCACTAGCTCCCTTGCTTGGACACCTGCAGTGACCTCCACCTGGTCTCCCACTTCTACTCTGGTCCCTGAAGTCTATTCTCCAAGTGGCCACAGAGATCCTTCTAAAACATGAGCCAGCTCAGGGCAATCCTTGCTCAAAGCCATCCAATGGCTCCAATCTCACTCAGGGTTACAGAGTCCTCACCATGACTTCCAGGCCGTACACCATCTGCCCTGCTCTTTCTGCAACACCATCTCCTACCACTCCGCCCTCTTCTCCTGCTCTTCCTTAAACCTACCAAACGTGCTCTCACCACAGGGCCTTTGCACCTGCTGTTCCCCCTGCCTGGAATGCTCTTCCCCCAGATAACTCATGGCTCCTCCTTCATCCCATTCAGATTACTGCTCAAGGGCCATCTCTTAAGAGAAGCTTTCTCTGACCACGCATCCCAAAACAGCCACCTGTCGCTCTGGGTCCTTCATATTTATTCCTGTGCTATAGTTGTGAAGGCCGGCCAAATCTTCTTTTTAAGTTCTGAGTCTGATCTTTTTTCTGTGCTGGAAGTCCTTAGCGTTAAGGATGGGGAGAATTGGGGTGAATTCTCAAAGTCAAAGTATTCTTCTTTTCACTCCTGGGTTTGCTCAGATGTTGGGCTGCTGCTTTAAATCATCTATTGTTGAATACCTCATAGAAATAAAAGTATATTTTTTAGAAGTCTTATGCAAATTTGTGGATATTTTCTTATTTTTTCCAGCCCCCTGGCTCCAATTTCCCTAAGCCCAGGTTTCAACAGTTCCACCTTCATGAACATGAATAGGTTTTTAACAAACCATTAAAATCCTTATAACTTGCAGACAGACCCACCGTGGATAAATGACCCACCTTCCATGGTGTCCTCGGAAGTATTAGATTTAACCTCTCAAGAGCCCCAATTTACTTCCTACTTTGTTCACTGACCTTCGATCCTCATTAGAAAAATGTTAATGATGTTATCAACACAGGCGATTTCCCATAGCCAAGAGGAATAATTAAAGGGGCTGGTTTGCACATTCAGGCCTTCCTCGGCTACCCCAGCTTGGAGAGGAAACCAAGAGTACATTTATCAGTGAGGAAGTACTGGTGCCAAAACTGGGCATAGCCAAAAATTCCATAATCATAAGATTATGAAGTGGGATCAACTGTACTCAGGAAGATTTACAAGGAAGTTACCCTCTAGTGAAATTAAAAGACCAGTCAGTGGGAAATAAGATAGTGACAACTGGCATCTACTCGTCCTCATTTTAATTTTCTGGTTGAGCGGAGTCCTGTACTCTCTGAGGTCAAAGAGTCCCAGGTCACTCACCTTCCTTGGCCAAAATACTTGAGAAGTGGCCCTAAGAATACCTTATGTTAGATTTTGATTTTCTTCCCGTAACGGGTGATCCGTTGAAATATCCTGGAAAACACAAAGAAGAAGCCAGTGCTGTATTTTTGCTTATCTTCAATCCCCTGCATTTTGTTTGCTTCTCAGTCATGCTTGCAGAAACAAACTTCTCAAGGGCTCATTCCTTGATTACTTGCCGGGCACCCTCCATGCGGTCACGCAGAGGAGCGCTGCCAGAGTGGATGAAGCCGTGTTCCCCTAAGCATGCCGTTTTTCTAGCTGAAGCATATACTGTGCGCTCATGACATCCAGTGGTCAGAAAAATACCATGCAGAATTTTTTAAACTTTTATACAAGAGCCAGGGTAACTGCAAACAGCTGATCTGTAGAGGGATAAAGGATCCACAGTGAAAGAGGGATGAGTTTGGTATCTCGCTGCTGAGATGTCAAGGAGAATCCAGGCTGGACCAAGAAACCTATTTGACGGATGCTCAGGAAAGGTGGTTTAGCTTTTCCCAGAACACTCGTGGATGAGCTAGCTGTCTTTTCATTCCTTGTCTGTAGCCACTGCTGCTGTCCACTCCTCCTTGGGCAGTGAGTAACACGGCCTCTGCCTCTTCTAACTAACCCTGCACTATAGCAACACAAGCTTCCAGAAAAGCATAGACCTTAGTCACAGGAAGTGCTGCGGTCGGCACCCCCTCACGTAGGGGGTTGTTACATGTCACTCTGTGAGGGGAGCAGGATAGAAACACCCTGCTCTCCGGCAGTATCTACAATGCCATACAACCCAATTCCTGGTACGCGCAGTGAGAAATCCCCCTGTGATACTGGCCAGTCACATCTCGAGGTTGGCATATTTTCACCTCTTCTTTCGGGATGAACGAGGATCTGCACCCCCCAGGTCCCCCTTCAAAGAAGGACTTGTTGCCCCAATTGTCATCAAGAAGCCTCCAGCTATGGTTCCTTCAGGAACTACCTCAGCTGCAGGATGGCATCTTGCCTATGATGATCACCTCTCCCAGTCCAGCCCACCCCTGCGACTGACCACACGGTGGGTATAAAGGCCCAGCCATCTCAGCCCTCCAGGGATGACTTTGCGGGACAATATAGGCTCGAGAGCTCCCCAGGGTGGGCTGAGATCTGTCAGACCGGTTCAACTTCCCCCCTGCCCACCCCTGCTCTCTGCCCTTTCCTTCCATAGGTGTTCGTCCCTAATAAACATCCATTGTGCCCAACTCCAAAAAACAAAAAAGAAAAGGTGGTTTAGGGTCTTTGCTCAGAAAATGTGGTTTAAGGTCTTCCCTGCCGGTCCAGTGGTTAAGACCTCGCACCTCCACTGCAGGGAGTGTGGGTTCAATCCCTGGTTGGAGAACTAAGATCCTGCATGCCACAGGGTGTGGCCAAAAAAAAAAAGATGGTTTGGATTTTCAGGAAATCCCATTTCCCAAACCATCAAATATGTGGTTATAGAGAAAGTGATAGAATTTTTTAAATTGAGGTGAAATTTCCATAACATAAAATTAACCTTTTTAAAGAGTACAGTTCAGTGTCATTTAGTTTATTCACAATGCTGTGCAATCCCCATTTTATCTAGCTCCAAAATATTTTCATCACCCCCACGAAACTCCTGTGCCCATCACTCTCCATTCCCTCCTTCCTCCAGCCCCTGGCAACCACCAATCTGCTTTCTGTCGCTGTGGATTTACCTGTTCTGGATATTTCATATAAATGGAGTCATACTGTATGTGACTTTTATGTCTGGCTTCTTTCACTTAGCATTTTTTTGAGGTTCATCCATTTGCAACATTGTATTCCATTTCTTTGTTTATCCATTTAGCTGTTAATGGACATTTCCGTTCTTTCTACCATTTACCTGTTATTAACGGTGCTGCTGTGAACATTTGTGTGCAAGCCGTTGCTTGAGTACCTGGTTTCAATTCTTTTCGGTATAGCCTAGGAGTGGAATTGCTAAGTCATGTGGTAATTCTATTTAACTTTTTATTTTAATTTTTATTGGGGTATAATTGATTTACAATGTTGTGTTAGTTTCAGGTGTACAGCAAAGTGAATCTGTTATACAAATACATATATCCACTCTTTTTTATTTTATTTTATTTTTAATATTTATTTATTTATTTATTTTGGTTGCACCGGATCTTAGTTGCGGCACTCAGGATCTTCGCTGCAGCATGCAGACTCTTTAGTTGCGGCACGTGAACTCTTTAGTTGCCCCTACAGTTGCAGGATCTAGTTCCCCGACCAGGGATCGAACCCCGGGCCCCCTGCACTGGGAGCATGGAGGCTTACCCACTGGACCACCAAGGAAGTCCCTATCCACTCTTTTAGATTATTTTCCTGTATAGGCCATTACAGAGTATTGAGTAGAGCTCCCTGTGCTATACAGTAGGTCCTTATTAGTTACCTATTTTATATATAGTAGTGTGTATGTGTCAATCCCAATCTCCCAATTTATCACTCTCTCCCCATTTAACTTTTTGAAGAAAAAAAATTTTAGGCTCCTTGAAATTGAGAGGGAAAATTGAAATAGATTTTTAGATTCTTTGAAATGGATAGAGGAAGAATTTCATTTAGACCAGGATCAAATTTTCCCAAATGACCTGTTGATCTAACTTGCTAGCCCTATCTGAAAGTACCCACCAGAATGAATGCAGATGGGTGACATAAAAGAACCCATTCAGGGGAAAGTTAATTGCCTAAGGATTCTCTGTTGGCATTTGTTTAGCTTGAGATGACAGCTCAGCAAACAGAAATTCTTGCCCCAAATCTTTGGTATGAACTCTGTCATAACATTTTGTTTGAAAATTGCCTGCAGACCTAGAATGAATTTGGACAGCCAAAGTGAATTAATTAAGCTGAAAAGAACTCTCAAAACAATGATTTCCCTGGTGTGTTTTTTATTCAAAGCTTCCAGGTCACTAATTTGTCGTGTTTTCTTTAAAAGGAGAAAACAGTGAGGGGGTGTACTGGGTGCCCTCTACAGTAAAATATTCTTGATTTTAGCATCAATGGAGAAGGAGCTGCTTGGCATAAACAAACGTTCCCTTTAAGCCCCCATGATAAATATGTTAAACTTTTTGGATGAAATGCTTTCTAAAACTGAGCGTTTGATTTCCTGTTTCCTTAAACAGAGCGTTCTGAATGTGATTATAAACACATTAGTCAGACCCAGTTTGAGCTACAACACAGTGGTCTTCTCAAGAGCGAAGCTTGGAAAGTGGGGGTAGTGCCTGCAATCTATTTTTTTTTAATGTTTATATATTTATTTATTTTTATTTATTTGGTTGCACCAGGTCTTAGTTGCAGCAGGCGGGCTCCTTAGTAGTGGCAGGCAAACTCTTAGTTGCGGCATGCATGTGGGATCTAGTTCCCTGACCAGGGATCGAACCCGGGCCCCCAGCACTGGGAGCGCAGAGTCTTATCCACTGCGCCACCAGGGCAGTCCCTGCAATCTACTTTAAAATCCTTCAGCAGGATCTATCTGTACATGTGAATTAGTTTCAATCTACTTCCTAGGGGCAGCCCGCTCGGCTAAGCTGGAAATGCAAAAATCCAAAGGTAGTTAGAACCTACATTTAAAAGACTCATCAGAGACACTGCTTTGGGAAAGATCCTCCGTGTTCCGCTTACTTTCTGCAAGTAATAAATCCTCCCTTCTCCCAGTATTTGGCTTGGTTGTGTCTTTTGGCTCAACGCTCGCCAAGAGGTGAACCCAGTTTTCGCGTAACATAATGTTATTATTCGTTGCTGTGAAAGACCAATGTGTTGGTATAATTTTTTCCTTAAAATTAATGTAATTAAATAGGATTAATTCGGGAATTCCCTGGCGGTCCGGTGGTTAGGACTCGGCGCTTTCACTGCCGGGGCCTGGGTTCAGTCCCCGGTCGGGGAACTAAGATCCTGCAAGCCACAAGCCTCGTGGCCAAAAAAAAAAACAAAAGAAAAGAAAAAACAAATAAATAAACAGGATTAATTCATTGCAAACAATAATAAAATAAAAGACTCATCAAAAGCTCACGTTGGCTCTCTTTATCTTCAATCAATGCCAGATGGTTTGTTAACTAGCACAGTGGGTGCTAAGAATAATTTTTCATTGATGAAATGATGGAATTGCCGAGGATATTGTCTAGGATCTAGACTCTAGACATTCCTACCTGTGTATGAGCAGGGGGTATGAATCTAATGAGCCTCCCACACGTAATTTTAATTCTTTAATAGCCACCTTTTTAAAAAGTAAAAAGAAACAGTGAAATTAATTTAAATAATAAATTTATTTAATCCAGCATATCCAAAATATTATCATTTCAGCAAGCAATTTATAAGAAAAATATTTATGAGATATTTTGTGTTATATTTCATGTACTAAGTCTTGGCAATCCATTGTGTATTTTGCATATCACTAGCCATACTAGCACTGTGCTAGGAGCTTTATATGCATTTTATATCTCTAATCCTTAAGACAACCCTGAAAGTTAGGGTATCTTTGGGCCCATTTTACAGACGAGCAAATGGAGGCTTGGAGGAATTCAGTAACTTTCTCAGGTGATATAAAGGTGTCAGTGGCAGCCTGGCCAGCCAGCGGCAGCCAGGTGTAGTGGATAATATAATCACATCCAGATCCCCTCTTCATGGCAGGTAACCATCCTCCACCTGGTGATGCGGGCATACAAAGGCCCAGCCCTCTTGCCTCAATTTGGGACCAGAGCTTTCCTACAGGATGGGCCTCAGTTGCAGCTACTAGGGTTGCCTTCTCCCTGTGCCCAGTCCTGCCCTCCTCACTGCCTTGGGCATCTCTCCCCAGAGACTCCCCAGGCAACCTCTGCAGTGTTTTCACGGGAACCCCGTCTAAGACACCAGGACCCAACTCAGACTCCAAAGCCCTTGCTTAGGAATTTCTCCTTCCTTACGAGCTAAGCCTTGGCAGTCTTCCCGACACCGTGTCTCCCTACCAGGTTAGAGAACAAGCAGAGGAGTCATTTCTCATGTGGAAAGGGATTTTCCCAAGAGGGAATGGAGCCCTGCATTACTGACCCTTGGGTCTCTAGAAGCTCTGCAATATGAACTCATTAAGGAAATAAACTAAGGGGTAAGTTATCTGCATTTTTAGAGCACACACACACAGAGCAATTAACAAGAATAACATAGCGATGATTTCTGAGGAGTCCCCCCCCACCCCGCCCCATAACAAAATGTATCTTTAAAATGTTCATTGAAAAATAGCAAGAATCTTCACAAAGCCTTTGTCACCTGAATCTTTGTGTCACTTTCAATCAGCCCAACCTCAGAGATTACAGCAGCAAAATTCTCAAGTCGGCCAATAGCAGGTCAGGGTCACCTGGCAGTCACCCCTGACCCAGTTGCCCATCCCCAGAGCATGGACTCACCCAAGACCCCTGTGTTCACGTAGAAGCTAATCCGGGGGGCCCTCCAGGACCAGCAAAGACATTGCAGTCTTTGGAGACCCCTTACTGGGAGACCCAGGTGGTTAATTAAGCAAAACAGCCCTAGTCACTGAATTTGAACTTTCTGTTCAGCACAACCTTATGCTGACTATGCATTTGATTCCTGGGGTCCCTCTGGTGAAATTATGTAAGGCTTTTTCTAAATAATCAAAGGAACTTTTGGAAACATGCCCTAGCTGGTCCTTAACACCCCACTGGGGAAGACAAAGCAAAAGGAGACTGAAGAAAATGCATCACTTTTATTTACTTCTGGAACCCAGGGCCAACTCTGCATAGCAAGAAAAGTCATCATCAAACAAACCCTTCCCCAGAAAAGAAGAAAAGGCCGAGGGCCAGAGTGGACGCTGCAGGGCCCCACCAAGAGGTCCACCTAGCTTGTGGCTCATAACCCCGCTGGGGGCGAGGAAGTGAAGATGAAAACCCAGCTGAAGCTAGCCATGGGTGCTTCCCCTCCTCCCCTCCCCCCGGCCATTCCCTTTCTCCAATCTGCCCTAGGGGCACACATGATGTCACCCCCTCTTGTCGGGGCCACCCCTTACTGTACCTGATCTGAATCCCAGCCACAGACAAATGTGTGTGGACTACGAAACTGTACACTACAAGTAATACATGTTTGTTTTTAAAATAAATAAATGAAATAAATAAAATAAAATAAAGCAATAAATTAAATATCCAAGTAGTATATCAAGGAATAAAAATAAATCCATTTCCTTTCCTCCACTCAGCCCACTCCCCAGAGGCAGCCACTGTTAACTGTAGGTGTGTGTCCTTCCAGATATTCTCTAGATGCACACATACACACACATGCACACACAGTTGGGTTCATATTATGCAGATGGCTCCAAGGTTAGATTTTTTTTCCACCTCTGTATCGTGGACATTTTTTTCATGTTGTACAGATTTTGAGCAGAGCAGGACCACAATCTGATGATTCAACTACCCTGGGCACACTGTGCAGAGAACAGGCTGCAAGGAGCCAAGGATGGAAGCAGTGTGACCAGTTAGCAAGCAATGATAACACAGGAGTGAGATAACCTACGCCCAGCCTACCTGGGTAGCAAGGGAAGTAGTGAGAAGCGTTTGGAGAAATATCTAGAGCTTGCACGTATTTTTTTTTTTTTTTTTTTTTTGGCCTCACTGCGTGGCTTGTGGGATCTTAGTTCCCCAACTGGGCATCGAATCTGCACCCCCTGAAGTGGAAGCACGGCGTCTCAACCACTGGACCACCAGGGAAGTCCCTGGAGCTTGCATGTATTTTGAAGGCAGAGCCAACAGGAATTGCTGATGAATTGGATCTGGGGTGTGAGAGAGAAGTCAAGGTTTGACCTAGACCTCAAGGTTTTGACCTGAGCAACTGGAAGATGGGAGCTGCCATTTCCTGAGACAGGAAAGACATGGTCCCCCAAAGACAAAACTGCAGCAAGAACTTGGGGGCGGGTGGTTCACTCAGGGGTGATCCAAGCAAGCAGAAGAAGGGAGCAGGGAGAGTGAGACAGTTAGGAATAATACATCTGGGACCGTGTCATGTTTCTCCTTGAACACATAAATAAACATGCGGACACACATGTGTGAATTCACATTCCCCTCCCCACACTTTTTGCTTAAAAGCTAGCATTCTACAAAACCTGTTATGCACCTAGCTTTGTTCACATTACAGTAGATCCTGGCAATCACTCCTTGGACATGCTGAGTTTGAATGTTCATTGGCCCCAGAGGGAAAAGTGAGCTGGCCCTTGAATGTGCGTGTCTGGAGCTCACAAGAGGATCTGGCTTGAGATATAAAACTGGGAGGCAAGTGAGACCACCCAGGGCATGACTGTAGATACAGAAGTGGTCTGGGATGGAGTCCAGGGTCACACCATTGACACAGTATATTTTAAAATTTTTTGTTCTAGAGATGTTCAGTCATGCATAAAAGTAGAGATAATGGTATACTGAGCTTCCTTAAGCTCACCATTCAGTTTCAACTATTATCAACATTTTTCCAACTTTGTTTTATCTCCTACCACATGCACTTTTTTTCTTTTTTGGGATATTTTAAAGTAAATCCTGTGTCATTCTGCCCTTAAATGCTTTGTTACATCTCTAACTGACAAGGCCTTTAAATAATAATAATAACCACTGTATTAGTTTCCTATTGCTGCTGTAACAAAGTACCACAAACTTAGTGGCTTAAAACCATACACACGGGCTTCCCTGGTGGCGCAGTGGTTGAGAGTCTGCCTGCCAATGTGGGGGACACGGGTTTGAGCCCTGGTCCGGGAGGATCCCACATGCCGCGGAGCAACTGGGCCCATGAGCCACAACTACTGAGCCTGCGCGTCTGGAGCCTGTGCTCCGCAACAAGAGAGGCCGCGATAGTGAGAGGCCCGCGTACCGCGATGAAGAGGGGCCCCCACTTGCCGCAGCTGGAGAGAGCCCTTGCACAGAAATGAAGACCCGACACAGCTAAAAATAAATAAATAATAAAAACAAAGGAATTCTTTAAAAAAAAAAAAAAACCATACACACTATAATCTTACAGTTCTGAAGGTCAGAAATCCAAAATGGGTTTAAAATCAAAGTTCGGGCAGGGCTGCGTTCCTTCTAGAGCCTCTAGGGGAGAAAAATTTTCCTTGCCTTTCCCAGCTTCCAAAGCCTCGTACATTCTCTAGCTTATATAAAGCCCTGCATCACTTCAACCTCTACTTCATGTTTCCTCTCTGCTTTTGACCTTCCTGCCTCCCTTTTATAAGGATCCCTGTGATTGCTTTGGGCCCACCCAGGTAATCCAAGACAATCACCCCATCTCAAGTTCCTTAAATTAATCACATCAGCAAAGTCCCTTTTGCCATGTAAGGTAACATATTTCTAGATCTGGATTAGGATATGGGCATATCTTTGGGGGCCATTATTCAGCCTGCCGGAATGACCATGCCATCCTCACAATTAATGAAATTTACAGTAACTCCTTAATATCATCTAATACCCAGCCCATATTTAAATGTCTCTGATTTGTTTCCAAAGTGTTTTTTACATTTATTTTGTTTGGATCTGGAGCCACATTGTGGCAGGTTGTCAGGTTCCTGTAAGTCTCCATTTTCCTCTACCAGTCACTCCTTCCTTCCTATTTCTTTTTTTACAACTGTGATTCGTTAGAGAAACTGGGTCATTTGTCATGTGGAGTATGTGGATTGCTTCCTTGTGGTATAATTTAACCTGTTCCTCTGTCTCCTGTGTTTCCTGTGAAAGGGCAAATCTAGATCCAGTTTCCTTTTTTTTAGCAGGAATCCTTCAGACTTTGGTCCTCAGTATTTTCTATAACATCAGGTCATGAGGACATGTCTGCTGGTCCTGGTACTGTAATGTGAGGATTGATCACAGGGCGAAGACAGTAGAAGCCTCATGCCTCCCCCAGAGCCAGAAAGCAGTCTGCAAGAGGTGAACTTGGGCATCATGCAACCACACACGTCACTACCAACCTTCTGCCTCACTGCTTTAGCATCCATTGATAATTGTTATTGCATCAAGGACACACAATGTTTATTTTCTAATTTTATCAGTCTACATTAATTATCTGGCATTCTTCTGTAAGCAGAGCTTTCCCGTATCAATGGACGGTACTTGGTTACCCTGAAATATAGTTTCTTTTTTTTTTTAAATAAGTACATTTATTTATTTATGGCTGCGCTGGGTCTTCGTTGCTGCGTGCAGGCTCTCTCCAGTTGCGGTGAGCCGGGACTACTCTTCGCCGCGGTGCACGGGCCTCTCACCACGGTGGCCTCTCCCGTTACGGAGCACCGGCTCCAGGCGCATGGGCCTCAGCAGTTGTGGTGCGTGGGCTCAGTAGTTGTGGCTCACAGGCTCCAGAACACAGGCTCAGCTTCAGCAGTCGTGGAGCACGGGCTTAGCTTCTCTGCAGCATGTGGGATCCTCCCGGACCAGGGCTTGAACCCGTGTCCCCTGCACTGGCAGGCGGACTCCCAACCACTGAGCCACCAGGGAAGCCCCTGAAATACAGTTTCTACCAGGATAAATGCTCTCATTCTTTTCCTTCAATTACCAATTTCCAGAGAAAAGAATTTATGTTATAGTCATCTCCAATGGTAACAAATGAGACGGGCATATTTTTAAGCATTTTTTTCCATATTTTTTTCTTGTTTATCATTGACTTGTGGATTTTTATATATTTATTATGGTAGAACTCACTACAGTCATCTACTATTCTTCCCCCCCCCCCCCTTTTTTTTTCTGGCAGTGCCACTTGGCTTGTGGGATCTTAGTTCCCTGACCAGGGATTGAACCCGGGCCCGGGCAGTGAAAGCACGATGTCCTAACCACGGACTACCAGGGAATTTCCATTACTATTCTTCCTATATCCATTAAGGTTTGACCAGAACCACTAAGAATGAACTATAGAAGAAGGTACTATTTTGAGGTTTTGACCTTGGGTGAATGTGGGAGCTGGTCACATAGTTTATGTACAGCTGTGTTTCAGTGTAGGCAGACAGTTGAACAGGAAAGATGGACATAAAATGGGGAAAGTAAGGATAACTGGAACCCACAAGGATGAGCTGGACCCATGTTTGTCTATCAATCACCTCCTCCATGCCTCCAACTTCAATGGTGTGGGTGACCTGCAAGAGAAGTCGGGGTTTTCCCTCCAGAGCTGCACACAAACCTGGCTGGAGGAGGTCCGGCAGGAGCTGGAGTTGCCTTGGACCACCTGTGGCTCCACACCAACAAGGTGAACCTGTAATGATCAACATGTGTGAGCTGCAACAGTGCCTGACGTAACACAGACCCTCCCACAGAAACACGGCTGCTTCACTGCTGAAGGTATGTGTGGCCGTCCAATGAGCCACACATGGTTACCAAGCACCAGAAATGTGGATAAAGTGAGATGTGCTGTATGCTTAAGATGTACACTGGATTTCAAAGAGAAAGTGAAAATATCTCATGAATAAGTTTTTATATTAGTTACATATTGAAATGACATTTTGAATATACTGGGTTGAATAAAATATAGTATTAAAATTAATTTCACCTGCTTCTTTTTACTTTGTTTAATGTGGCTACTAAAAATTCTTAATTGTATATGTGGTTCACATTATATTTCTATTGGGTAGCATGGATATAAACTGTCAGGTCATCTTCAAATGATGACAGTTTGGTTTCTTTCTAATTCTTCTACATTTAATCTATTTTTCTTGTCTTACTGCATTAGCTAAGACCTCCTATTTCATATTAAATAGAACTGTAATGGTGAGGATCCTTGTTATGTTCCCAACTTAAAAGGATGGTTTCTCGGATTAAGGAATTTACTAGTTTATGTTATGGGTTGAGTTGTACCCCCCCTTCCAAATTCATATGTTGAGGTACTAACCCCCAGTACCTCAGAATGTGACTGGTTTTGAAGACAGGATCTTTACAGAGATAACTAAGTTAAAATGAGGTCATTGGCTGGGGTGGGGGCAGGAGGAGTAATCCAATATGACTGGTGTCCTTGTTAAAAGGGGAAACTTAGCCACATAGAGGGAAGACAGTTTGAAGAGACACAGGAGAAGACGGCCATCTACAAGGAAAGAGGCCTGGAGCAGATTCTCCCTCAGAGCCCTCAGAAGGAACTGCCTGCTGACACCTTGATCTCAGACTTCCAGCCTCCAGAACTGTGAGAAAATGTTTTTCTGTTGTGAGTCCCCTTGTCTGTGGTGCTTTGTTAGGGCAGCCCTAGAAAACTAATCCACTCAGATTCAGGAATTTCCCTCCTATTCCTAGTTTTGCTAAGCTTTCTTACCATTAATGACTGTTGACTTTTCTCAAATGATTTTTCCAGGCTATTGAGATCATCATATGGATATTCCCATGTAACCTATGTATGTCGTAGACTACTCTCAGCCATTATCTTTTCAGACATTGCCTCTCTGCATTCTCTCTTCTTGCTGCGGAACTCCAATGAAACTTACGATAAACTTTATCATTCAGTCCTCTGTGTTTCTTAACCTCTTGTGGTTTTTGTCTGTGTCTCCTTATGCTGCATACTGGCTAACTTTTTACACTCAGTCCTCCTGGTGATCAATTCTATCTTCAATTGTGTCTAATTGTCTGCTTTTAATCCATTCATTTTCATTTCTAAAAATTCTATTTGGTTCTTTTAAAATTGTACCTGGTCATTTTTGGAAGTCTCTTCTGATTGTTCATTTTTTCTTTTTTTCTTTTTTTTTTTAATTTTTATTTATTTATTTATTTATTTATTTATTTATTTATGGCTGTGTTGGGTCTTCGTTTCTGTACGAGGGCTTCCTCTAGTTGCGGCAAGTGGGGGCCACTCTTCATCACGGTGCGCGGGCCTCTCACTATCGCGACCTTTCTTGTTGCGGAGCACAGGCTCCAGATGCGCAGGCTCAGCAATTGTGGCTCATGGGCCTAGCCGCTCCGCAGCATGTGGGATCTTCCCAGACCAGGGCTCAAACCCGTGTCCCCTGCATTGGCAGGCAGATTCTCAACCACAGCACCACTAGGGAAACCCTGATTGTTCATTTTTTAAACTCTTTTTTTTTTAAATTTCACATACCATTATTTCGTGTTTTGTATCTGATTGCTCCACAGTCTGAAATCTTAGGTGATCTAAGTCTGTTGTTCATAGATTCTGCTGATTCTCACTCACGATGGCTGGCTTCCTTATGTGTTTGGAAATCATGTATCATGAGCCTGTATTTAGTTGAACTTAGTCTGTGTAATCCTGAGGGCTAAGTTGGGATACTTTCCTCCAGAGAGGAGTAACGTGACACAATCAGCTACAAAATGGAAAAGCAGTGAATGATATATAATAAAATACCCGGTGGTCTAACACTGTGGAAGCACTAAGTGTCCCAGGAGATGAAAAGAGAGAAAACATCTGAGATGGGTGTTAAAGGCAGTGAAAGAAATGGGTAGTTGTGTGATGAAGTCATGTGAGATCCTTTTTCTTTAGAAAAAAATTATTTTCACAGTCACACAGGAATGTTACCACGTAAAATCTCTTTGCAATCCTTGCTAACTTGGCTGGATAAACTTAGCCAGGAAACAGAACTTCAGCCTAGAGGACACTGATACAAGCTGAGCAGGAATTTCTGGGTAATATAGCATCTGGGTCAGAAGAGAGACTCAAAGATTTGCCTTAAAACTGCACTCGTGGGACTTCCCTGGTGGCGCAGTGGTTAGGAATCCGCCTGCCAATGCAGGGGAGATGGGTTCGAGCCCTGGTCTGGGAAGATCCCACATGCCGCGGAGCAGCTAATCCCGTGCGACACAACTACTGAGCCTGCACTCTAGAGCCCACGTGCCACAACTACTGAGCCCATGTGCCACAACTGCTGAAGCCTGTGCGCCTAGAGCCCGTGCTCCACAAAAAGAGAGGCCACCGCAAGGAGAGGCCTGCACGCCGCAGCGAGGAGTGGCCCCCCCTCACCGCAACTAGAGAAAGCCCGCGTGTAGCAATGAAGACCCAACACAGCCAAATAAATAAATAAATAAATAAGCAATCATTAAAAAAAAAACAAAAAAACAAAAACTGCACTCGTGCACATTTTTATCTAGATTGTGTTTGGGGACATGACTTGGGGGAGATGCTGGTGGAGATTGTAGGGAAGCTAAAGACCCTCTATGGATGCCCCCACTAAGGTCGGTCCACAAGCTGCAGAGAAATCAGTACCCCTCCCTCCATTCAGAGAGGTACTGAGCCCGGCCTGGAGCTGACGTTTTCTCAGCCTGCTCCACGCACCCTCTCTGACATGGTGTTTGGAGCCAGAGTGCTTTGTCAGTTGCTGATTACAGGAGAAAAACATTATGCAAACAGCAGACCGGTGCCAAAACCAGCGTGTCATGGTTGCCTGGCTAATGCTGCCTCGAGCAGCCTGCTGAGCTGAGTTGCTGACTGGTTCATCCTCTTGGTCCAGGAAGCCGGGGAGAGATGTGGCTGGCCCGCTAATCCGTGTACCTGCCGGAGTCCAGAGAGATCCTGCTGGAGCCACGGGAAGACGGAGGGGTCTCCTGCCATCCCCACAGCCAGTCCCCACTGGAAAGGGGATCCGGAGGCCTGCAAAGCCTGGATCCCATTCTCCTTTAGATGCTCACGGGTGCAGGTAGATTCCTGAAGAAGGTCACCAGCAAATCTCAGTATTGAGACAATGATATGAGACAATGAGAGGACAATGAGAGTAATCTGAGACTCAGAGAGGGGGTCTCAGGAAGCTAGAAAGTGGAATCCTACATCCCCTATGGAGAAGCACTTCATCCATCCAAAGAAAACGCATTGAGCATCTGCTTTGGGTTGGACGTGGGGACATGACGGTGAATAGGAGAAGTCCCAGCCTGGTCTTCCCTGTCTGATGGGGGAGACAACCTTGCGAGCAGGCGGTATTAGATGTGGGATATACAGGTGCCAGGAGCCCAGAGGAGGGAGCACCCAGTCCACAGTCTGGGGAGTCAGGAGCAGTGTGAAGATGGAAGAAGAGGTAGTTGGTTTACAAGTCCTCCGTACGGGCTCTATTTAAAGCAACATAAGAGGCTTTGGTGTTCTGTCATTTTTATCAGCCAGCCAAAGAGGAAGAGGGTCGGTACCCCAGGTGGAAGAAACCCCACGAACAGAAACACAGGTTGTTGCAGACCTCCCCATGTGTCCCCTGACCCTACAAAACTGCACAAGGGGCAACCAGAGCACAGGGGCTGGGACATCATGCTTCCTTATCCTTGAGCCTCAGGCTCCCTGGCCCTGAACCTGGAATTCTACCTCCCCAGGTACTGTATTTCTGGGTTGTACAAACTAAGGTCATCTCACTCCACATCTGGACATCAGTGCTTTCCAGAAAGCTAGAGATATTTTTTTTAATCAAAGTATAGTTGATTGACAATGTTGTGTTAATTTCTGCTGTACAACAAAGTGATTCAGTTATACATATACATACATTCTTTTTTATATTCTTTTCCATTATGGCTTATCGCAGGGTATTGAATATAGTTCCCCGTGCTATACAGTAGGACCTTGTTGTTTCTCCATTCTATACATACTCGTTTGCATTTGCTAACCCCAAATTCCCACTGCATTCCTCCCCCACTCCTCCTCCCCCTTGGCACCCACAAGTCTGTTCTCTATAAAGACATATTTATTAATATCACTAATTCATTGACTTTGTACAGAGCTTTATTCTTTCCAGTCCATGCTTGGGTTTGGGAAACAGAAACCATCTTCGCCAACACTCAGCTGAGAACCAGACCCGACTGTCTGCATTAAGGTGACTTCACTCTTCCCCTGTCTTCCGGAGCAAGTCTTTGTGCTGCCCAGAGTCTCCTGTCCAGGAAAATGGTTTGATCATCACAAGAAATTGCTGAAAGACCCATCAACTCTTCAGTGGAAAGCACCAACAGACAGTTTGCACCGTAAGATTCTCTGAATCCCTCGAATTCTTGGCTTATTTCAAAATCCTCGTCTTAACCGTTCCCAAAAATCCTGGACCACTGTGTCATGATTCTTACCCAGACCTAATCAAGTCTCCTCATTGAACGATTTGCCTGAAGCCACACTTCCAACTCTCAATCAGTTCTGACCTTGCCTTGCCCCTTCAGAGGCCCTGTGGAAACTTTGCCAAGTGGGATTCCTCCTTACCTGGTAAGCAATAAACTCAACTTGGTGTTCTCAGCAGATTGTGTTGGTGATATTTTTTGGAGCCAGTTTTCAACAGTTCCTTTTTGTGACAACCTTCTGAGTTAGGCAGGACAGGTATTTCTTCCCCCATTTAGCAGATAGGGAAACTGAGGTACTGAAAGTCATAAGGTATGTCCCAAGTAGGGGCAGGACCAGAGACCCAGGCTCAGGGGTTCATCCCCTGACAACAAGCATCAGCTAGTTCCCAGAAGGAAACCATCACTAAGCCAAGGGTGATTCAAAGAGGCCAGAACCCAGCTGCCCACGGGCCCCAGTTAGGAAAGGCCTGGACAGAGCTCTGTAGAAACCAGACATACAATAAAGGTGGTTGGAAAACTCACTCAGGTGGGTTCCCCCAGCACTCTGCCGCAACAACTGGGTACAGGTGAACAGGACTAGGTGATGAGGCTGAGAATGGGAGGGATTGCCATCGTAAGAAATCAAAGGACAAACATGTGACCCCAAGAACAAGAATGTTCAATGTTCATACACGTTCTGTTGCTAACATCAAACGGAGGCACCCAGGAATTCCCTGGTGGTCCAGTGGTTAGGACTCCACTCTTTCACTGCCGAGGATGCAGGTTTAACCCCTGGTGGGGGAACTAAGATCCCACAAGCCACGCGGCATGGCCAAAAATCAAATCAAAAAAGGAGGGGCTTCCCTGGTGGCGCAGTGGTTGAGAATCTGCCTGCTAATGCAGGGGATACGGGTTCGAGCCCTGGTCTGAGAAGATCCCACATGCCGCGGAGCAACTGGGCCCGTGAGCCACAACTACTGAGCCTGCGCGTCTGGAGCCTGTGCTCTGCAACAAGAGAGGCCGCGATAGTGAGAGACCCGCGCACCGCGATGAAGAGTGGCCCCCGCTCGCCGCAACTAGAGGAAGCCCTCGCGCAGAAACGAAGACCCAACACAGCCAAAAATAAATAAAATAAATAAATAATTGAAAACTAAAAAAAAAAAAAAGAAAAAAAGGAGCATTCAAATGATCCATCACCAGTAGACTGGAAACAAAGCTGGATTATTCCTACAGCAGGGCCCTATTGTGTTGTGAAAATGAACGGGTTAGAACCACATGCAGTAATCTCGGGCATGAAATATTGGAAGCCGGGGGCGGGGGGCAGGAAGGGGGTGACAGAGTGAGAGGAAAACAGAGTATAATTCCATTTCTATGAAGTTCAAAGACATGTAAATGATACAATCTATTATGTAGGGGTAAGAGCACGTGTAATATAACTTCAAAGAAAGGCAAGGGAACCATAAACACAGTTCAGGACCATGGGCTCCCCCGAGGTGGGCAAGGAGTGGGTGGAATCGAAGGACCAGGGGTCTTCACAGAGAGCCCCACGTTCTTTTTCTCCAGTGTGCGGTGGTCCCGGTGTCCAGTGGATCTCCATCACCCATAACTGATCTTTATTTTTCTTTAATTTTAATTTTATATTGGAGCATAGTTGATTAACAATGTTGTGTTAGTTTCAGGTGTTTCAGTTATACATACACATGTAACTATTCTTTTTCAAATTCTTTTCCCATTTAGGTTATTACAGAGTATTGAGCAGAGTTCCCTGTGCTATACAGAAGGTCCTTGTTGGTTATCTGTTTTAAATATAGCAGTGTGTACATGTCAATCCCAAACTCCCAATCTATCTCTCCCCCTGACCCACTTTCCCCTGTGGTAACCATAAGTTCATTCTCTAAGTCTGTGAGTCTGTTTCCATTTTGTAAATAAGTTCATTTGTATCTTTTTTTTAGATTCTGCATATAAGCAATATTATATGATATATGTCATTCCCTGACTTACTTCACTTAGTACAATAATCACCAGGTCCATCCATGTCACTGCAAATGGCATTATTTCATCCTTTTTTTAGGCTGAGTAATATTCCAGTATATATATGTACCACATCTTCTTTATCCATTCGTCTGTTGACGGACATTTAGGTTGCTTCCATGTCTTGGCTGTTGTAAACAGCACTGCAATGAACATTGGGGTCATTTATCTTTTCAAACCATGGTTTTCTCCAGATATATGCCCAGCAGTGGGATTGCTGGGTCGTATGGTAGTTCTATTTTTAGTTTCTTAGGGAACCTCCATACTGTTCTCCATAGTGGCTGTACCAATTTACATTCCCACCAACAGAGTAGGAGGGTTCCCTTTTCTCCACACCCTCTCCCGCATTTATTGTTTGTAGCATAACTGACCTTTAAAATATCATTTTGGTACTTCCCTGGTGGCACAGTGGTTAAGAATGCCCCTGCCAATGCAGGGGACACGGGTTCGAGCCCTGGTCTGGGAAGATCCCACATGCCGCGGAGCAACTAAGCCCGTGTGCCATAACTACTGAGCCTGTACTCTACAGCCCGAGAGCCAGAACTACTGAGCTCATGTGCTGCAACTACTGAAGCCTAGAGCCCATGCTCCGCAACAACAGAAGCCACCACAATGAGAAGCCCGCGCACCGCAACGAAGAGTAGCCCCTGCTCGCTCACCGCAACTAGAGAAAGCCCACGTGCAGCAACGAAGACCCAACGCAGCCAAAAATAAAATTAAATAAATAAATTTAAAATACACATATATATATATATATATATATATATATATATATATATAATTTTGTGGGGCTTCCCTGGTGGCACAGTGGTTAAGAATCTGCCTGCCAATGCAGGGGACACTGGTTCGAGCCCTGGTCCGGGAAGATCCCACATGCCGCAGAGCAACTAAGCCCGTGCTCCACAGTTACTGAGCCTGTGTGCCACAACTACTGAGCCCGTGTGCCTAGAGCCCGTGCTCTGCAACGAAGAGTAGCACCCGCTCGCCACAACTATAGAAAGCCCATGCACAGCAACGAAGACCCAACGCAGCCAAAAATAAATAAATAAAATATCACTTTGTGTCTAATCCAAAATTTACTCAAAACGATGAAAAACAAGAGAAGGAAGCCTGTGCCGCTGAATCGCCAACTTCTTTCTCCTGCTCCTGTTCTTTCTTTTCATGCCTCACCTCTGCCTCCTCATCTGGGACATGACCAGACACGCTCGTTTTCAAGTACGAGCCTCCTGTGTCCTTTATCGCGTCCCAGTGGACCATTTTAACTTTTAATCATTTTTAATCCCAGAATTTCATTTTAGGTACATTTTTCTGTATTTGGTGTTAGTCCTTTTTATACCCAAAATTTGAAAATTGAATTGAAAAATCCCTAAAATCCTTCTCAGGAAGCACGCTGTTGTCAGTTCAGAGCTCTCTGAACACTTGGAGGGTCAGCAGGTCACAAAGGAGCTGAGGACAGTGTGAAACCCCTGGGGGACCCCCGGCCCCTGCTAGCCACACAGGAAGCCTCTCCCTGCAGAAGAAATGGCCTCCCTCCCTCCTGCAGGGCCTTTGTTGGGGAAGGAACCCCGGGCTGAAGGCATCCAAGTGGAAATACATGGCCCAAACTCCCAACAGTAAGGAATTCTTATGATTCCCTATTAGAGCTTTATTAATATTTTTAAATTATGCATCACTCCACGAAAACAATTTGTGTTTTGTTTGGCTTTATTATCAAAATAACCCCCAGAAAAGATGGGGTGGGGGCCTCTGGGGAGCTGCTTACAATGCCACCTCCTAAATATTATTTTCTAGACACGGGTTGTATTTTGCCCAAAACACGCATTTGTTTTTGAGATTAGAGTTTGGGCATACTTAATGATATGAAAAGATGTTTCAGAGTATGTTTTTAAGTGTAAAAAAATAAGAGCAAGCTACTTAACAGTATGTTCAAAATGAGTCCATTAGTAGGGGGAGGGAACCCCTATATATCAATATGTAAGCAAAGGCAAAAAGATGAATATGCCATAAGAATTTCACTTCTAGGTTTACACCCAAGAGAAATGAAAACGTGTCCACACAGAAACATGAATATAAATGGTCATACAAGCATTACTCACAGTAGCCAAAAAGTGGAAACAACCCAAATGTCTACCAACTGTTAAACAGATAAATAAAATGTGGTATATCCATGCAGTAGATTATTAGTTGGCAATTAAAAAGAAATGAAGTTTTGACATATACTACAACATGGATGAACTTTGAAAAAATTATGGTAAGTGAAAGAAGCCAGACACAAAATGTCATATATTGTATGATGCCATGTGTATGAAACATTCATAATAGGCAAATTTTGTCAGAGATAGAAAATAGATTAGTGGTTGCTTAGGACTGGGGAAAATGGGAATTATCTGCTAATGGGTAAGGGTTTCTTTTAGGAAGGACAAAAATATTCTAAAATTATATTATGGGGCTTCCCTGGTGGCGCAGTGGTTGAGAATCCGCCTGCCAATGTAGGGGACACGGGTTCGAGCCCTGGTCTGGGAAGATCCCACATGCCGCAGAGCAACTGGGCCCGTGAGCCACAACTACTGAGCCTGCGTGTCTGGAGCCTGTGCTCCACGACAAGAGAGGCCGCGATAGTGAGAGGCCCGCGCACCGCGATGAAGAGTGGCCCCCGCTTGCCGCAACTAGAGAAAGCCCTCGCACAGAAACGAAGACCCAACACAGCCAAAAATAAATAAATAAATAAACAATTAAAAAAAAATTTTTTTAATTATATTGTGGTAGTGACTGCACACCCTTTGAACAAACTAAAAAAAAAAACTGAATCAAATACTTTAAATGGGTGAATTCTCTATTATGTGAATTCTATCTCAATAGAATAAAGCTGTTAAGGAAAAAAAAAACAACCTGCAAATTGTTAATAGGACTGTTTATGGGATGATGAGTGGGTGTAATTTGCTTCTTTTCACTCATCTGTATTTTCTAAATTCCTGACTACTTTTTAAAAGGAAAAGGGCTATTTTTAAAAAGATTATGTTTCACAGTGACTATGCATATTAATATTCTTGCTTTGCTCCTTTTGTTCTGACCATGGTTCACAACCTTCAGACTGCTTTCAGAAAACAAGGGAATTTTTTTTTTTCATGTAATACCAGTCAATAAACATTTATTAAGGTCTTACTGGGTCTTACCATATACTCTATTTGCCACTAATTCTACTTGTCCTAAGGCTTACTGGGGACACTGGCCTCTACCTCCATCGCTAGCTAACTTTACAGATACAAGCTTAAAGTTTTAATGACGGGCTTAATAGATGGCTTATGGTGTTTCTTTTAAGTATGAAATTTACATAACATTATTCTAGCTGATTCTAAAAAGTATGCAGGTTTAATAGTGTCAACTGATGGTAATCTAGTGATTTGGTGGCCCTTGTTTTTTGTTTTCGGGGGGTTTTTTGTTTGTCTGTTTTTTACTTTTAAGTGTAGATGATCTCTACTTCCTACTGAGTTTTTTACATTTTGAGCTAATCTCAACTGAGGTGCCAAGGAATCTCCCAGCCTATGAAAGGGAAGGCTGCGCCCCAGACAGAACTGCTGGCTTGGGTGAAGCCAATGGATAAGCAAGTTTCAAATTTCGTTACTCTCCTCTCCCATTCTTTCTGCAGGGGCTTAAGTCCTTAGAGGACTGCAGGGGCTAAAGAATAAACATGGGGGCTTCCCTGATGGTGCAGTGGTTAAGAATCCGCCTGCCAACTCAGGGGACACGGGTTCGAGCCCTGAGCTGGGAAGATCCCACATGCTGCGGAGCAACTAAGCCCGTGTGCCACAACTACTGAGTCTGCGCTCTAGAGCCTGTGAGCCACAACTACTGAGCCTGCGTGCCACAACTACTGAAGTCCGCGCGCCTAGACCCCGTGCTCCGCAACAAGAGAAACCACGGCAATGAGAAGCCCACGCACCACAACGAAGACTAGCCCCCGCTTGCCGCAACTAGAGAAAGCCTGCGTGCAGCAACGAAGACCCAACGCAGCCAAAAATAAATAAATAAAATAAATAAATTTTTTAAAAAAAGAATAAACATGAAAAGACGCTCAATTTAGCCTAAACTCATGAATACAAATGCAAATTAAAGCAAGATAATACCCTTCATCTCACAGACTAGCAAAAATTAAAATATTGGTATTATCAAATATTGGGAAAGACATGGAGACATGAGCTCTCTTTTGCTGACAGTGGGGCCATGGAAATTCGTACGGTCACTTGAGCAATATCTATGAAAATGTTATATATTTGTACCGTTTGACCCAGCAGTGCAAATTCTAGAAATCTGTCCTACAGAAACACTTGTACACTCAGGATGTTTGTCATAGCCCTACACATAAGAGTGAAAATTTGGGAACAACCTAAATGTCCATCAGCGAGACACTAATTAAATCCTGAGTGATATTTAAACGATGACATCCAAGATAGCCTTTAGAAGAGCAAGGACAGATAAATGGCAGCGGTGTTCTTGGAAAGATACATATGATATAACAGTGCGGGGAGGACAGCAAATTGCAGAATGTATCTACCATTATTCCATTTTAGTTTTTTTTTTAAAGTATGTAACCATCTCTATGTGAATATGTATGTTTCTTGCAACGTGCATAGAAAAAAAACCTGGAGGGTCACACACCAGACTGTTAACAGTGGAAAGCAAAATAAAGAGGAAACGGAAGGAGTATATTTCTGTTTTGACATTTTTTATAACCAGCATAGAGTACTTTTGTTATTTTAAAAAGCAAGTAGCAAGAAACTCAACTGCTTCTTTTCTGCCCTTTTTTTTTTTTTAAAAAAAAAAAAGGGACTTCCCTGGTGGTCCAGTGGGTAAGACTCCGCACTTCCAATGCAGGGGGCCCGGGTTCGATCCCTGGTCGGGGAACTAGATCCCGCATGCTGCAACTAAGAGTTTGCATGCTGCAACTAATAAGCCCACACGCCGCAACTAAAAGATCCTGCGTGCCGCAACTAAGACCCAGCACAGCCTAAATAAATAAATAAAAAAAATTTTTTAAATGGGAGCATCTTTAAAGATATAAACTGCTAGAATTTTATATTGAGAATTTTCATATGGATCATATACTATTCATACACACAGCAGTCCCTTTCCCCCTGAGAACTGTTTTAATGATCTCTGTAGCATTTACCACCAACTGACAATCTATATACTTACTGGCTTATTGTCTGTTTTCTGCACCAGAGTACAAGTACCATGAGGGCAAGAAATTTGCCTTGTTCTCTGTTCTATCTCCAGTTCCTGGTAGATAGCAGGCCCTCAATAAGTATTTGTTGAATGAGCCTTGACCAGCAGAGGAAGAGCACGGTAACTTTAGAGTACGTAGCCTGCATATTTCATCACAAATCAGAAACTAAAGGTATTGCTTCCCCAGTTATGACATTGTCAGGGAGGAAAAACTTTTCCTCTACTCTCTTGGGTTCTGTCATTGGAGTCCTGCAAATTAAAACTGACAAAAGACAGATTAGCAAGAAAAAAAAGATTTTTATTCACATATATAGGGGAGTTCACAGAAAAATATAACTAGGGGTGATTAGAATTAGAGGCTTATATACCATCTTACTAGGGGAAGGGAGGGGAGGGAAGGGCCCTTAGGAAAATAGATGGGACATAGGACAGTTTTGTGACAATGTCTGTTTATAAGAGCCAAGGGAGTTCCCTGGTGGTCTAGTGGTTAGGATGTGGCGCTTTCACTGCCGTGGCCTGGGTTCAATCCCTGGTCGGGGAATTGACATCCCGCAAACTGCAACATGGGGTGAAAAAAAAACAATTTAAACAGGAGCCAATCTTCTCTGGTTTATCCCAGGGAGGGAATTTATGAAAAATTGAGTTCTTTTTGGAGGTTCTGCTTTTGGGCAGATAAGGGAGTTCAGAAGAAAACAAATCCTGTTCTCAAATGCCTTCAGCTCAAAATAATTCTCATGCCACAGGGCCATATTCCGGACCCCAGCAACATTTAATTTTGCATCACAGCTGTGTACGCTTTTGTCCACTCAGCCAGCTAAGGTGTCTTGAAGGCAGGAACTGTATTTGACTCATCTTGGAATCCCCAGCACTGAGCTAGTGGGTGGGAGGTATTTAATAAATATCTCTGTGTGAGAAACTTTTCTGAATAGCTCATCCGTAAAGCAAGCAAGAAGGGGGTGCCCTCTCCCCACCTACATCTAAGAACAACCCAAAACTCTGTGTGACTCTACACACAAATGTACTTGTTTTTTTTTTTAGAATGGTAACAATTTTATTTATTTATTTATTTATTTATTTATTTATTTATTTTTATATTTATTTTTGGCTGTGTTGGGTCTTCGTTTCATGTGCGAGGGCTTTCTCTAGTTGCGGCAAGCGGGGGCCACTCTTCATCGCGGTGCGCGGGCCTCTCACTATCGCGGCCTCTCTTGTTGCGGAGCACAGGCTCCAGACGCGCAGGCTCAGTAGTTGTGGTTCACGGACCTAGTTGCTCTGCGGCATGTGGGATCTTCCCAGACCAGGGCTTGAACCCGTGTCCCCTGCATTGGCAGGCAGATTCTCAACCACTGCGCCACCAGGGAAGCCCCAAATGTACTTTTTTATTGGGAGAGAACCCCAAATTCAAAAACGGTATAAAACACTCTTTGAAAGGTAAAAACTACCAATTTGTCTGGTAGAAATTCATGCCTTTTTTTTTTTTCTTTTTTGGTTATATTCTTCTGACATATTTATCATAGATTCTCCAAATTAAATTGGCAGGGATGTGGTGCTATAAAATTAAATTTATCATAGATTCTCCAAATTAAATTCCCCTTTAGGAGTTTAAAGCAGAACCCTTAGCCACAGAAAATGTGCACAGACACACCACATTTGTACACAGTTTGGGGCATTCCTTGGACCTCTAACAGCTTGTTCATGGGACTCCAGCCCAGATTAAGAAACTGTGCTTTGCAGTAAATGGGACTTAGTATATTGACTCCTCTGAGGAAAGAGAATCAATCAAACTTACAGTATAAGAAGCACTGCCAAGACGTAAGCTCCTGCCTGCAGAGCTGGTATCCGTGGATCTGGCAGGAGTAAAAGCTCTGTCCAAAAAAAAAAAAAAAAAAAGGCTCTGTCCAGTGTGAGCCCAAAGACACCATTAGGATGGGACCAAGAGAGGGACCCTGGCATCACATTAGCGAGGCCTGGGACAGTGTCCAAATGGGGCAGACTTTAATTGAAAAGTAACAGAAGCATCTTTGTCTTTGCTGAATCATCTTTGTCTTTCCTGGATCCAAAAATCTACTTGCAATTAATGGAAGAAGAGGCAGGATACTGGAATGTTAATTCTCAGCCTTGGTTTTCTTGTTTTTTCAACTATTTCTTATGGTTTTTATGCTGTGTGTCTTTTTTTTTTTTTTTAATTGCGATCAGCCTTGGGGTTTTGTTTATCTTTTTTTTTAATCCCAAAGTAAGTTTCACATACTCTAAAAATCTCAAAAGGAATGAAAGTAAATTAATTTTAATTCACCATATATATATATATACACCACGAGCAACTGCAGACCCCAGACTCTCCCTGAACAACTTCCAGTGGCAGGAACTGTGTGTCGTTTTGGAAAAGATTCCTTCTTTCTATTTTCTCTTAAATTGAGTAGCTCTCGGCCTCCCTGTAGCCCTCATCCTCATTGCTGGAGCCAGAAAAATTAAATTTATGCCCTTTACTGCCTAATAATCCTTCAATAATTCTTGTTTGCTTCTCAAGACCCCCCAAGTCTGCACTCCTCCACCGGGGGGTATGGTCCTCCATCCCTACCCCCCAATCCTACCTCCCTAGAGAGGTCCTCTGTGGGCTTGTTACTCAGAACTCAGCACCCTTCTCCAGAGCCTGACCTTCACACTGGACAGGCATCTTCTATTAAATATTAAATATCAGCGGCCACAACACCCTGGGCCAGGAATTAGGGTGAGGCCAGTGAGGCACTCGCCTTGGGCAAAAAAATTCAAGAGGGTGCCGAAAACCTCAGGAATTGAGAGAAATCATATTTAAAACATCAACATTTACACCAAAAATCCACAAGGAGCAAAAATATCAAAATTTTAAATAAGAACCTGAAGCAAGAGGAAAGATGTATGGCGCCCCCCCCAGTACGTTTTTATATTTTTTTTAATAGCTGATTTTTTTTCAGAACTTTAAAATGGTTGAAAAAAATATTTAAAAATTGAAAAGTAGGTGTATTAAAACTCACATGATTTTAAGTTTAAATATTTTACTTATACCAAAAAAAAAAAGATTGATTATAATTTACATTCCTGGCTTTAATGGAAGCAATCTCGTCATAGTCTTTTCCAAATCTTCTATAATATGTACACTACTATGATGACCAATCACACACCCCCTCAATGCTTACAGGGAACTAAGTCCGAAAGCAGGGTCGTCACATACGTGCCCTCAGAATGCAACACCCAAGGGTGCCTCTAAAGAAACATCATTTCCATCATGGCCATCTTTCTTATTTTGACATTTTGATATTTTTATTATAACTGTAAACTCTTAAGATGGAAGGAAAATGTCTCGAGGAAGAGGTGGCTTTTTCTTATCCCCACACAGGTGCCCTCTGGCCCAAGGGCAGCCCTGCTCCCATGGGTTTGGCCCCACCTATGGCTGTTTGCCTCTCTCCCTTGATACTCGGTGCTTATTTTTCCAGTCTTGATTTAGCATGTAGATTTTATCGCAAACTTCCTTCGAGGAATCCCAGATCTTTTTTAAAAGTAAGTGGGGTAGAAATAAAGAATTCTGTGCTTTGCTCACATCCAGCCCATCTGCAAAAAACATCAGCTCTGTTTGCAACTATATCTGGAATCCAGTCACTTCTCACACCTCCACTGCTACCATCCTAGGAACCTACGGAGCCACCATGGTCTCTCCCCTAGACAGGCTTCCTGCTACCAGCCCTGCCCCTGTGGAAGACTGGTCTTGGTGGCCCCAGTGAGCCAATCTTTTGGTATCCACATGGGTAGCCCCTCCCACACTCATGCTAGGCTCGACCATGTGACCCGCTTTGGCCAATAGGACATCAGCAAGAGGCGTCTCCATCATCTCTTGCACACTGAGTCTTGTCCTCTTGGATGGATGCTTCTTGGGCTACCGCTGCCATGAGACAAGCTGGGACAGACAAAGCCAAGGGATGGGCAAAATTTCTCTATAAGGATTAGGTTTAGACAAATATATGATATGGCTTATATGTGGAATCTAAAAAAATGGTACAAATGAACGTATTTACAAAACAGAAATAGAGTCACAGGTGTAGAAAACAAACTTATGGTTACCAAGGGGGAAAGGGGGGGAGGATAAATTGGTAGATTGGGATTGACATATACAAACTACTATATATAAAATAGATAACTAAGGGGCTTCCCTGGTGGTCCAGTGGTTAAGACTTCGCATGTCCACTGCAGGGGGCATGGGTTTGATCCCTGGTCTGGGAACTAAGATCCCGCATGCCATGTGGCATGGCCAAAAAAAACACAAAACCTAATAAGAACCTACTGTATAGCACAGAACTCTATTCAACACTCTCTGATGACTTATATGTGAATAGAATCTAAAAAAGAGTAGATATATGTATATGCATAACTGATTCACTTTGCTGTACAGCAGAAACTAACATAACATTGTAAATCAACTATACTCTAATAGAAATTAATTTAAAAAGAAAAAGGGTTAGGTTAGGCTTTGCAGGCCTTATGGTCTCTGTTGCAACTACTCAACTTTGCCACTGTAGCTTGAAAGCAGCCGTAGACAATATGGAAACAAAGGGGCGTGGCTGTATTCCAATAAAACTTTATTTACAAAAACAGATTTGGCCCATGGGCCATAGTTTGTCAGCCCCTGAGCTAGACTGCTGAATGATGAGGGGCTGCAGGGAGATACCCTGCAAGATGGGAGGCTGGACTGGGTTGAATAGTGTCCCCCAAAACTTCATGTCCACCTGGAACCTGTGAATGTGACCATCTTTGGAAATAGGGTCTTTGCACATGTAATCAAATTAAGATGAGGTCATATTAGATTAAGGTGGGCTTTAAATCCCGTGTGACTTGCTTATAAAAAGAGAGAGATGTGGTGCTAATCCTCGGTCCAGTCAGTTGTGTGGAGGTGGCCAAGGACTGCCCAGTCTGCGAAATCCTTCCAATGGCTCTGTGAAAGTGGCAGGCACTCATAAGCTCCAGAAAAGGGGGCACTTCATCGGCCTGGCACCTTGCTTGGCCCTTCTGGTGTGAATCCTGAGTCAGCCCTTCACTAGGGCAGCTGTCCCGCCCAGCTCTGCTGATCTGTGGATTTACAGCTGCGTGTCCTCGCCACACTCGTCCAGGGGCGAGCCTTCAGTCTGAGATCAGCCCCTTAAGAGACCCATGCAGCCAGGTCTAACCCCCCACCCCCACCGCCCCGCCTGGCTGCAGTCTGCATTGCTCTTCTGGCCACAAGAATATCCTGATGGACTCTGACAAATGTTGTGCTGAAATCCGCTCTCTCCTCCTCACTTCCCTGGCCACCAGGAAACAAACAAATGAAACACCAGATCAGTCAGGGAATTCCAATGTAGGAGGACCAGGGATCTTGCTTCAAGGGAACTGTCAAAGATTGTAGAAAATCAGAGAGTTTCTACCCTTTTGTTTAGGAAATGCCAGCAAATGCCACCACGAGTGTGGGGTTGGGGACATTTTGTGATTGGAACTCGAATTGCCATACAATATAACTGCCGCTCCCATTCTGTGGGCTGCTCTCTCCTTCTGGCTGCAAATTTATTTGCGAGAGAACACAGTATCTAGCAGACACGAAACCTTCCTGAGTCCTGCTTCTCAAATCCTGATGCTGCTACAGTTAAATTCTGTGTATGGTTATAGTCATGGCTTAGAGGTGCAAATTCAGGGGGGGCTCTTTGGGCTAAGTTTAGTGTCGCGGCATCTCATCCATATCCAAGGTCAAAGTGAACTTCATCTCGGAAGAGCAGGATGCTGGATGGTTGGGGGCGAGGCCTGAGGAGCCAGGCTGCCTGGGTTGGTTCCCGACCCCTGACCCCTGACCCCTGACCCACGACCCCACGCCTCTATTCACTAGCTTCAGGCTTGGGCAGCTCAGCTCACCTCTCTGTGCTTTGAAAAGCAGAGATGACCACACGGAGCAGGATTAAATGAGTTACACCTGGCAGATAACATGGCCTCAGTAACGTTATCAGTCACTGATAGGAGGAGGGAGGAATTTCTCATTATCAGGCCATCCATGCAAAGCCTCCGTGGAAACCCTACTCTCAGCGAATCACAAGGGGCCACTTCCTTCTGAAGGAAGAACTTGGCTCCTGTTTTTCCATCTGGAGCTCACACACTGCATCGTCTGACTTTTACCGAAAGCAAGTTCGTGTGCCCAGTGCGCTCTGAGGCCAAGCAATACCGAAACGTCAGAGTTTGGAACAGAGAAAGGTTGACTGCAGGGTCATGCAAGGAGACAGGTGGCTCATGCCCCCAAAACCCGGAACTCCCAAAGGATTTCAGCAAAGCATTTTTAAAGGCCAGTTGAGGGAGGGGCATGGTTGGCTGCTGCAGACTTCTTGGTGTCAGACTCCTTTGCTCTTGTAGCCGTCCACGTAGGTCAGGTCACGATGTTCCTGTAAACCTCCAACAAGACAAATGTTATTCTCTGTTCTGCAACTTTTAATCTCTATATAAGTGGGAAAGTGTTATACCCTTAAAGGTCAGAGCCTTGAGAATGAACTATCCTGTATATTTCAGGCTATAGGCAACATTCTTTTTCATTTTTCTTTTTTTTTTTTTTTTTGCCACACCACGAGGCTTGCAGAATCTTATTTCCCGGACCAGGTATTGAACCTGGGCCCCAGCAGTGAAAGCGCCAAGCGCTAAGTCCTAACCACTGGACCGCCAGGGAATGCACTGTAGGCAACATTCTTAACGCAAAGCAAAAGCAATAGAATACAAGGGTTAAAGTAAAAGAAACAGATCTAATATGGAGTCTTCCCTATTACAGGACTTCTCTTTCCTTCACAGCGACTGGCATTTTTGGAGCGGGCCATCCGAGGGTCTGGTGCTCCAGCCTCTAGCAGGGCTGCCAACCTGGTGACTGCAGATTGGGGTTTCTTGGCCCCCGGGCTGCAGCTGCCCTGGGCCTCCCTTTAAGAGACAACCTTAAGAACTGTGAGAAAAAGAGGATGGGGAGAGATAGAGATGAAAAGGGAAACTGCTGGGGAAGGGGGCCGAACGCAGCTGCTATTTAGAGATATCAGTGCCTTGCAGGCCTCCATTCCAGCTGTAAGCAATGATTCCCAAACTGATGGTAAGAGGGCTGGTGCGGCTCAAAACTGCCTCCTGAGGGTGGTCTTTTCACACCCATTTCAGAAATTAAGGAGCTGAGGCACAGAGGATCCACGCAGAGCTTTCTGACACAGCACAGCAACTCTTCCCTGAGATTTTCTGTTGCTGGGGCAGAGCCCTCTCAGTGCCCATTTGCCCCTCTTCATTAGCTCCTCCGGGAAGCTCCTGGTTTCCCTGAGACTCCTGGGGTTTCTTTCTTTAATCTCTCTGCTCCTTACTCCCCTCATTTGGGCACCCCTGATAAATGCCCTCCTAGCAATGACTTTGTTTAAAAACCATACTGTGCTCTCCCTTCTGCCTCCCTAGCGTCTGCCTTGCCCAGTCCCTACTTCTACAGCTGACTTTGTGAGGCGCTGTTGACAGCAGGGAGCCCTAAGAGGTGCCCTCAAAGCCATCATAAGGGTAGAATGCTGACTGTAACTTACACAGAGGGCACAAGGGTTTCCTTAAGCAAAGGACTTGGAAAGGATGTTAAATTGAAAATCAGTAGGGACTTCCCTGGCGGTCCAGCGATTAAGACTCCACGCTTCCACTGCAGGGGGCACAGGTTCGATCCCTGGTCCGGGAACTGAGATCCCACATGCCATGCAGAAAAAAAAAAAAATCAATCAAATTTCTAGAAAAGAATTGCAAAGGAAGAGCTGAATTTTATTTTTTTCCATCTAGGTCAGAACTCGTATACACTGCTGGTGGAAGTACATAAAGATACGAATACTCTGGAAAACAAAGTTGAAGATGTTTATACCCATGACCCAGGAATTCCATGTCCAGGTGTGTGTCCTAGGTATTTGCCCTAGAGAAACTCTTTCTTGTACCTGTACTCAGGAGACATTTGCAACAAAATTCATAGTTGCAGTGTTGGTATTAACAAGAAAAAAAGAACTGGGAAACTCAAATGTACATTGACAGGAAAACGTGTGATAGTCACACAATGGAATACTATTAAGCACTGAAACAAACCATCTACAGCTCACAAATGTCAAGTTGAGCAAAAAAAAATTGTAGCAAAGGCTAGAAACAGTATGATGCCATTTATATAAAGTTCAAAAAATATTTAAAAACCACAAAGAAAAGTGAGGGGAAAATAAACACAAAATATAGGACAGTGGTTACCTCTGGGGCCAGGGAAGAATACACAGGGCACGTGAATGGCATTGCCAGTATCCCACTTCTTAAGCTGGTAAGTTGGGTACACTTCTGTTTATTATTTTTTACATCAGATATACTTTATGCAGTCTTTGGTATATGTTAAATATTTAGTGGTGTAGAATGGAGAAAAATGCACAATCTAAAAGTTGAGGATTATGTTCTATTCAGTGGACTTACTGAGGGCTTAAGCACAGGATACAGCCTCTCAGATAGCTCTGAGGGACTATTCCAAAGAGGTACGGGAGGAACCAGGATATATAGAAGTTTTTGCAAAAAAAAGACCCAGGTAGTTGAACAGCAAGAGATTACTGCTAATTACAGAAAAACCGGACATCTCAAATTAATGAATTTAGTACTTTTCTGTGTATGGGAAGATACAAGAATCCGGGCTAAATGAAATTATTCTTTTGAGATGCACCTTAACTATCTAGGGCCAGTATCTTATTCTTCTCCATCCTGAATCCCTTCAAAGTGCTGGAGGTGGCTACAGTGGCTGATGACTTGATGGCTGTAACATCCTTTGTTTACTGATAAGGCAGGCGACATTCTTTGTCCTCAGTGGTAAACAAACACAAAAACTTCCTAGTCTGTTAAGGGGAGGGGCGATCCACCTAGATCCCCTGAGGGCCTTCCTCACTCATCGGATCTCCCTTGGGCTGCTTCTCCAACCCAGAAGTTTCCTATCTGTCTAAAGACCTGCCTTCCAAAAGAGGTATGTCACTTTCTCCACCGACCAGCAGTTTTCAACCAGGGGTGCGCAGACCACAGATAGAATCGGTCAGTAATCCAGGTGGGTCATAGGCTGCTGCAGATTCATCTTCCCTCAATTCTGATGTCCCCCTGCAAATGTCATGCAGGCACTACCTGGAGTGTGGTCTTCTGATAATAGCCTTGCACACACGTTTCCCCTCCCTGCCCACCAGCCTTTGGTATGCCACTGCACTAAAACTGCTCAATAAGCATACTGTCAACTAAATGCCTGTAACAAGGTAAATGCCCCTGCACTGGACTGAAGGCGCACACGAGTCCCACAGCCTGCTAGCAAAGCCTCAGGAGCTGTAGAGACAGGCAGGGCATTTGGCAGCTTGTGGATTTTGGAAAGGATCTGAGGGCACCTCTCATTAACAGTTGAGCTACAATTTGAGGTCGAAGTGCTGGCTCAGAACACTGTGCTGTGGCCTCCAAGAATCTTGCAACAGCAGCGGTCTGAGATCATGTTCTACATCTGATTTCCTGCTAGGAATCACTGGTTGTGGCCAGAGAACTGTTATAAGAGCTATGTCTTTCTATCTTTATCTCTCTAACCATTTTAACATAAAACGAAAGATTGTTTTGGAGCCCTTTCAGGGCCACACCTTAGAATTGCTCTGAAAATAAGAGTTCTAAGTGTCTTGATTTCTGTTGAGTTCTTAAGGTTTAGCAGATGGTGGCTGTTGATTTAGCTGCTGAGTCATGGGGCTGGGATCTTGGTCTTAAGCAGTCTGAAACACCAGTGTATTGCTGGGGAAATCACAAACTGCTTGCAAAATTCACATAATTCTTTAGGAAACATTTTACAATTTCCTTGTTGCTTTTTTGCTGAATTTAATCCTAAAGTTCTTTCTCCTTAGTCAATGGAAAACAAATACAGTGGACTCAGTAGGCCTTCAGCTTTACCCAAGGCTAGGAATTAAGGAATAAAAGCAGTTTTTGCAGCTGACCAGAAGAAATAATAATTAAAATCAAATATACACTCGAAATCTCTCCATGTAAGGCAACGGGTTAAGTATGGCGATGTACGACATTGTTTTAGCTCACAGACTTACAGACCAAGAGGAGCGCTAAGAAAATACAAAAACAACTCTATTAGAAAACGAAGCCCTTCCTTGAGTGTGTTTTGCGGGGTCGGGGGGAGATGTGCTGTAGAACTGATCTGAAATGGGTATCAGTTCTTTCTTCATCAGAAGGGGAAAATAACTGCACCCACTCTTGCCTGGTTTTCATTCGTCAGACTACTCTGGAATATTACCTGTTTTGAACTTTGAGAAATTCCCCGAGTCTGTGTGAAATTCCATTCCCAAATCAGTACAAGTATGGTTCACATGTATGGGAAAGGGAGGTATAGAAGCTTACTTTCAAGATCCAACATTAACAAGAGCCGAAGAATGAACTAACCCTGGGCACGCACGTGGAGGAGTGCCTGGCACATAGGAAGCGCTGTAATTAAGGGAAAGCGAACATTCTTTCGGCTCTTGGCCTAATAACTCCTGTGTGACCGACGCAAGGACAAAGGGACCGGGTCACCTTGGCGGGAGGGCAGCCGGGCGCGCAGGGCGCAGGCGCGGGTGGGCACACGTGGCCGGGCTCGCGACCCCGCGGCCCGGGAGCGGGGTCCGGGCGCGCGGCCGCCAACGTCTCCAGGGCGCCGGGGTCTCCGGCACCGCGCTGAGGGGCGACGGGTGGGGCGGCCGGGAAGGGCGGGCCGCGAAGGTCGTCACCAGGGTCGTGGGCCGGACGTGCGGCGCCGGGGCGACGCGGCGTGCGTGCGGGACTCGGAGTACGTGACGGAGCCCCGAGCCCTCATGCCGGCCGCGCCGGCCGCGCCG
This sequence comes from Balaenoptera ricei, assembly GCF_028023285.1. Lineage (NCBI taxonomy): Eukaryota > Metazoa > Chordata > Mammalia > Artiodactyla > Balaenopteridae > Balaenoptera > Balaenoptera ricei. The sequence continues at coordinate 6,707,781 of NC_082639.1, read as the reverse complement.
CCCCGCCCCTCCCCCGAGGCCCCGGCGCCACAGACTCCGCTCAGCCGCGGGTCCCAGCGGCGGGCGGGAGCGAAGGGGGACGGGGGCTCGCCCGCATGCCGACATAGCCGCGGGGGAGTGGGGGCGCCCAGCCCGACCCCGCCCCAACTACCCGAGACGTCGCCCCCTCTTCCAGTTCCCGGCGCCCGCAGTCCCACCCCTCCCTCGGAGGCGAGGGCCCGAGTGACGGCGCGCTGGGCCAATGGCGAGGCAGCGCGGAGGCGGTGGGCTTGAGGGGCGGGAAGTGGGCGGGGTCCCCTCGAGCTCGGCAGGAAGTCCAGGCCGGCGGAGCGGAGACGAGCTCGCGGGACTTGGAACGTCCGGACATTGCGCGTTAACGCTCGCTCTCGGCGACCGCAGCACCCTCTGCTTCTCTCTCGTGCGGCGACCTCAGGCGGCCGGGTGAGGACTCAAGGAAGGGCTGCCGAGCAAGCGCCCGGGCAGGCGGCGCGTGGGTGCCCCGGGCCCGCGGGCGCTTCTGCCCCTCAGACGGCGTGCCCGGGGGTTCGGCGGGGAAGGGGCGGGTCGGCGCGCGCGAGCGGCCTCCCCGGGCCGGAGTCGCGGCCCGAGGCGGGGGCGCGGCGCCCGGTTTCTCCGGAGGCGAAGGTGCAGCTCAGCCTGTGATTACGAGTTACGGGGCCGCGTCACTGTCTCGGGAGGTTAGAGGTAGAACACGCGGTCACCAGGACAGCAGGCGGTGAGGGTGGAAGGTGTGGCGAGCGCTCCAGGCCTAACCCGCGTGTTCATTAAAGCCAGGTTCTTCCGAGAATGGAGAAAGGGGGCCGGAAAAGGAGAGAGGCCCGGGAAGCTGCAGGCCACCCCACCCCCGGCCCCGCGACCCTGCCTCCCGCTGGTGGCCCTCGGCCTGGCGCCTGAGTGTCCAGCCCGTCCCTGCTCCGGAATGAGCAGGGACTGATCTGCCTTCAGAAGGCACTTGATCTGGAGGGGACTGCAGCAGAGCCGTGGGGTCATTGGAAGCCCTGCAGGCGACCTCGCCCAAGTCGGGCACGAGGCGCTCCCTGCTCCCCGGGGCTGGCCACCAACAGTCGGCCCCTGATCTGACATAGAAAGGATGTACTTTGAGAAAACTTCCTGTTCGCTGGTTCCTCGGCAATGTGGTCTTCCCCCTGGGCGGTGTGGGCAGCCGGCTGACCTGCTTCCGGGGCACACCTAGGCCCCGGCTGCCCGGTGTGCTCGTGCCGCCCCTGGTCCGGGCTTCAGTCCAGGCAGATAAAAGGCTGTGCAGGCTCCTAGTCAGACCCACCTTCCGCCCTGCCTGTGCTCCCTGCATTTTAATGACTTCGGAGAAAAGTTTTACTACCTAATTTCAAGATAAGTTGAATTTTATTTTCACATCGTGAAATCAGTCGACTGCCTTGTCTTATATCACTAAAATAAAACCAGAAATGAAATCTTAATAACTGTATGATGAAGAAGTGTAATGAAGATGTGCTTAAAAGTGCATCTAAAATCTATGAGGTAAATCAGTGGTGGCCTGGGGATGCAGGGGGAGCAGTGACTGGAAATGGCCTCTGGGGACTTTTTTGGGGCGGTCAGTGTTACACGGGTATATGATTTGCCAAAACTCAAAGTTAACTAAAATTTTAAAACTTAAAAGATTTTAAACAAATTTGCCTTTTTGAGATTAAGAACTAGATACCTTTTTATTGGCTAATGAATAAAACTCCATTGTTACAAAGAAAAAACAAAGCCACAGAAGTGACTTCAGTATCTAATTTTGAAACTTAAAAAGATGCCATTTGCTGCTTCAGAACATTCCAGAGAAGATAATGGAGAGGAGCCCAGCTAGATAATGGCTTCCAAACACTGATTTGGTTCCTCTCCACTTCAGTCCTACAAGTTGTTCGATTCCGTTGTTCCTTGGAGAGCCTCTGGGAGAAAAAAGCAAGAAAGGGGCTTTCTTTGAGCTCTTGATATTTGTTCTCTGTGGCTGCAGACCACCCCCCTCCCCTTCTCTCTAAAGGTGTTTTCAAAGGAAAGCTCTTCCCTTGGCGTATCCTGGTGCTCAAAGATAGAATCCTTTTTCTAGTTACAGATCACGCCATTTCATAATTAAGTTTTTTAAGTGGGGTGAAATGCCCATTGAAAGCAACACTGACTAGATAATGTTATTTGTGTGCCCTGTCTTGCTAAAGGCCCAAGTACTGTGAGGTTTGAAAGGCTCAGAAATTGGCAAAGATCACAGCACATAGACCAAGGAGCTCATTTCTGGCCTCCAGACTCAGAATTTCTAACTGATTATCCAACATCGACCAATTGAGCCTTCTCCTGCTACCTCAGGTTTTACTTGATGAACTGTGTTCCCAACTTTTAATTCACTGTTCCACTACAGACCAGATTTTCCTCCTGGTCACCCCCCCACCCACCCTTTTTTTTTTTTTAAATCCTAGATGGGTTTGCTTGTGGCCTTCACGTCCCCTTGGTCCTGATTTGGTCCCTTTCCCATGGCCCCGCGCCTACCCTCGTTGGTAACTGATGACAGCCAGTTTCAGACTCTCTTCTTCAGACACTCTGCACGCCATCAACGTGTGAATCTTGCCCGTCAGCACGCGCACTGCCGGGCTTGCTTTGCCTGTAGGACAAGACCTGAACTACTAGGGCCTTGCAGAGCTGCCCCTACCTACTTTTTAGGAACAATTCCCAGTGCTCTCCAGCAGGCATTTTCTCCCACTCCAGTCAGCCTTCCTACATCCAGTTTTTAGTTTATGCAGACTCTTTCTAGTCTAGGGATCCTCAGAAGTGACCCCTTGCATAATGAGTCGAGGCTGCCTTATGGTTTATGGAAAATATGGACTGTGCTTCCCCACAGAAATTCACCATGTCTATCCTCAAGATCCACGCCAGAGAGATCTTCGACTCTCGTGGGAATCCCACTGTTGAGGTTGATCTCTACACCTCAAAAGGTATGGGCCGCCTTTGTTTCTATAGTCCCTAGCACCACACTCCATTTTTTAAAACTTCAAATGACAGAGCCTTAGGCAAGAAAACGTCTGTTGTGGTAAAAGCCCTTCTTTCTGGTCTGCACATGCTGGTAGGCTGTGGTTCCCCACTGGGGGCAGGTTGGGAGGGTTTTAAGGCAAGAGGTCCTTGTCTTGGTGCTTCTTGGTACATAGAGCAGAACACAGGTTGGCTGCTAGGTCAGTGAGGTGGGGAGGTAATGTGATAACCTTGTCCCTAAAAGGGCCTATCACTAGTTTGCTTCACAGCTTGCTGTGACCAAATACGTAGATACGGCGTGATAGGATGGATCTTTCTTCCTTGAAAAGGAAAGAGATTAGGGGAGTACAAGGGTATATATAGCGCTCTTATCTCCGTTTCCAGAAATCACTCTTAGAGGATCCGGGACAGTTTTTACTTTGGGGTGTTGGAACATTCCAGAGGCTCATATTTTTACCTGGCTGTAAGTCCTCGTAGGAAGAATTTGCCCACGTGAGAAAAGAATAGAATGGGAACCCTTAAAAGCTCCCCCATTTTTCTTTTTTACTTTAAGAAACTGTAGTGCTTCCCTAGCCCTGCGTTACCTCCAGCAATGTCTCTGCTGTTTTCTAAATGGTTGAAGCTGGAAAAGGAACTTCAGGCAGAATCACCCAGTGGTGCTGAGCACAGGCCTGCCAGTCAGAGCTGAGTCATGGTCTGAATCACAGGCCTGGCTGTGGAAGCCTTCCCTTCCTGTCCTCCCTTCCCCCTTGCCCAGAAAATGAAGGCCCCTCGAGTCGAGATTCACTGGGCAGGAGTCTGCCTTTGGTTACTGTCGGGGTGCCCTCAGAACACGATTGCTTCTGGGCATGTGCCTTGTGGCAAATGCCGTGTGTTCTCAGAAGATGGTGAGAATTTCCTTTCAGCTTATGAAACTGGCACACTTAGTCAGAGAGTGGAACTTTCCACTTGGAAATTAATGGACTTTGAACAACGAAAAAAGACCCAGGACACTAGAAGATTGTTGGGAGGGGGAGTTTTCTTTGAAACTCTTTAAAATGACTAAAATTAATGTCTTTTGACATTTAAATGAATGGAACTTTCTCTTATGTGTCTTAATCCTTTCAAGAAAAGAAAAAAATAACAGGAAGTCATAAATTTGTTAAGAACGTTTCATCACTTCTTTCTTTCTTAGAATTTATTTTTTAGACCAGTTTTAGGTTCACAGCAAAATTGAGTGGAAGGTACAGAGCATTCCTGTCTACCCCCTGTCCCCACTATCACCGCCACCACCAGAGCGGTACCTTTGTTACAGTCGAACCTGCGTTGACACATCATCACCCAAAGTCCATAGTTGACATTAGGGTCACTCTTGCTTTCCTCATTTCTTCACCTGGTCCAGCGCCTGATGGATACAGAGAAAGCCAGGGCCTGTGCCGAGAAGAACGTGTGTCCTGCTGGTCGCACAGTCGGTGCGGTGGCACAGGCATGCAACCAAGTATGACTGCGATACTTGGTTGGGTTTTTCCTCTTAGTTCATTTCCCTTCACATCTCCCGCATACCTCAGATGGGGAAATCCCTAACGGTTTCAAGGAGATTCAAGAGGCTGCCCACACTTCCTGCTCCCCTAACCCTTCTGCCCTGTGTAACCGATTTCTGCAGTACCTTTCTTGGCACTGTCTGTCCTTCTTCAAGAAGCTTTGCCGTTTTTCTGCTCCACAGTCTAGGCTTAACCAGGCAGCTGGTTTCTATGTCTGCAGGATTGTGCAGTGCATGCTTGATTGGGTTCTAGTGTTACTGTGCTTATTCCTTTTCTCTTCCAATCTGTCCTGTTTTCTGGTTTCCTGTTATGCAGAGAACCCCCAAATAGCATTTATTGCTCCCTAAGCTGAGGCAGGTGAGCTGTAGAGATACCTCTTGAGCCAGCGCTTTCAAGGCTGGAAAGCTAGCAGCCTCATCTCACTGGCCTGAGGGAAGCTTGGCCACGGTGCTCTACAGCTGGACTGTCTAAAATAGCCCAGTGTTTTCGTGGGTTACTAGCTGCTAGACAAGCTTAAATCCCGTAGGTGGCTTGCATTGTATTTTAGGCCGCGCTGCTGGGGGTGGTCCACGGCCCAGCTCCGGGGCCCCAGTGGGGAGCTTTGAGAGGTGTGGGCTCAGACCTCCCATTTGTTTTGGAATCTGCACTTTAACCCACAGGTGATACGTGTGCACGTTAAAATCTGAGAAGCTCTGCTCTAGACCTTTTTCTTTAGAGAAACTCGTCAGCTGTGCTGTAGTGTCTGCCGTGCAGAACCCTAACAGCATGAAAGGCGGGAGGAGCAGCCCGGCTGAGTCTTGCCGTCGTTGGGAGGAAGTAACCCTTCCTAAGGGCAGCTGCCCTCTGTGAGCGGGGAGGGACTTGGGTGAGGGCGGGAGCTGTTTCTTAGTCGTTAACTGTTTTTCGCCCTCCTCTCTCCACATCCAGGTCTCTTCAGAGCTGCTGTGCCCAGTGGCGCCTCAACTGGTATCTACGAGGCCCTGGAGCTCCGGGACAACGACAAGACGCGCTACATGGGCAAAGGTAAGCGCCGAGCCCAGGCCGGCCCCCGGCAGCCACAGCCTGCCTCCTGCTCCCCACGGCTTGCGTTTGAGGGTAGCAGGCCTCTGATTCGGCCCAGAGTGTGGGCGCCGCACGTGGAGGAGCTGGGAGAGCTGGCTGACTGGTTCCAGCATCCCTGACCCTGGCGCTCAGGGCAGGCGTTTTAACACTTACTTCTACTGCGGTTTGTCTCCAATCTGTGAAGAACTCCTGGTTGGGTCAGAGGATGTGGGAGAAGAAGAAGACAAGTTATCTAGTACTAAGGAGCAGCCTCCCATCCTCCGGGAGGGCTCTGAGGGCCTTCCGGGCCATCAGGCCTCTTCAGGGTCTAGTCGTGGAGGAGAAGAGCTCCCGAAGGCCTGGCTGATGGCTCACCATTGATGGCCTGTCGTTGTCTTTCGGTCTCTGGCAGAGCCAGCCTCCGCTGGGCTGTATGCACACGGGCTGGGTACTGTGTTGGCAGTGTTCACCTTTCTGTAGATAGAACCTGTGTGCCCAAACTACAGAAAAGCAGATAGGGCTAGACTGGGCATTCTCAACGGGGACGGGAATTGGTTCTGGAGAGGAAGCAAAAGCATATCATGACAGTTCATGGTTTGTGGTCTTCCGAAGGGCCACACGTGTAGACAGGTGGAGGGCACGTGTACTGCCAACTCTCCAGGGAGGGCGATGAGGAAAGAGTCCAAAAACGCCGCAGGGGAGGAGGCGAGGGCGAGGTGGGGCTGGGGGCGCTGGGCCAGGGTCGCAGCGCCCCACTGGAGGGAGGCAGCTTGTGCAGAGAGCTCTCCCCAGGGGCCTTGCTGGCGGCCCAGGCCTACGTGCCTACAGCGGCAGGGCAGTGCTGTGCCCTGGCTGTAATGAGGACAGATGCACGGTCCCTGCAGCGTTCTCCCTGTCTTCCTGTTTCCTCTCTTTCTCTCACTCAGCCTCCTGCACAGCCTGTTCTCTTCTCAGTCTTTCTTTTTTCCTTCTCTGCCCATCTCTACTGGTCAGGTGTCTCCAGACCCATTAAGTATATTAACGAGTTCCTGGCGCCAGCCCTGTGCACACAGGTAACACATACATTGGGCGTCCTTTAGTCTCGGCAGCTGGCCTGTCCAGTGCATGGTCTTGCCAACTAACCTCCCTTCAGACACTCTGGATGGTTGCTCTGTGTGCGGCTCTAACCCTTGGGGGTCCTAGGTAAGAGCACTCAGACTGGGCCAGAAAGCCCTCCGATTCCGGGGGGGAGAGGGCGATGGGGATTTGAAGGAGGTCCCATTGAAGGTCTTTGGTGGGCTCTGAATATCTGGGTTAACGTGGTGAGTGGTTCTCTCCAGCAATGCTGCTCAAGCCTGTCTTTCATTAATGTCGGTAATTTGATTTGATTATTCCTTCCAGGTGTCTCAAAGGCTGTTGAGCACATCAATAAAACTATTGCGCCTGCCCTGGTTAGCAAGGTAGGACCTGCCTCCTGATAACTAATGTATATTAATGCTATCAAAGCGCCTCCCAGGCCAGCCCAGGAGGCTTTCCTGTTCATGGAAGAGCTTATTCTGAGAGCTAAAGAAGCCAGTTGGATTCCCTGTCGTGCATGCGAATAACTTCGCCTTTCCTAACCCACCCTCTGCCTGTCCACGTGTCCATGGCTAACAGCGCATGGAATTGGATCCGAGGGACGGGAAGCTCTTAGAGCCTTGATGTTTCCCCACAGCCATCTTGACCTTCGGGGAGTTAAGATCCAGATTTTAAGAGCAGCTCTCAGGGGCGTTAAATGTAGTATCCGTGGCGACTGACCCATTTTTCATGAACTGTGGAATTATTTACTGTCTTTTTAAACAGCAGAACTCCCGTTATATAAAATCCTACTTGAAACCTCAATGTGTCAAACAGATCAAAGTGGAGCTGCTGTAGCTGAAGTGGGTCTGGGGCTTGGTCTCGTTTATCCTCCCTCCAGCCCCACTCTCCGTAACTATGGCCCTTTCTCGGGTCCAAACCCAGCCTCGGCCTGTGTGTCCTCCTTGGTATGGCCCCTCTCCCGGCTCCACCCTGTACGCCGGGGGCAAGCGGCCCCTCTGCTGATCCTCTCCCCAGCTTGCCTGCTGTGGCCTGGCCCACGTGGCTGTCTGTAATGGGTCCCCAGGCGGAGGTTTTCAGCACTGCCTTGCCACGCACACCTTCCGGCCCAGCCTCCTGGGGCCCTCCACACACCGCTGTTCTTTGTGCCTCTGCGCCCTCACCTGGCCTGACTGACAGTGAGCAGGGCTTTCCTGGACATTTTTCTTTACTTGGGGGAGACAAACTTCAGTCTAACTCTTGGTGAGGGTTGGCCTCAAGCCATCTGCTGGGGTGGCTTCTAACTTTACCCAAAGATGCCTTGTCACGAAAGCAAAAGATGCCGTATTGTTAACATGGCATGATGGACTTACAGATTCTGGTTTTCTTTCATATTTTAGCTTTTATATAAGAAACGTTATAAATAACATGCTGGTATCATTCACTTATGGAGTTTTTAAAGTAATGCCGACTTTTATTACATTACTTTGAGCCAGTTTTTAAGACACCAGTTTTATTTATACTCTCACCAAAAATAGTCATTTTCATCAGTCGTCAAACATTTTGCTAAATGATTGTGGACTACGTACAAAACTCGTATCTTCCATCAGATGATGGAGTTTGCTGTCACTGAGGGCAGCCGAGTGACGGCAGAAACTGACTTTGATGGTAAAGAACAATGAATTCTGTTATTTGCTGCCCCAAAAGTCACACTGCTTTGGAGTAATTCCTTCTTTAGCATGAAGCAGACAGTTCTGCCTCATGTGTAACGTGACCTCGGACTCCCTCAGTAGACTCCCCTTTATGACATGAGGACCATGCATTGTCGGATCCCTCGTGCTTGGAGAAATGCCTGATGCTCTTAAAGCAAGTGAAGGGCATTGTTCTGTCTCCCCATTTTCTCTTGGCATTCCCCCTTTTTTTGCCTGCCAAACACATGGATAACATAGAATTGATCTGGGCTTTGCACGGTTCCAAGGGTTGATGGCTCTGTGACAGGAGGGCACAGGGCATGCAGGTAGAGGCACCACTCCCTCCCAAGCAGCTTATCCTCCCTCTCCCTGTAGAAACTGAACGTCGTGGAGCAGGAGAAGATCGACAAGCTGATGATAGAGATGGATGGCACAGAAAATAAATGTGAGTGGCCTGAGGTGGGGTCTTTGCCAGGAAGATTGTGGCTTCTCCTGAAGACCCTTGAAGTCCTTTGGGGAGAGGTCGTGTCGTCCCTAACGATGAATTACGTAACTGTCTGCGGTCCTCCCCTAACTCTAAAAAATCACATTTTTAAATATCAGGAGCATAGCTAGCTGACAGCAGCAGGCATGTAGGGTTACTCAGAAGAGGCTCGTGCTTTATATAATCGAGCAATTTGTGGAATTTTCCAGAGTCCCATGGACCAAAGAAAGGGCTTTCTCTTTGGGGGAAAAAGCAGCCTACGTGGAAGGCTATTGCATTTCTGGTGTGAATATGCAAAGGAGATAGAAAGGAAAAGGTTCCGAATACAATCCAGGGTGCACACAGTAGCGCAGGCGGGGAGGCGGGAAGGCTGGTGAGTAAGAAATCCCTTAACATAACCTGTTCTGTTCTAGCCAAGTTTGGTGCGAACGCCATCCTGGGCGTGTCCCTGGCTGTGTGCAAGGCTGGCGCCGTTGAGAAGGGGGTGCCCCTGTACCGCCACATTGCCGACTTGGCTGGCAATGCCGAGGTCATCCTGCCAGTTCCGGTGAGTGGCGAGCGTTCGCTTTCTCATGGGGTCCCGAGACCTCCCGCCGCTCGACCTCATACACGGGTGACTCTCCAGCACACGGGTAGAGCAGGCTCTGGGGGTCTCGGCTGCAAATAACTCCGCCGCCACCAGCTAAGAGTGACCTTGAGCAGGTGACTCGGCCCCCCTGCACCCATCTCCTTAATTGTCGATGGGAGATGAAAATTGTACCTGCCTTGTCGGGTTGTGTGCACTTGTGGTGGTAGTGACCGCGGTGCAGAGAGACCTGGTGGCTTCAGAGCCGCACGGGCCCCACGTGGGAGCCGTGCACCTGGGCATCGGGGGGCTGCTGAGGGGCGCGACCCCCCCGGGCCTGGAGCTGTACTTGTCTCTCTCCCCACAGGCTTTCAACGTCATCAACGGGGGCTCTCACGCTGGCAACAAGCTGGCCATGCAGGAGTTCATGATCCTCCCCATCGGGGCCGAAAACTTCCGGGAGGCCATGCGCATCGGAGCGGAGGTGTACCACAACCTGAAGAATGTGATCAAGGAGAAATACGGGAAAGACGCCACCAATGTGGGAGACGAAGGCGGGTTTGCTCCCAACATCCTGGAGAACAAAGAAGGTAGAGGCTCCGGAGGAAGCCCCTGGATTTCTGAGCACCGCCCCCAGCGTCTGCGAGCCTTCCACGCCTGCCCTCAGGGGCGCTGCTCTTTCCACCTTTCGTTCATTAAGTAGCAAAATGCAGAACCCTGCAGATGTGGGAGCTAGCGCTTCATTAAAAAAAAAAAAAAAAAAAAATCACGAGAAATTTTCTTATTAATTCGACCTCTGAACGGCCTGATGATTTGCTTAAACTGGGCTGTCGGTGGGCTAGGGAGGCGGTTCGTTTTCTTGCTGTCGTCCTTGCTCCCCCAGCGATGGCAAAGGTTTGCAACCTGCTCCGTGTTCAAGGATGCTGGCTGCGATGAGGACTGCTGTCAGTAACCGTTTCGGGTCATCCAGCCGCCCTAATGCTGCACGGGCTTTATTTAGCTTTGAATCCTTAGGCACAGGATTAAATGTGAGAGTTGAGTAGAGAATACAGAAGTCTTAGGAAAAGAATTCACGGATGAATTTTTTGTTTTAGAAGAAAAAGTAGGGTTCCAAGCATATTTCATTGCCTTCAAGGATGGCTAGTGAAAGAAAATGTCCATCCTGCTCTTTGGGTCAGTCATACGAAATTGCTGATGTTCGGCTATTTTAACCTATAAAAAGTGGCCCTTCACGCAGTTTGAATCTTGGGGATCTTTGTTGTGGAACAGGGGCCGGTGTCTGTCAGTTTCCCGACCAGCAGCGCTGCTGAGCGAGGCCGACCCTGAGCCTGGGCCGGACAGCAGAGCAGGGGCGGGGGCCTCGCTGTGCGGGCCCCCTGTCCACTGGGCTCCCTCTTGGATCTCAGCCTTGGCTCTATTTAAAGCTAGTTCTGCGGGACAGCTGGTCTCAGCTGGTCACTGTATCTTGGCCGGCACAGCTGTTCTTTGGTGCTAAATTTGGGAGCATTTGTCAGTGAAAAAGCCTCTTAGGGTCCATTTCCAACTTGGCCATGCACTAGTGCCCCTGACCAATGGTTTCTTGCCCCAGAGCAGAAAAGAGTAACTGGAATCTTTGAAACTGGTGCTTGGGGCCAGAGCATCTCTTCCTCTTCCGGTACGGTTCCCATTTGGCAGAGTTAAAGGGGAATTTTGTCTCCATCCTCCTGGTTTCCAGACTCTCACCGCCATCTCTTTCCAGCCCTGGAGCTGCTGAAGAACGCCATCGGGAAGGCCGGCTACACCGATAAGGTCGTCATCGGCATGGATGTGGCTGCCTCTGAGTTCTTCCGGTCGGGCAAGTACGACCTGGACTTCAAGTCCCCTGATGACCCCAGCAGGTACATCACAGCCGACGAGCTGGCCAGCCTGTACAAGTCCTTCATCAGGGACCACCCAGGTGAGTGTTCCCGGGCGGCTGCAGGTGTGCGAGTGGCTGGAGCCTTCACTGGGGTGCTTGGTGCCGCAGAGCGGGCAGCCGGCCAGCCGCGGTGCGGTGTGATCGCCTCCTGAGCAAACGTGGTCCCGGCTCCACTGACAGGAAAGGAGCCTTGAGAGCCAGGACCACTGGGTGCTCCTAGGCTCTGCGTCACCTGATGCACACGGGAGAGGGGACACACAGGCACAGAGTGGGTTAGAACTTGCCCAGGGGCACACAGCAAATGGTGGAGCAGGTGTTCAGACCGGGAGGCGTCTCTAAGTCCCTGCGTTTAACGTTAAGTAACTTGGTGGAAGCGGAGCCAGGACCCGAAGCCCGGTCTTCACCCCTCTGGGTCCACAGCTCTGTTTTTGCTCTCAGTGGCGCTAAACTCAAACCACCCTGGGCAGGAAGTTTCCCACTTAACAACTGTGGGGTTGCGGGATCGCAGGTGACTGCAGTCCTGGTCCCAGGAGGGGGTTGGGAGGCCAGGTGAGGCGGGAAGGAGGGCGGGAGGGGGCTCTGGGGTGCTGCGGGTCAGCAGCCTGGGAGGCCACGCTGATGGAACACGCTCTGCCCTGCTCTGCTCAGTGGTGTCCATCGAGGACCCCTTCGACCAGGATGACTGGGAAGCTTGGCAGAAGTTCACTGCCAGCGCGGGAATCCAGGTGGTGGGGGATGACCTCACCGTGACCAACCCCAAGCGGATTTCCAAGGCTGTGAGCGAGAAATCGTGCAACTGCCTCCTGCTCAAAGTGAACCAGATCGGCTCCGTGACCGAGTCCCTGCAGGCGTAAGTGCCCTTGCACGGAGGGAGGGGGCCCTCCTGACTGGAACTCCTGGTGGCGTTTAAAGTAAGCTTTGGCCCCTAGAGGATCGGGGCGTTGGGCAGTTGTGTTCTAATCCTGACCACTTGGTGGCCCTACACTCCTGATTTAATATCACACGGAGAATGTTTGTCAGGAGACACACGTCTCTCTCCCTTGAGGAGTCTGAACCCAGTTTTTCAAACGTGACTAGAGAGCAGAGAAAGGTCCTCGGGCCCTTCAGAGGAGGGCGAGGGTTACCCTCTTCCCCAGCAGTTGGGAGCTCAGGGCTGCCCCGGGCCCCCCACCGGGAGTGATGGGTCATGGCCTCAGGAGGCCAGAAGGGGCCACAGTGCCCAGACAGTGGACCCATGCCATCTGGTTGTCCCTGGCTTCTAGGTGCAAGCTGGCCCAGTCCAATGGGTGGGGCGTCATGGTGTCACATCGCTCCGGGGAGACTGAAGACACCTTCATCGCCGACCTGGTGGTGGGACTGTGCACCGGGCAGGTAAAGAGCTCCCTGGGGTGAAGGGTGCTCCCTGCTTCTCTCTCTGACCTCTACTTCCTGAGCACAGACTGGGGGAGCAGGGGGGAGAATGGGGTCCTGGGTGCCTCTTTTATCCCCTCCTTCCTAGGGCCTGGGATCCTCTTTAAGAAATTGCTGGCTCTCTGCCGTGGCACCCTCCCCTTGCCCAAAATGCCCATGAAGATTCAGCGTCCACTGTAAGCAACTGTGGCCTTTCTTTCTTCCTTCCAGATCAAGACTGGCGCACCGTGCCGATCTGAGCGCTTGGCCAAGTACAATCAGATCCTCAGGTAAAGCGGCTGCCTTCGCTGCCTGTGTGGGCTTGCTTGGTCTCCAGGAGGAGCCCCTGGCCCTGTGGGGCTGGTACGAGGGTGGGGCAGGGGCCCTGGCCCGATATGTTAGGTTGGGACGGGTCAGGTGCCTGGCAGCGTTGGCCCAGAGCGGGGCCTGCTCCACACGATGCTGCCATCTTCTGGTGGGAGAGGGAACTGGCTCCCCTTTAGACAACTGATGCTCTCATTTTACACCCTTGTTTTGTGGACAAAGATACCAGAGCTCAGAGAGAGGAAGAAAAATTGCCAAAGGGCAAACAGCAGGGTTTCCACTCTTCAGCGCCTTCTGACGTTCTGGTCCCTCCCCTTTTTTGTCTCAGTGTGTCCTTGGGAAGCACCTATAAACACAGGGAGATCTGCCCTTTTGTTATTTTATTACAGTCTTGAAGGGAAAAGGAACGTCCATTTTATAAGTCCTCCCACATTACCCCGTCTTTGAAACTTTATCCTGGAAAATTTCAAGCCTATAAAAAAATCAGTGAACAGTAGATTGTACTCCCTTCCCCATTATCCGGATACACCAGCTGTCTGTATTCCTCCATGTTTTGTCTCTTTACACCCTTTTTTCATGGAGAATTTTAAAGCAAATTCAGGCATCTTATGATTTCACTTGTATATATTTCTTTCAGATAAGGACTTATTTTTGTTTTTTAACATAACCACTCTACAGTGATGATGCCGACGATTAGTGGTAACATCAGTACCCTTTTTTTTTTTTGATATCAGGATCCAAACAGAGTTCACACTAATGAGTGCCCCCTCCTTATTTCCCTGTGCCATTTGTTGCAGAAACTGGGTTATCCTTTCATTGAAAAAACATTTTTTTAAATATTCTAAGAAATAGTCCTACCATATCTTCTTCTTTGTCCTTCAGAAACACTGGGGGGAAGAGAAGGAAGGCGAAGGGGCAGCCGGTAGACAGCTTGTTGCGTGAATTGGGTGGACGGAGAGAGCCGAATGCTCTTCTATTCCTGGCATCTCCAAGAAGCTCATGTTTAGGGGAATAGTTAGACAGACTGGGCGATGGTTGGGTCCCCAACTTCCTGGCAGGAAATGTGTCTTTGACCACTTCTCTGGGTGGGAAAACTTACTGCACTGAGGTGTGACTTCTCTCTTTCTCTCCCCGTCTCTCTATCTTTCTGCTTCCTAAGAATTGAAGAGGAACTGGGCAGCAAGGCCAAGTTTGCCGGCAGGAACTTCAGAAACCCCCTCGCTAAGTAAGCTGTGTGCGGGTGAGCCCTGCGGTCACTCGTCGGCTAATTAGACCTGCTCCTGATGTCACCTGGGCAGCTCGAGGCCCCCGCCGATGCTCTGAGGGGCCTCTGATAGTTAACTGCCCTCTCCCCTTCCTGTGACGTTCTCACTGCTTCCTTAGACCTGCTGCAGAAGCCGAGCTTGACCATCTGGAACCCTGCTGGAAACCCTAGCTCTCTAATTATATAATTGGCCCAAATCATTGTTTTTCTCACCTCGCTTCCACCAAGTGTCTGGAGCCATGTGTATCTGCATTGTCATCTCCGAGGCGTCCACAGGCAAGATCCCCGGTGGTTTTGTGTGCAAAATAAAAAGGCCTCAGTGACCCATAGGGATGCTCTGTGTGTGTATGAAGTGGTCCGTCAGTCTGTCTGTCCTCGCGTCTTGAGTATTCACGGAGCACCTCTACAAGAGCTGAGGCTTTGTGTCATGACAGAAGGGGAAGAGGAGTTTGTGCAGGATGTCGCGTAAGCCCTGGGGAAGGGCCGGTTTGGGAAGAGGTGAGAGATGGGCAGCCCGTGCCCTTCCCCAGCAGCTCGGGCAGCGCCCAGAGGCCTGACTTGAGGATCAGACATGTTAATTTGGGAGAAAAGACAAATGCAGAGCTCTTGCAGATTACCTCAAGGACAGCAGCTTCTAGGTCACACCAGGAGTCCAAACCAGAGGGAAGCTGAGCGTCCTGGGCAGGCTGCGGGGCAGGTTCTCCATCCTTAGGGGAAACTGGTAAAAGAATGGTTAGGGGTAGCTCGGGGGCAGTAGGAGGGCATCCAGAGGGTCTTGGAGAACCCTACTTAGATACATTCAAATTTAATTTGGGGACTTCCCTGATGGTCCCGTGGTTAAGACTCCACACCCCAAATGCAGGGGGCACGGGTTCCATCCCTGGTCGGGGAACTAAAATCCTGCATGCTGCACAGCATGGCCTAAAAAATTGAAAAAAAATTTTTTTAATTTAATTTCTTTCCTCGTTTTCACTAACCTGATTTCAAGTCCTCAGAAGCTCCACGTGGCTGATGCCCACTGAGTTGGGTACCACGGGTGTGAAGCATTAGCATTGCAGAAAGCACCATTCTGGAGAAATGACTAAGCACCAGTGAGACATGAAATACTATGGTTGCTCTGAATTGGGTTATAATACCTGGCGAGGCCCCCCAGTGGACATTGTTGTTATTGCTCATCTGTATCAGGGTTTAACCCAAGAAGCAGAGCCAGTAGAAGGTACATATATTAAGGGATTTATCACAAGGAATTGGCTCCTGTGATTGTGGCTAAGCTAATCCACAATCTATAGGGCAGCCAGTCAGAAGGGAGGGTGACCAGGACACAGGTGAAATTTCTCTTGGGTCAGCCCTGCTTTTAAGACCTTTCACCTGATTCAGGCCTACCTAGATCATCCAAGATCATTCCTTGTTCAAAGTCAACAGATAAGTGGTTTTAATTATGTCTGCAGAATAGCTTCACAGTAATACCTAGATTAGTGTTTGACTAAACAGTAGGACTCGAGTCATGTCACAAAGCCACCACCCCTTTTGAACTTGGCAACCACACACATACGTCTTAAACCATAACTTAATCTCCAAATAATGACAAAACGCTTCTTCACCTAATGTGGTACAGCTCTCCTGTGTACAGCCAAAACCACTCGCCTGTCCCAGCTTTGTATGACTGGTTTCCATCTAAAAACTGACTCTGCAAGGAAGTGAGTCGAACTCAGCCTGACGGTCTCACTAGAATGTTTGTTCATCCAAACTTTAAAGCAGCAAGTTAGCATTAGTGTCTCTAAACTTGGTCTCATGTCAACATTTCCTGACACTTTTATTTTAAAACAATGGCAGTTAAACGCATTTTTCACTCTTGGGTTAAAGGGCAAGGAGCCCTTTCAGATCTGCTCCACCCGGAAGGAAGGCTGCTGGGGCCCCCCTGGCCCTGGGGACACTGAGCCCCTGGGGAGGATGGTTGACAGCTCTGACCCAGCAGAGACAAGCACGAAGCATGTTCCTGATGCGGATGGGCAGGAGTAGGCCAGGAGGAATTGCAGACCATTGGCCTCTTCCTGGAGGCCCTGTCTGAAGCAGGACAGGCAACGTTAATTCTGAGTTTCCAGAAAGCCACGCTTGGGCTTTAAGATGACCTGTGATGTTAAACATTTCTCTGGATCACAACTGCAGGAACTTAAAGTGTTTTTAAAGTAAACATCTCTGGTAGTAGTCTCTGGACTTGCATTATGTGTTTTCTTTTTAAATTTTAACCTCATAGTACAAATACTTTCCCGTGAAATATTTACTTTTCATCTGTGGTTGTCTTCCAACTTCCAGATTCCTGCAACATTAGAACAAAAATCAGCTGAAAAGTTGAAACAGTGTAGTTTGCAAACTTGGCCATACATTGGAATCACCTCGGAAGCCTTTAAGTCTCCCATTGCCCAGACCAAGTAGATCAGAACCTCAGAGTAGAAACCAAAGACCCCGTATTAAAAGTTTCCCAGCTGACTCCAATGTGCAGCTCAGCTTGAGAAGCACTAGAGTACAGGAGAGGGACTGCAGCATTGGTGATGACCAGGCAGGCCTAGAATGCCAGGCTTCCCCTGAAACCCCCCGGCCGCCCTGGTCATTCTATTTTTGTTGCACGCAGCTGAGGCCGGAAGATGGCGTCCGAAGGCAGTCACCTCGGGCCCCAGAGCTGCGAGCTGTGCCATCTGCCGGGAGGAAGCCCGGACAGGAGCCTGGCTCTTGACTACGAATTCTGTGTGCGGTCAGCTCTCCTCCCGGCAGTGGAGATCCTGCTCCCCACAGCAGCCCAAGCTCGTCCAGTGCAGTGGCTGAGAGCCCAGCAGGAGCTGGACCACGTAGGTTTGGGTTCTGGCCCTCCCGCTGAACAACTGAACAGATCTGTACCATGAGGCTAATACTCCAATAGTGCTACCTCATGGCTTATTACAGAGTATTATAGATGGTCACCTCAGCTTAGGCTCCCACCCAGCATAGAATGAATTAAACCATCAGGTGCTGATACACTTACCTAGGAAGAGGTACAGGGCATAGGGAAAGAGCAGGAAGGTCTTTAGAGCATATAAAGCACCCGTGGCCATGACTGAACAAAAAGGGACAGAGTCTGGAGTGGAAAGTTCACAGCAACCTGGGAGAAGTGTGGGGACCCACTGAACCAACCTCAGTGACGTATAATTAACATTCAGTAACAGGCACCCGTTTTAAGTATACAGTTTGATGTGTTTTCACATATACGCCTGGGTAACCAGCACCACCACCACAACGGACCGTTTCCAACACCCCCAAGAGTTCCTTGAGCCCCTTCCCGGCTAATCCCCACCCCCACCCCCCAAACGCAGGCAACCTAGTGTTGTTGTTTTTTTTAGTTCAAATGAGTTGTCAAAATCTAAAAAACAGATTCCTTGTAAAAAAAGAAATCTTGCCTGGTGGCGCAGTGGTTAAGAATCCGCCTGCCAATGCAGGGGACACGGGTTCGAGCCCTGGTCCGGGAAGATCCCACATGCCACAGAGCAACTAAGCCTGTGCGCCACAACTACTGAGCCTGTGCTCTAGAGCCCGCGAGCCAAAACTACTGAGCCCACGTGCCACAACTACTGAAGCCCACTCGCCTAGAGCCCATGCTCTGCAACAAGAGAAGCCACCGCAATGAGAAGCCTGCGCACCGCAATGAAGAGTGGCCCCTGCTCGCCGCAGCTAGAGAAAGCCTGTGTGCAACTATGAAGACCCAACACAGCCAAACATAAATAAATACATTTTTTTTTTTAAATTCCAATTTCTGCATTCTAATGGATTGGAAAATTGCCAACACTGGGCCCGCATTCCTAGAAGACAGCAGTTGGCCACCATTTTTTTTTAAGCCGTTTTTTTTTTAAATCTTTATTTATTTATTTTTGGCTGCGTCAGGTCTTAGTTGTGGCACGCAGGACCTTTCATTGCAGCACGAGGGCTTCTCTGTAGTTCTGGCCCTCAGGCTCAGTAGTTGCAGTGAGTGGGCTTAGTTGCCCTGCGGCATGTGGGATCTTAGTTCCCCGACCAGGGATTGAATCTGGGCCCTCGGCAGTGAAAGCCCAGTGACCTAACCCCTGGACCGCCAGGGATTCTTCTGAAGGCAGCCCCCTGCCTCCTGCTTCCCTTAGTTACATGCCTGCCCAGCCCTCCACAGCTTTTGAATTGGCCACCCCTGGTCCACGGTCTCTTCTGCACGCCGACATCGTCCCAAATCTTTCCTTTTTGTAAGAACCCTCTATCCCCAAGGGTTCCGGAGTTCAGGTCCGCCAGGGCTCCTCTGCCATTGACAACTCATCTCCCGGTGCCTCCAGGTAGTAACGACTCCCCAGACGCAGCCTTGAACGTGTCAGCTCATCTAGGCCCATAAATGTGGCCGGCAAGGCACCACCTTCATCCAGTTCTGCTCTAGGGGGAGGCCAGCCCGGCCTTCTTCCTGCCCATCTTGCTGCAAAGTGTGAGGGCTTGGTAATCAGGGCTGCCATCCACAGGGACCAGGAATGATAGCAGACTCATTTGCATATGTGACCTAAGACAGTAATTAAACCCAGGCGCCCCAGGGGTGAGGAGTAAGCACATTAATTCAGGAGCAATTAAAACCCTCCAACATCACTGTCACACAGCCGCCACTTCTGAGACCGGCTGTAACTGATGACAATCACCTTTGGGCTCCCTCTTTTGGCCACCAGACGGCCACCATGACTGCACATTCTTGAGGGGGGCACGCTCGTGCCTAAGCGGGGGCAGCTTCCCCAGACGCTCGGTCTTTCTGTAGGGCCCCTGATGCTATTATGGACAAGTTACTGTGAAAGACAATGCCTTAGTCTTTTTCTTTTTCTTTTTTTTGGTGGCAAAATATACATAGCAAAATTTACCATTTTAACCATTGTTAAGTGTACAATTGGCTGGTGTTAAGTACATCCAAAGCTTTCATAACCATCACCACTATCTATTTCCAGAAGTTTTTCATCATCCCAAACAAATTCTACACCTGTTAAGCAATAATTCCCCATTCTCCTCCCCCCACCCTAACTCCTGGTAACTTTTATTCTATTTTCTGTCTCTGGGTGTAAATTTGCCTATTCGAGATATTTTATATAAGGGGATTCATACAATAGTCATCTGGCTTATTTCACTTGGTGTAATGTTTTCAAGGTTTATACGTGTTGGAGCCTGTGTCAATACTTCATTCCTTTTTATGGCTGAGTAATGTTCCATTTTATAGATATACCACATATATCCATTCATTTGTTGATAGACACTTGGGTGGTTTCTACCTTTTGGTTATTGCCAGTAATGCTTCTATAAACCTGGGTGTACAAATATCTGTTTTAGCCCCTGCTTTCAATTCTTTTTGGTATGTACTTAGCAGTGGAATTGCTGGGTCACATGGTAATTCTATGTTTACCTTTTTGAGGAACTACTAAGCCATTTTCCACTGCAGCTGCACCATTTTACCTTCTCACCAGTAACGTATGAAGGTTCCAATTTCTCCACATTCTTATCAACACTTGTTATTTTCCTTTTTTTTTTTTATTATGGCCATCCCAGTAGGTGTTAAGCGATATCTCACTATGGTTTTGATTTGCATTTCCCTAGTGTCTAATGATGTTGAACATCTTTTCATGTGCTTATTGGCCATTTTTTAATCTTTCCAAGTCACTTGGCCTTTTTTTTTTTTTTTTTTTTGGCCATTTTTTTAATTGGGTGGTCTTGTTCCTGAGTCATAGAGTTCTTTATATTTTTTGGATCCTATTAGATATATGATTTGCAAATATTCTCTCCCATTCTGTAGTTTGTTTTTTCACTTTCTTGTAGTCTCTTTTAAACTTTTTTTTTTTTTGGCCAGGCCACGCGGCTTGCAGGATCTTAGTTCCCAGACCAGGGATTGAACCTGGGCCCTCAGCAGTGAAAGCGCGGAATCCTAACCACTGGACCAGCAGGGAATTCCCACCTTGTAGTGACTTTTGATACACAAAAGTTTCTAATTTGAAGTCCAAGTTATCTATTTTTCTTTTTGTTGCTTGTGCTTTTGGTGTCATGTTTAAGAAACCATTGTCAAACGCAAGATTATGGGGACTTCCCTGGTGGTCCAGTGGGTAAGACTCCGTGCTCTGAATGCAGGGGGCCCAGGTTCGATCCCTGGTCAGGGAACTAGATCCCACATGCCACAACTAAGAAGCCTCCATGCCGCAACTAAAAAAAAAAAAAAAAAAGATCCCACATGCTGCAACTAAGACCCAGCTCAGCCTAAATAAATAAATAAATATTTAAAAAACAAATCCAAGGTTATGAAGATTTTTTTTTTTTTTTTTAAATGGGAATTATTTATTTATTTATTTTTGGCTGTGTTGGGTCTTCGTTTCTGTGCGAGGGCTTTCTCTAGTTGCGGCAAGTGGGGGCCACTCTTCATCGCGGTGCGCGGGCCTCTCACTATCGCGGCCTCTCTTGTTGCGGAGCACAGGCTCCAGACGCGCAGGCTCAGCAATTGTGGCTCACGGGCCTAGTCGCTCCGCGGCATGTGGGATCTTCCCAGACCAGGGCTCGAACCCGTGTCCCCTGCATTGGCAGGCAGATTCTCAACCACTGCGCCACCAGGGAAGCCCGGTTATGAAGATTTGCCCCTGTGTTTTCTCCTAAGAGTTTTATAGTTTTAACTCTTGTATTTAGGTTTGTTTTTTTTTTTTTTTCTTTGGCTGCGTTGGGTCTTCGTTTCTGCGCACAGGCTTTCTCTAGTTGCAGCAAGTGGGGGCTATTCTTTGTTGTGATGCGCGGGATTCTCATTGCAGTGGCTTCTCTTGTTGTGAAGCACGGGCTCTAGGTGCGCAGACTTCAGTAGTTGTGGCTCACGGGCTCTAGAGTTGCGGTGCACAGGCTCTAGAACACAGGCTCAGTAGTTGTGGCACACGGGCTCTGCTCTGCGGCATGTGGGATCTTCCCGGACCAGGGCTCAAACCCATGTCCCCTGAGTTGGCAGGCAGATTCTTAACCACTGCGCCACCAGGGAAGTCCCTGTATTTAGGTTTCTAATCCATTTTCAGTTAATTTTTATCTGTGGCATAAGGTAAGGGTCCAACTTCATTCTTTTGCATGTGCCATTTGTTGAAGAGACTGTCTTTTCCCCACTGAGTAGTCTTGGCACTCTTACTGAAAAATCAGTTCGCTATATATACGGGTTTATTTCTGGGTTCTCTATTCTATTGGTCTGTATGTCTGTCCTTATGCCACGCCACACTGTTGCAATCACTTTCGCTTTATAGGACATGACCTGGCCTTTTACGTACCTGGCCCTTCATCTCCTCCTCACCAAACACTCTGAAGTAGGCATTATAATCATTCTTACTGGGTAAAGTCAGGCCTAAAAGGTTAGGGTGACTTACCCTCCGTCACAAAATTGGTGGATATATTATCCTTTGCAAGGTGACATTGCAAGTGCTCCCAGGTTGACAGACATACAATAACAGTGAATTCTTGTATCTTGACCTTAAAAACAACCTCCATAGTCAGGTGATGTCTAGCCAGGCCTTCAGCAACGAGGATCCCAAAGCCAGGATCTTCCAAGAGGAAGAAAGTGACCCGGAGCATCTTTGATCAAGGTGAGGACAAGAAGGTCCTTCCCCCCAAAGGCCACAGATCCCCTCCTGGAGACGGCTGCTTACAAACTCCCTTTGCCCAAAGGGCTGAAGCTGCCCTCTTTGCACCCCAGCTAAATTTTTCCTTAAAAGAAGGAGACGCTGGGCTTCCCTGGTGGCGCAGTGGTTAAGAATCCGCCTGCCAATGCAGGGAACACGGGTTCGTGCCCTGGTCCGGGAAGATCCCACATGCCGCGGAGCGGCTAGGCCGTGAGCCACAACTACTGAGCCTGCACGTCTGGAGCCTGTGCTCCGCAACGGGAGAGGCTGCGACAGTGAGAGGCCCGCGCACCGCGATGAAGAGTGGCCCCCGCTCGCCGCAACTGGAGAAAGCCCTCGCACAGAAACGAAGACCCAACACAGCCAAAAATAAAAAAATAAATAAATAAATTTATTTAAAAAAAAAAAAAAGAAGGAGACCCTGGAGCTGTTTGGGTTTGCTTTCTCTGGCCACGATTCTGGGCAGGTCTTACAAGGAAGTTTCCCTCTGACCTGCTCTACAGTCTGGGCGTGTCTGTTTGTTCGCGAGTTCCCTGCCTATCAGGATGCTGGGACTTTGAGAAACACTTTCAAGACGAGGGGGTGCTGCCATCTCCCCCAAAATGCACATACACACACACACCTGCCCCTGCTGACCCTCGACCCCCTACCCTGCTGAATTTTTTTTCAAAGCATATGACATCACTTAAAATATCCGGCATCTGCTTTTTGGTCTTCCTTCATTAGAATGTAAATTCCACGAGACTTTATCTTGCAGGGACTTTTAGTTTTGCTGACTGCAGTGTGTCTGAGGCCGAGAATAGTGCCTGACACATAGCAGGTGCCTCAGGCGTGAATGAGTGCATGGACCAGACCTGCGGTCCACACAGGCCACACCAGGTGCCATGCGTGAGGAATGTAGCCACCTCTGCCGAGTGGACCTTTGAGCTCAGAAGCTTGGGTGCTTAAGATGAAAAGGAAACGAAGACTTTTTTTAATTACAGAGATTAAAAAAAAAAAAAAAAGTTAGTGGTTGAAGTCCACGAGCATGGTCTCAGAAGCAATCAGCTGCAGGAGAGGGAAAACCTGGAGAATAGGGTCAGCCGGGAATCAGACGTTTTCAAAAGGCGAGATCATGAGGAAGGCAGCGCCTTGGACCTGAGAGTACCTGAGTTCCTGGATCCCGCAGGCTGGGGCTTCCCTGAGCTGTGAGGTAAGAAATGTCAGCCTGGGGCTGCTGGGCCCCTCAGCGAGCAATGATGTTTTCAAGGTTCATCTGGGTCGTGGCTTGTATCAGTGTGTCACTTGTTTTTATAATATTCCATTGTACAGATATACCACCATTGCCTAATCCAAGGTCTCAAAGGTTTACACCTATGTTTCCTTCTAAGAGTTTAATAGCTTTACCTCTTGTATTTGGGTCTTTGATCCACTTGAGTTAATTTTTGTGTAAGGTGTTGCATGTGGATATTTACCTATTCATCAGTGGGTGGATATTTGGGTTGTTTCCACTTTTTGGCTATTATAAACAACGCTGCTGTGTACATTCATGTACAAGCTTTTGTGTGGACATATGTCTTCCATTTTCCTGGGTACATACCTACTAGTGGAATTGTTGGGTCATATGGTAACTCTATGTTTAACTTTTTGAGTAACTGCCAAAGTGTTTTCCACAGTGGTTGCACCATTTTACATTCCCACCAATACTGGGAAAGTAAAACTGGGAATTTTCTATATCCTCACCGACATTTATTTTCTGGTTTTTTGAATAGTGGTATCTCATTGAGGTTCTGATTTGCATTTTATTAATGTCTAATGATGTTGAACATCTTTTCAGTGTGCTTATTAGCAACTTGTATATCTTCTTGGAGAAATGTCTATTCAAATCATTAACCCATTTTTTAATTGGTTTATTTGTCTTTTTGTTGTTGAGTTGTGAGAATTCTTTATATATTCCGGTTACTATCATATATATGATTTGCAAATATTTTTCCCCATTCTGTAGTTTGCTTTTTACTTTCTTGATAGTGTCTTCTGATACACAAAAGGTTTTAATTTGGATGAAGTCAAATTTATCTCTTTTTTCTTTTCTTTCTTGTGCTTTTGGTGCCATATTTAAGAGACAACTGTCTAATCCAAGGTCCTGAAGATTCACACCTATGTTTCTTTCCAAGAGTTTAATATTTTTGGCTCTTACATTTATGTCTGTGATCTATTTGAGTTCATTTTTATGTAAGCTGTGGTATGTGGATATCCAGTTGTTCTGGCACCATTTGTTGAAAAGATGTCATTTTCACCTGATTCTCAGATGTCATGGTCACCCCCAGCACCCTGCCTCACCCTTGGCTGTGCTTCTTGCTATCTTTCCAAAAAAAATGAACTCTTAGGGTACAGTAAGGGCTGTCAAAACTGCTGCCTCAGCTGAGCTCAATCCTGGCTAGGACTGGGAAAACGAAATTCCCAAGTCAGCATGAAACCTTCAGTCTGTCTGCTGATGTGGAACTAGGACCCCAGGCGTGTAACGCCTGGGGCTACAGGGATAGAAAGGATCCCAAGCCCTCAGCACCCTGGCATGAGAGCAAGGTGCCCCTCCGTCCACCATCCTAGGGTGAAAGTCAGGGCCAGGGCTAGGGTGAGGCAAGAGAAGCCTGCGGGGCACAAAATGTAAGGAGATGCTCGCTCCTGCTCTCTCATCCTGGCTACTCATGGGCAGAAGGTAAGCTAGTGGCTAACAGTCTGGGCTCATGGGGGTCAGGGGCGCTAGGGCAGCCCTTAGCCACCAGGGGGTGCTGTGGGAGCTGCCCTGAGCCCCTCGGCCTCCCGGCCTCGCCCTGCCTGCTGGCTCTGCCGGGCTGGCCAGCCTCCCAGCCCCAGCTGACACTGCCCTGTGGCTCTCAGGGGCTCGGGGCCAAGGCCAAGGCGGCCCAGAACTCTGGGCAATGCTCGGTGAGATGAGTGGAGCTGTCACAGGACAAAGGGAAATTCCTGGACAGTGTCAACACCTGCTCTTCCCCTGTCACACAGATGCTGTGTCGAGGCGCAGAGGAACTGGCCACTGCAGAGGCCACCACAGCACCACGGGGACATGGCCCAGGGGAGCTGGTCCTGGCTTGCTTTGCTCTCTGAACCTTTCAGGATGCACACCCCTCCCTTCAATTTCTTCCACGTTGAGGACTTTTGTTCAGTCTTTCCAGGAACCAAGGGAAGGAGAAGGAAACCGGCAGAGGGACATGCCTCCCGCTCTTGCTGTGCTGCCCCTAAAACCACACTCTGGGGTCAAGCAGTGGGCCTCAGCTCGCCTGCCCAGCCTCCCGGGGACTCGGTCCAGCACACGAGGGCCGGCGTGGCTCTTCCTGGGAGGCGCCCCGGCGGACTCTCAAGGAGCAGGGCCCAGGCAGCTGCATCGTGGCGGATGGGTCCACGTGCCCCTGCTCCCAAGGAAACCACTGCTCGCTGGACGCCTCTGCGCTCAGACAGCAACTCGAGCTGGGAGTTTCCCACACCCTGAGTGACAGCACCCGTTTCCAGGGATGCTCTAGGGTCGGCTTTCTGGCCTTGCAGTCTGGCTCTGCCCTGTTCTCTGTTCTCCTCTGGTTCCCTTCAGGGAGAATCAGCAATTGCCCGAAAGGCAGAGATGCCTAGTCTGGGGAAGGAGGGCCCGCGATGGGGGGGGGGGGGGGGGCAGCGATCACTTTCCTTGAGTCTCTCCTTTGCGGCATCCTGCTCACGCCTTTCCCTGCTTTTCTGGAATGTCGGCCCTGTATTATCTGCCAGCGTCAGATCCAGCCAGCCTCCAGAGAAAAGGTGCTGAAGTATTTGGCAGAAAGAGCCTGTGGCATTAAAAGACTCTGGCCAGCACCTCCATGAGCTCTAGAAGTATCGGTACTGGAGGCATCTGAATCCTAGAGCAGAAAGAGAGACACCGGCTGAAAGAGCAAGGGCTTGACCCTCGCTTCTCTGGCCTCAGGGGAGGCTGTGTATTGTGGGGTGTGGCCCCTCCTCCTGAACGAAAGCCACTCGCTCAACTTGATCCACCAGGACTAATGTCTCCATACTCGTATCACCTCAATTCAAGTGACCCTGAGTACAGAGACTTAGAAATTAACCACTGACCTCAAGTGCTGGAGCTAAAAAGAAATGCCCCTGCCCATGTGGGTGTCCTTTGTCCTAACCATGCCTGCCCAGTAACGCGACAGCCTCTGTATTCACAAAATCTTGTCGTGCCCTGAGTCCCATTCACGTGGAAGTGTGGGGATGCGGGTTCCTCAGGGGTGTTGGCACGTGAGGTTTGGAGTAAAATCCCCCAGAAACTGCACACAGACTGGGGGCGACATATCATCAGACAGCCCTTGAGATCTCGGGGTGCAGCGCTTGCCAAAAACGATGTTTGTCACCCATGAGCCCACAGCAGAGCAGTTGCATTTGTCACACCAACAGTGACGCTGGAAATTCACGCAGACACTGGCACAGACTAGCTCCCTAGCTTGATTTCTTTTTTTCTCTGTAAGGGATTTCTCCCCCCACCTCCTGCTCCTCCTCCTTCTCCTCCTCCCCCACCCCCAGATACTATGAGGAAACATCTGTGGAATAAAAATAACAAAAGTTTATAAGATACAAAGCTTATAAAGTCTTACCTATGGGTCCCCATCATGGTTCCTGCCTCCTTTGAGATGGTAGATGGAAGCTTCCATTTCACTTGTCTCTAATTATCTCCTTTTTAGAAGGACGAAGAGCCCATAGGGTGACTGGAAAGGAGGCAGAAGGAAATGCACGGAGGGCATCCTGGGCTCTGCTGAGGGTCCCGCTCTCCCTGGAGCTAATTTGATCCAAAGGAGGGGACAAGAGCAAAGCAGCAGCCTCCTGGTCACCTGTCCCCGCCAGCACCTATCCTGCGCTGGGACCTTGTCAGGGGCCGGGTTTTAAAGGTGAACACAGTTTACAGAGCAGAGACAAGCTGAGGCTAAGTACTGCTGGAGTAGGAACCCCAGGGAGGGTTGGAATGGTGCTCTGGGGGCTTGATGGACTGGCTGATGGCAGTTTGGTGTCGGGAGGGGGCATGGATTTGGAGTCCACCTGGTTAAGGACTTTTCGTTTGCAAATGGCAGTGACCAATTCAAATGGGCTTAAACCAAAAAGAACATTTATTGGCACTTAGCTTCAGGCATGGCTGGATCCAGAAGCTGAAAGACTGTCACCAAGACTCAGTATCTCTCCATCTCTCCACTCTGCTGTCCTCTGTGCTGGCTTTTACCCACAGACAGGCTCTCCAGGCTTGGCGGCCCCTCCCCACCTCTTTATGTTCAGCTCAGCTGCCCCAGCTTCTCTCTCACAACTGTTCTAGCCAAAATCCTAAACCTGACTCTCACGGGCTTGAATTGGGTCATGTGCCCATCCTTGAACCAATCATTGTGGCCAAGGGGGATGAAATCACTGATTGGTTAGGCCTGGGTCACATGCTTACACCCAGATTCTGGGGTCAGGTTAGCCTCACTCAACAATATGAACTAAAATTAGGGAAGGGACATTTCCCAAAAGAAGAATGGGGATGCTGCAACTAGAAAAAGGGTGAATGGATGATAGTCAGGCAAAAACTCCATACCTGCTCTCTCAGAGCAGCAACTCCTGCCACCTCCTGGCTGTGTGACTTTGTCCAGGTCACTTAACTTCTCTGAGCCTCAGCTGGAAACACAACTTGCTTCAGTTTTAATGTCCTTTCCTTTATAAAAACAGGGATGGGGCAGAGGTATCCTGGGGCTCCTACTGTATTGGAAACTTCCGTTGGAATAGATTACGAGGTGATTTATTAAGAATTCAGTTCCTTTAGCCCAGATAAGCAAAGGATGAGGAGGAGGAATGGAAAATAATGATACTGGCAAAGGTAAACCCCTCAGGGTTTGCTTTCCCTTACCTTTCTTTAAAGGTGTTCAGCAAAGGGAAGGAGGAAGTGGAGCTCAGATGAGGAGGAGGCCCAGCTCAAGGGCACAGGGGGAGTAGGCAGCCTTGTCAAGGTCCTGGCCTGTCTGAATTTGTGTTGGAGCCTCAATTCTCCCTCTGGGGCCTTGGAGCCGTCAGGGCTGAGCAGAGACGGAGTCGGGCACCTCCACCTGGCCCTCTGTTCTTCCTGGAAAGGCTGGAGCAAAGGGGTCCTTCCCTGTTTTTACAGCATCTGGACAAGGCGGCATGTTGATTTCAGGGACCCATCCACAGCCAGGGTCCGAGCACAGTTACACAAGGCGGTCTCTTTCCCTTGGAGCCCCGAGGGCGCTGCTGGAGGCTGGTCCGTGTGCAGCCGATAGCTGACCTATTTATGGCCACCGCTCTGCCGGTGACCAGGCTGGATTCATCCTGGTTCAGCGGAGGTGAAGGGTGACCGGTCCTTCCTTCTGTTTCCCAGTGACTCTGAACCGGTTTGCCTGGAGCTGTGAATAAAGCCCCAGATCCCTCCAGCTACTCCTCCCAACCTCTCCCTGTTCTTCCTGGCATCACTTAACAGAAGAAGCGTTTCTTGGCTGTTATGCTTATCACAGTTTTGTACAGAGTTGTTTTGTTTGGCTTTGTTTTTTAATTTTTATTGGCATATAATTGATTTAGAATGATATGTTAGTTTCAGGTGTACAGCAAAGTGAATCAGTCATACATATACATATATCCACTCTTGTTTAGATTTTTTTTTCTCATAATAGGTCATTACAGAATATTGAGAAGAGTTCCCTGTGCTATACAGTATGTCTTTATTAGTTATCTATTTTATATATAGTAGTGTGTATATGTCAATCCCAATCTTCCAATTTATCCCTCCCCCCACCACAGAGTTTTAAACGCAAAGTATATCAGAGTGATCTCTCCTGCACAGTCATAAGCCATCATGCTACGATTGAAAATGAAACAGATGGGGCTTCCCTGGTGGCGCAGTAGTTAAGAATCTGCCTGCCAATGCAGGAGACACGGGTTCGAGCCCTGGTCCAGGAAGATCCTACATGCCGCGGAGCAACTAAGCCCATACGCCACAACTACTGAGCCTGCGCTCTAGAGCCCACGAGCCACAACTAGAACCCGTGCTCCACAAGAGAATGAGAAGCCCGTGCACCGCAACGAAGAGGAGCCTCCACTCGCCGCAACTAGAGAAAGCCCGCGCAACAAAGACCTAACGCAGCCAAAAGTAAATAAATAAAATAAATTTATTAAAAAAAAGAAAGAAAGAAAGAAAATGGAACAGAAAATGTATGGTAATATGAACCATTTTTCAGTAAGAAAAAACGGACCGGGAGGTGGGGAGGATGGGGAGGGGGAATGGGGAGTTAGTGTTTCATGGGGACAGAGTTTCAGTTTAGGAAGGTGGAAAATTCAGCAGATGGATGATGGTGAGAGTTGCACAACAATGTGAATGTATTTATGCCACTGAACTGTACAGTTAAATATGGTTAAAACGGTATGTTTTATATTACGTGACTTTTACCACAATTTAAAAAAGAAAGAAAAGAAAAAACTGACCACCCTTCTGATTCCAGCCACTAAGGGGTCTTTGCTCTGCTGAGCTCTGTGTCTGCCCCTGGAATACGGCTCCCAGAGGACTCAGCCCTCTGTCCCTCTGACTGTTGGTCTTGGGACGGGCTTCACGGCTTTCCATCTGTTACCTCCCACTAACCCTCTGCCACCTGAGTCATCAGCCTGCAGTTGGGCGTGGGGATGCAAGGCCATGGCACCACGCCTGAAACAACACAGCATGAAAGTCAGAGCTGGGATCTTGATGTTCTGGGCCCAGTACAGCAGCAAGCGTGACTTAGATTTGTTCAGATCTTTGCAGGGCACAAAGCCCATTCACGACACTACCTGTTCTCCTTATCCCACCAGTAACACCTACCATTCCTACCAGTTTTGCTTCTTTATCATGGAGGATTGGCTGAAGGAGTTGAATTACAAAGGAGTTAAGTTAGTTACAAAGGGGTTAAGGCTTGTGCTCCCTCTAGCACTGCCCTCGGGTGAACTCCACGTGTCCACTAGTTAAGGAAGCAAGACAGGATCTTGAAAATCTTCAACTACTATTAGTACGTGTGCTTTTCTTTTTCCAGCTTCCTTTGCGCCTCCTCCCTTAAGAGAAGGCGTCCGCATTGCTTCAAGGGTATGAGGCGCAGTAAGAATGTAAAGGCGAAGAAACAATCGATAGCCCCTTGGTGGGGGGACTCAACAGGGAAAAGCTAGGGAAGCAGCAGAGTTTATGTCACGCGGAGAGAATCGGAAAGAGGATCACCCTTGCCTCTGCCCAGACCATGCGAGAGTCCCCTGGGCTGGGGCAGGGAGGAAGAATGGGGCTGGGGGTGACCTGAAAAGAGGTGGTGCAGCAGAGGTGCAGAGGGGGTTACCCTGGGAGCCCTCCCTGCAAGCAGTGCCCCTCCCCCACCCCACCCCAAGTGACAGTGTGACGCGCCTGCTACTCGGGGGAGGGGTATAGTAGTTTCCCGGGGCCGCCATAATAAATGACCACTAACTGGGTATCTTCAAGCAACAAAGATGTATTCTCTCACAGTTCCAGAGGCCAGAAGTCTGAGATCAAGGTGTCGGCAGGGCCATGGTCTCTCGAGGCTCTAGGGGAGGCTCCTTCCTGGCCTCTTGTAGTTTCTGATGGTTGCTGGCATTCCCTGCCAATCCTCGGCTTGTGCTGAGTAACTGCATCGCCCCAGCCTCTGCCTGCATCATCACACGGCCTCCCTGTGAGTTTCTGAATTTCTCTCTTCTTGGAGGAATACCAGTCATTGGATTTAAGGCCCACCCTATTCTAGTATGACCTCATTAAAAAAAAATTTTTTTTTTAAGGATTGGGGTGCAGGTGGGGGAAGCAACTAATAAAAAAAGGGAAAAAAAATTTAAGATTTTTTTTTTAAAGATTTTTTTGATGTGGACCATTTTTCAAGACTTTATTGAATTTGTTACAACATTGCTCCTGTTCTCTGTCTTGTTTTTTTGGCCACGAGGCACGTGGGATCTAAAATCCCTGACCAGGGGTCCAACCCATACCCGCTGCATTGGAAGGCGAAGTCTTAACCATTGGACCACCAGCGAAGTCCCTAAAGATGTTTTTTTTAATTTAAGTATTGGTTTTTGTTCTTTGTTTTCTTAATTAATTAATTTATTTATTTTTGGCTGTGTTGGGTCTTCATTGATGCGCGCGGGCTTTCTCTAGTTGCGGCGAGCGGGGGCTACTCTTCGTTGTGGTGCGCGGGCTTCTCATGGCAGTGGCTTCTCTTGTTGCGGAGCATGGGCTCTAGGCACGAGGGCTTCAGTAGTTGTGGCTCTCAGGCTCTAGAGCGCAGGCTCAGTAGCTGTGGCGCACGGGCTTAGTTGCTCCGCGGCATGTGGGATCTTCCCGGACCAGGGCTCGAACCCCTGTCCCCTGCACTGGCAGGTGGATTCTTAACCACTGTGCCACCAGGGAAGCCCTATTGAAGTATTGTTGACGTACAATATTGTATAAGTTACAGGTGCACTTGTATAAGTTACAGTTATAGTGGTTTGTAATTTTTAAAGGTTATACTCCATTTATAGTTATATTATAAAATATGGGCTGTGTTCCCTGTGTTGTACACTATATCCTTGTACCTTATTTTATACATAACAGTTTGTACCTCTTAACCCCCTACCCCTATATTGCCCCTCCCGCCTTCCCTCTCTGCACTGGTAACCACTAGTTTGTTCTCTGTATCTCTGAGTCTGCTTCTTTTTTGTTATATTCATTAGTTGGTTGCATTTTTTAAGATTCCACGTATGATATCATACAGTAGTATGCCCTCAGCTTAACTTGACTATATCTGCAAAGAGCCTATGTGCAAACTAGGTCACGTCACAGGTGCTGGGGGCTGGGACTTGGACATACATTTTTGGGGGACACAACTTAGTCCACACCAGGGCCCTTCAGGCAGAAGATGACAAATGCCAACATCCTGGGGTGCCAAATCTCGCAGGAGAGGTTTGTGTGGATAAAAACCCAGTGGCCAGTGTGGCTGAAGCAAAATGAGCCAGGATGAGAGTAGCAGGGAATGAAGCTGGAGAAAAAAATGCAAGTAGATCATGTAGGACTTTGTCAGCCCCTGGTAAATCCTCTGAGCTTTCTCTGACTGACCTGGAGGCCACTGGAGGAGATTGAGGGGAGGAAGGCAAAATCTGACTTAAGTTTTAAAACCATCAGTCTGGTGGCTCTAGTGAGAATAGAGTCAGAGGTGAGGAGACAAATATGAGGACGCCAATACCATGATCCAGGTCAGAAGCCCTGGAGGTGGTTAGATGTGGTCAGAGCCTATATTTCTTTTGAGGTAGGATTTACGCACAGATTGGACGTGGGTTATGTAAACAACTAATTGTGACACAAAGATATTTGTGAAATTATTTGTAAATTAGCCAAGTTAAGAATGACCAAATGATCCTATAAAGACTTTAACCTTTTAGATAAGCACTATTAAATAATGAACTGTAAAATAGAGAGGACCATAATATAGAGACAGGTAATGATCATAATATTCATTCTTAATAGTCCTGGCATCCATCAGAAAACCTATAACTTCTATGACATCGTAAAGAGACTGTTTTGGACTCAAACCAAAATATTTTAATTAAACGGTAATATTATACCAGATAAAAACCAAGAATGAACTACTTTTTATTGCTGCAAGATATAAACAGAATTCATAAGCAGGGATCTGGGGGGATATGCAATTAAATCCCACTCAGGGGGAAAGACCTTCATTGGCCAGAAGCAGTTTCCGCATTTGTGAATTTAAAGGTGAACCAATACGCTTCTTGGAAGAGAAATTTCCTTTTCCAGAAACAGCCATGACCTCTTTTTGTTGTGCCACAAAATATACAAAAATAAATGATGAGTTATTTCAAACATTTGTTCAATTGAAGTTTTTTAAAAATTGTTTTTATGCTGCATAGTTTGGTGTTTAGATGAGAATCAAGCTGCTAATTTTCACTGCTCAGAATCCTCCAAAAATAATGTGATTTGGGACTTCCCTGGTGGCGCAGTCGTTAAGAATCCACCTGCCAATGCAGGGGACACAGTTTCGATCCCTGGTCCGGGAAGATCCCACATGCCGCAGACCGACTAAGCCCATGCAACACAACTACTGGGCCTGCGCTCTAGAGCCCACGCACAGCAACTACTGAGCCCGAGTGCTGCAACTACTGCAGCCCATGCGCCTAGAGCCCGTGCTCCGCAACAAGAGAAGCCCCAGCTCACCGCAGCTAGAGAAAGCCCACACGCAGCAACAAAGACCCAGTGTAGCCAAAAAAAAAAAGTGATTTGGAGAAGTGCAGCTGATTAATGAACTTGCAAAGACAAATGACTGATACTTGACTATCATGAAATTGAACTTTACACCATTGGAGGGAAAAAGACAAGCATTTGTAAATGTCATATATATTTATATATATTTAAATATATATATATTTACTGTTTATTTCCAATTAGAAAAAGCTCCCTTTAGTTACCTAGAGCTGAATTTAGTCCATCAAGGTCCACCATATATGGGTTCAAGTATTAAAATATTTAGAATTGTAAACGTCACTGTTCCAGGATTCATGTTTGTATGAACATTTGGTCGTTCTGGGGCAAACTGAAAGAGCAAAAGGGGCAGGGTCTCTGCCTCCTGGTCCCCCCTCCCTCCCCTCCAGCCCTGAATTATTCTGTTATTTGATGGCTACCGCAGGTGGAGGTCATTCTTCACATGACTTTTTAATGAATTGGCTGTTTCATGCACAGCTGTTTTCATGTCATGAGAGTGGAGTGAAAGGGTCAAGACTGAGGGAGGTCCCATCCGCACATAGTGGAGAGCCGTGCAGAAAGCCTTGTCCTGCGGGCAGAAAAGGGAGAAGCAGCTTGATTTCAAAGTCCTCACTCAGTGGAGAGAGAAAGCCTCTAAGTCGGCACCCCTTGGATGACCTTTCCCTCTTTTTTTTAAATTAAAAAATTTTTTTGGCTGTGTTGGGTCTTCGTTGCTGCACACAGGCTTTCTCTAGTCGTGGTGAGCGGGGCCTACTCTTCGTTGCAGTGCACGGGCTTCTCACTGCGGTGGGTTCTCTTGTTGCGTAGCATGGGCTCTAGGTGCGCAGGCTTCGGAAGTTGCAGCGCATGGGCTCAGTAGTTGTGGCGCGTGGGCTTAGTTGCTCCGCGGCATGTGGGATCTTCCTGGACCAGGGTTTGAACCCATGTTCCCTGCATTGGCAGGTGGATTCTTAACCACTGCACCACCAGGGAAGTACTGACTTCTTGCAGTGGTGTGTCACCTTCTTTGAGCCTTGGACCCCCTTTGAAACGAGTGTTATGGATCCTCCTCCCTTGCAAAAAGTGCATGTGTCAGGTGCTCACACACACGTGTACGCGCATGCACACACACACTCACATTTTCTTCATATAATCTCGGGGGTTCCGTGGCATCAGAGTCAGATGTGTCCTTAAATGTTGGGAATAAGCCTTTGCTCCTGGCTTAAAATGTGGACCATGCTCTTTAAATCACTTTTTAAAATAAATGAGTGCTGTGCACAAGCCCGTTTAAAGGACTTGTGCTTGACTCAGATATAGAGAACAGACTTGTGGTTATCAATGGGGAGGGGAGGATTGGGAGTTTGGGATTAGCAGATGCAAACGATTATATATGGGATGGATAAGCAACAAGGTGCTGCTGTACAGCACAGGAACTATAGTCAATATCCTGTGATAAGCCATAATGGAAAAGAATATGAAAAAGAATAAATATATGCATAACAGAATCACCTTGCTGTACAGCAGAAATGAACACAACATTGTAAATCAACTATACTTCAATAAAATTGAAAGAAAAAAGAAAAAAAGTAAAGAGCCTGTGCTTGGACTTCCCTGGTGGCACAGTGGTTATGAATCCGCCTGCCAGTGCAGGGGACACGGGTTCGATCCCTGGTCTGGGAAGATCCCACGTGCCGCAGACCAACTAAATCCGTGTGCCACAACTACTGAGCCTGTGCTCTAGAGCCCACGAGCCACAACTGCTGAGCCCATGCACCACAAGTACTGAAGCCCGTGTGCCACAACTACTGAAGCCCACTCGCCCAGAGCCCATGCTCTGCAACAAGAGAAGCCACCGCAATGAGAAGCCTGCACACCGCAACGAAGAGTAGCCCTTGCTCGCCACAACTAGAGAAAGCTCAGTGCAGCAATGAAGACCCAATGCAGCCAGAAAAAAAAAAAAAAAAATAATAATAATAATAAATAAAATAAAATAAAAAGAGTCTGTGCTTAGTGATGTAACAAAGTCTAGAGCAGCGTCTAGTCTGGACTAACTAGTTCGCTTCACACCAGTTACTTGTCTTCCCCCTCAACCCCCCATAAACATTTGTTCATGGCTCTGTGATTCTAGGAACACCCACATGGGAGTCGGGAAGCTGGAACTCTATTTAGGCCAAGAGGAGGGAGGCCAATTCCCCATCATTGAGGCTCAGTCTCCTCTCATAACAAAGACAAAATTTGGATTAGTCAGCAGTTCTCAAAGTGAGGTCTGGGGACCCTTTTCAGGGTCTGTGGGGTCAAAACTATTTCTGCAACAAAATAAGATGTAATTTGCCTTTTTCACTCCCTCCCTGCCACGAGTGTACAGTGGAGTTTTCCAGAGGCTACGTGACCTGTGACGATGCCATTGCTCTGACAGTCAATGGAATGTGCATTTGTACATTCTTGTGTTTCAAAGACACCGAATGCAATA
This sequence comes from Balaenoptera ricei, assembly GCF_028023285.1. Classification (NCBI taxonomy): domain Eukaryota; kingdom Metazoa; phylum Chordata; class Mammalia; order Artiodactyla; family Balaenopteridae; genus Balaenoptera; species Balaenoptera ricei. The sequence continues at coordinate 6,672,228 of NC_082639.1, read as the reverse complement.
AATATCAGAGGGTAAAAACCCACCTAAACAAAAGCTCTTGGGGTCATTCTATTAGTTTCCTAGGGCTGCTGCCACAAAGTGCCACAAACTGCGTGGCTTAAAACAACAGAAATTTATTTTCTTGCAGCTCTGGAGGCTAGAAGTCCAATATTAAGGTGTTGGCAAGGTTGGTTCCTTTTGAGGGCTGTTGTAGGTCTCTGTTCCATGCTTCTCTCTAGCTCTGGTGATGGCCAGCAATCCCTGTGATCCTTGGCTTGCAGACACATCATGAGATCTCTGCTTCCATCTTCCCATGGCATTCTCCCTGAGTGTCTGTGTCTTCACGTGGCCCCATCTTCTTATGAGGACATCAGTCATATTGTATTAGGTACCCATCCCACTCCAGTATGACCTCATCTTTTTTTTTTTTTTCCCAAGAGAAGGAAGGATTTATTAGTACTTACAGCAAGGAAGGAGAACACCAGAGATCTTTCCCAAAGCAGTATCTTCCAGTATGATCTCACTTAACTAGTTACCTCTGCAATGACCTTTCTTCCAAACAGGGTCACATTCTGAGGTAGCAGGGGTTAGGATTTCAATATCTTTTCTGAGGGACACAATTCAACCCAAAACAGTCACCAATAATATTTAAGATTCTGAAACCAAAGAGTCTGACTAGGTGATTGTGAGGGTTCTACTGTCATGAAACATTATGAGATTCTAAGATAAATTTTAATGGATTTGAAGTACTTGGCTTCTGTTAACGTTGTACTTTTCTCACCTTGAGTTTAATGATATTTGTATGTTTACACCATCCTGAGGATCTAGATCAGTGCTAACAGCCATGACAAAACGAGACCATTGCTGTGTCATTTGTGTTTACTTCCACGAGTACCATTTTATTGATTTATAGATGTTTATACTTACCCTCAAAGACCAAAATATCAGTTTAAAAAAAGTGATATAAACTGAAGGTATTAGCTGTCAATGGTGCACCCAGGGTGATTAGAAGCACTGATACCAAAGCCTTTTCATGGGGATTGAAGCCAGATGAAAATTTCTCCGTACTGAACAGGGATACATTTCAAATAGCTGTTTCCTAAACTGGATCCTAAATCCCATTAAGTTCAGCTTTGAGATCCTATGCAAAGCAAATGGAAGTGTTGTTTACTGGGAAGGGCACTTGTCACTTCTCTTATCTGTTGCTGAGCTTATCTCTACTGGTGAAAAGGTCTTTGTAAACTGAGTGCTGGGATTTGTCTTTAAAAATACGGAGGAGAAAGAGAAAGTGGCTTTTTGTAATAGTATGAGGATTCTGTGACTAGTAATTGTTTCCTTGAATTTTTAAAAATTGAACTATAGTTGATTTACAATATTGTGTTAGTTTCAGGTGTACAGCAAAGTGATTCCTTGAATATTTTTTAAAACTTTTCCTTGAGGACTTCCCTGGGGGTCCAGTGGTTAAGACTCCATGCCTACCCTGCAGGGAGCACGGGTTCGATCCCTGGTTGGGGAACTAAGATCCCACATCCCATGCAGGGCAGCCAAAACGACAACAACAAACAAACAAGCAAAACAAAACAAAACTTTTCCTTGAGTACAGGAGATAATAGATAGATAGATTTTGAAAATGTTCTTTTTTTCATATTTTCTTCAAGTTTTTCTTTTTTTTTTGTCGTGCAGCTTGTGGGATCTTAGTTCCCCAGGAAAGAGGTGGTGGTCAGTTGTCTCAGATACTGCTGCTGGATCAAGAAAGTGGAGGACAGAGAATTGACTCTTCTTTCTAGTAACATGGAGTTCATGGTGACTTGGAGAGGAAAAGTTTTTGTGGAGAGGTTGAGTCAATGTGAGATTGGAGTGGATTTAAAAGAGAATGGGAGAGAGACTTCCCTGGTGGTCCAGTGGGTAAGACTCTGGGGTCCCAATGCAGGGGGCCAGGTTTGATCCCTGGTGGGGGAACTAGCTCCTGCATGCTACAATTAGGAATCCACGTGCTGCAACTAAAAGATCCTGCATGCTGCAACGAAGATTCTGTGTGCCACAACTAAGACCCAACGCAGTCTAAATAAATAAATATTTTTTTAAAAAGAGAGAATGGGAGAAAGGGAATTGGAGATAGCAAGTATAGACAATTCTTTTGAAAGTGTTTTGCTTCAAAAGGGAGCAAAGAAATGGGGGAGTATATAACACGTAAAGTGTGGTCAACAGAAGGCCAAAGGTGGAAGAAAAACTGTCTTACTTGTATTCTAATGAGGATGATCTATCAGACAGCAAGAAATGGATGTAGCAGAGAGAGGGGCAAGTTGCTGAGTGATATCCTCGAGTGATGAGAGGGGATGGGATCGAGGGCACGAGCAGAGGGTTGGGCTTTGACAGGACCACAGATGATTCATCTGTAATAGCAGCCAGGAAGCCAGAATGTGGGGGGCTTAGAGATGGATAGATGGATGGGAGGGGGCAGTCTGCGGTGTTTCTCTGCTAATTGCATCAATACCCAGATGAACCTGGAAAGAAGGAAGGAGGTGTTGGAGGTTTGAGGAGAGAGGAGAGGATGTGAAATCACAGGCAAGAAAATTAGGAGAGAAATTAACCTGGGTTAGTATTGTATGATTGCCAAGGGCATTTAAGAAGCCACTTGAGGTTTGTGGTCATGAATTTAAAATGAAAGCAGGCAGTATGATGCCAGCCTCATTTGGCTGGACAGGTGCAGGTGCAAGATGGAATTATCACCACGGCTGCGGGTTTGTCCAGGAAACATTAGGAAGCTAGAGGGGAGATGTTGCTGAGGGTATATGCAAGGGAGAAGGTGCACAGATTGACCATGGAATGTAAACAGTCCTTGATATTATTTTAGTCAAATGTGTCTTTGAACACTTTGTCCTTTTTGGGTCTTGTTCAAAAACTTCTCAATATTTGACTCTAAAATTTCTTAATTTTGCATTTCACATTTGAGTTTTTAAACCACACTATTTGATGTCTATATTGGATTTGGGAGTGCCTTTTCATTAGTATATTATCACAGGCTCCTAAAAGAAGTTTAAAAACATCTGAAAGATTAAAAAATTATTTTAAATATATTTTAAGTTTTAAAATTGAGGTATAACTGACTTGTAAGATTTTGTAAAACACAACTGGGTAACTATCAACCTTGGTTTTCTCTATCACAGTATCTCCCTTTGTGGTGTGTTAGTTTGTTGTATGTCTTTTTTTTTTTTTTGGCCACGCCACGCAGCATGCAAATCTTAGCGTGTGGATCAGAGTTCCCTGACCAGGGACTGAACCCAGGCCCCCTGCAGTGGAGACGCGGAGTCCTAACCACTGGACCGCCAGGGAATTCCCAGTTTGTATGTCTTAACCTCTGCTGGCTATGATCTATGAGCCTGTTGCTTTCATTAGTTTCTTTTTCCTCAATTTTATTCTTAATTATTGGGGCTTAAATTCCTTTCTTGTATTTGTGGTAATCAACTTACCCAAAGTTTTTATGTCTTGGGAGAAAGTCATTTTGTCACCTCTCCCTGGCTTATTAACCCTAGACTCTTTCTTTCACCCTGGGATGAAAATTAATCACATATTACTAGGTCAGATAGGGTAGAAGGTGCTTCAGTGTAAAGATCCGTCTTCGTTTTTCTTGGCTTTCTCTTTCCTCTCCTTGAGTGTAGTAAGAATTTGCTGTTAGTTTGAAGGTAATGGGGCTCTTTTGCAGGTTGGCTAGAAGACCTTTGGCGGGGGGGGATGTGCTCTGGGATAACTCTTATGAAATTTTTATCGTTCAAGAGAATGTGAACATTCTGTCACTTGTGTCTGCTCCTTTTGGGTTTTCTCTATCAGAAAGGCCAAAGGTCCCTTGTAAAAGTTACTGTTAAAAAATGTGTTGAGGGCTTCCCAGGTGGCTCAGTGGTTAAGAATCTGCCTGCCAATGCAGGAGACACGGGTTCGAGCCCTGGTCCGGGAGGATCCCACATGCCGCAGAGCAACTAAGCCCGTGGGCCACAACTCCTGAGCCTGCGCTCTAGAGCCCACAAGCCACAACTACTGAGCCCGCATGCCACAACTACTGAAGCTCGCGCGCCTAGAGCCGGTGCTCCGCAACAAGAGAAGCCACCGCAATGAGAAGCCCGTGCACCGCAACGAAGAGTAGCCCTCGCTCGCCGCAACCAGAGAAAGCCCGCGCACAGGAACGAAGACCCAACACAGCCAAAAAAAAAAAAAAAAAAAAGTTGAATTACTTAGTTGCTAAGGTTCAGTTTTACTCTTCTTCTTTTTATTGATTGATTGACTGATTGATTGGCACAAGCCATTCCAAAAGCATGCTCTGGATGTTAGTCTCATCAGGGAAGCTGCTCTACCACAGTTTCTGGGGTTTTCACCGTGGGACACCCTTCATCCCTGTTCACCCCTCTGCTGCTACTTGCACCCCACAGGGGGCCAGGGACCAGGACAGGACCAGGTCTAAAATGATGAACTGGACCAATTAGGTTTTTCACTCTCAGGAATTTTAAGTAGGAAATACTAAAGTCGTGAGGCAGCCGGCAGAAGCAGCTGTAGCTGATAAGTCATAAGCTCCAGAAAAACCAGAGAATCTGGGAGAGGCCCCGTGAAAGCAGCAATTATGAGGGAGAGCAGACTCTTTGAAGTGAAGAAAAGCTAAACCGTAGAGGGTGAGGAGGTCAGCTGGTGGGAAAGATGAGAATAGTGGGCCACTGATGCTAACGGTGGAGAGAGCTGGGGGTCCTGACCTTCCTGTGGCCCTACTTCTAGTCCCTCCTTTTCCTGATGTCACATGGTTCAGCTTTGCCCGGGCTTCCGTATGGGAACATCTGCACGTAAATCCCCTGTTCCTTGAGATGCTGAGTGAGTCTCCATTCTTTGCAACACAAAGAACAGAACTAAAACGCTCTTTTTAAAAAAATTAATAGACTTTATTTTTTAGAGCAGTTTTAGGTTCACAGCAAAATTGAGCAGAAAGTACAGAGCTCCTATATACCCTTTCACTCCCACCCCAGTTTCCCACGTTATTAACATCTTGCATTAGTGTGGTCCATTTGTTACAATGATGAACCACTATTGATACATTATTATTAACTTCAGTTCAAAGTTTACAATTGAGTTCACTCTGTGTTGCATATTCTGTGGGTGTGTATCCACCCTTATAGTATTTTACAGAATAGTTTTTACTGTCCTAATAGTCCCCTGTATTCCACAGATCCATCCCTCCCTCCTCCATCCCTGGCAACCACTGATCTTTCTACTTCCTTTTCCAGAACCTCTTTTTCAGCATAGTTTTTGCCTTTTGCAGAATGTCATATGGTTGGAATTAAACAGTGTGTATGTAGCCTTTTTTGAGATTGGTTTCTTTCACTTAGTAATGCCTTTAAGGTTCCCCCATGCCTTTTTGTAGCTTGATAGCTTATTTCTTTTTACTGCTGAATAATATTCCATTGAATGGATGTACCCGTTTATTCATTCGCTTATTGAAGGACATCCTGAATGCTTCCACGTTAAAATGCTCTATTTAAGATGGAAAAAGTAAACATAGAAGAATTTATTCTGGAAGTTGGAGTATTAGAAGGAGGCAATTGGGGTTGAGAGGGCCAGGAATGTAGATATTTTGAAATATAGATGCCTTAAGTGTTGAAGAGAGAGAGGCATTAAAATCAGTGCTCCAGACATGTCCAACTTAGACACCAAAGCTGGATGACAGAGGGTGAAGTTTGCTGTTTCTTCTGGGTTATGAGTTACTTGCCTGTTTTCTCTGTGTGTGTATATGCCTTGGATTGAAAAAATGAATTTTGGTGGCATATAGCACCTGCCACATCAATGTTGTAAGACTGAATTCTGGGTCCCCCAAATAATACAGTAGAATCTAAAATATATTTTCTTTGGACTCTTCCTTCCGAGGGCCCCTTTGTGATCCATGCCAGCCTTCTTTGTTCACCATTTAGACAAAACAGGGTTTGTGGATAATTTTCAACTCCCCATTATTATGCCCTTATTCTCCCTAGAAAACTACACCTTCCCTCCAAGGTAAACCTAAGTAATTTACCAATAGATGCAGAGGATATGTTAATCTCGAAATTCAGTTTTCCCCAGGGTGGAATTTGCTGGCTCTTTGGTTCGCTCAGTTAACAGTGGACAGCTGTTTATGGCAGGAAGTGTGGAATGGCACGTCTCACTGAGATGGCAGGGAGACAAAGGAGGAGACAGCTAATGATCAAACTTGGAATTAGGCCAAGACAATGAAAATCAGCATCTCCTCCCCTTCATTCTTTCACAAAGCCCTGTGCGACTTTTCAATCACCGCACGTGGTCAGAAGTCAGATTTGGGGTTTAGATCTCATCCAGAAGGCACCCCTGTGCCCTCGGACAGCACACTGTGACATTGGCTGGCTAAGCGTGACTCAGAGAAGAGCACGCTCCACTGGTCAACAGACCCGCTTCTACTCTGGCTGAAAGAAAATTCATCGAGTCTGGAGTTGAATTGAGAACCTTAATTGCTGTCCACAATTAGTCATGTCCAAACAAAGGAAGAAGGTTTCCGATTTTGATCCTTTTTTTGGGGTGGGGGAAAGGCTGTTTCCCTTTTGCACGTGTTTGCATGCATGACATCTGCCTCCTGCAATTTGCAGTAAGCCCCCAATACTCACCCACTGCTCCATTCCAATTCAGTGCAGGGACTTTCAAAGGCTACCACGGCTTACTTATTTGGCCTGAGGAAGAAGGCTAAGTATAAACCCACTGTGGGTATGTGAGTGCTGAGCGCCTGCAGAGAGGGGCTGCTGTGGGGAGTAAGTAGCCAGCACTGCTGGTGGCTGGACCGAAAGGTGCAGTGGTGGGTGGGGTGAAGCTCTTTATTGGCTGGTATTTGCACTACATAAACTTGGAAGGCAAATTCAAAGAAAATGTCTAGAAACAAGCTTCCGTGTGTTACCAAGCTTGATAAAGTACCGTAGTTTCGCTTAAGGCATTTCAGGGGAAAATAATTTACTTGTTCTAAAGCTTGAGTACTTCTGATGAATTATGAAGGCTAGTTACCGGCCATACGTTCAAATAATTTGAATTTTTTTTTTAATGAGAAAAATTATACATGCTTGATACGAACAGAAAAAAAATTAAAAAGAACAGAGTTGAATGAAGTCAAAAGTCAGTCTCCTGTTCCCTCCTTGCTTTCTGTTTCACGCCTGGTGGATAAGTTTCTAGACATTTTGAAGCAGATACAAATTTGTCCTTTTTAAAAATACAAATGGGGACTTCCGTGGTGGCGCAGTGGTTAAGAATCCGTCTGCCAGTGCAGGGGACACGGGTTCAAGCCCTGGTCCGGGAAGATCCCACATGCCACGGAGCAACTAAGCCCGTGGGCCACAACTACTAAGCCTGCGTTCTAGAGCCTGCGAGCCACAACTACTGAGCCCACGTGCCACAACTACTGAAGCCCGCACGCCTAGAGCCTGTGCTCCTCAACAAGAGAAGCCACTGCAACGAGAAGCCAGCGCACCGCAACAAGGAGTAGCCCCCGCTCAATGCAACTAGAGAAAGCCCGCGCACAGCAATGAAGACCCAATGCAGTCAATAAATAAATAAATAAATTTATAAAAAAACCCAAAACAAATGGAATTATACTTTACATAATTGTTCTGTGACTGGCTTTTTTCATTTAACTCTGAATCCCGGCTACCATTCATTATCAATTCAGATTTACCGCATTCTTCTTGAAACTTGTAAGGTATTCCATTGTATGTTTGTACCATAGTTTATTTAAACATTTTTTGTTGATGGATGTTTGGCTTTCTCCGGGTTTTCACTATAATAAATCATGTTGCAAGCCTTTTTTTTTTTTTTTTTTTCTTGCAAGCCTTTTTGTATGTATCTTTGTACACTTGTGCAAGATTATTTGTAGAACGGCTTTCTAGAAGCAGAGTCGCTGGGTCAGAGGGTATGGGTATTTAACATTTTCACAGATCGTGCCAAATTGTGTTCTAAAAAACGGAACGATTACATTTTTACCAACAGTGCAGCAGAGTGCCTGTTTTCCCATATCCTCATCAATACTTTTGAAGTAAAAAAAAAAAAATTCCTGAGGTGATTTTTTTTTTTTTAATTTTTATTTATTTATTTATGGCTGTGTTGGGTCTTCGTTTCTGTGCGACGGCTCTCTCCAGCTGCGGCAAGTGGGGGCCACTCTTCATCGCGGTGCGCGGGCCTCCCACCATCGCGGCCTCTCCCGTTGCGGAGCACAGGCTCCAGACGCACAGGCTCAGTAGTTGTGGCTCACGGGCCCAGTTGCTCTGTGGTATGTGGGATCTTCCCAGACCAGGGCTCGAACCCGTGTCCCCTGCATTGGCAGGCAGACTCCCAACCACTGCGCCACCAGGGAAGCCTCCTGATTTTAATTTGCCTTTATTTCATTATGAGTATATGTTTATTGAACACATTTTTTTTCTGAGACTCTTTTGTTCATATATTTGTCTGTTTTTCCATTGATTTTTTTTCCAACAGATTTGTGGGAGCCTTTGTATTAAGGAAGTCAGCCCTTTATTATAGGTGTTGAAAATATTTTCCCTCCGTTTGCTTGTTTCTTACACTGCTATGGTGTTTTTTACGCTTTGTAGTGATATAAAATATTTATGCAGCAAAATTTATTGGTATTCTTCCTTTATGACCTCTGGGCTTCCTGTCATGCTTAGAAAAAACTTCCTCAATCCATGATTTGAAAAAGTTTTAGTATTCCTCTAATACTTTTATTGTTTCATTTTTAAAAAATAATAAAATAGCCGACATATACAAAAGAATAAACATAACCTATATGTGGGTTATAAAGGTCAATAATAAAATAACCACTAAACTCAACCTAAGAAATAATGGTTCAGTGGCTTCAATTTTTGCATTAAAAAAATCCATTTATAATTTGGAAGAAGGTAATTAGGAATAATAGGAATCTAGTTAAAAATTTTTTGTTTTTCTGTGTTGCTTTTGTTTTCCCATATAGCTATCTGATTACCCAACATCATTTATTAAATAATCCTTTTTTTTTTGTTCTCCTGGCTTCTTTTAAATAATGGTATTACATCTCTGATGTGACTTCTATATACAAATTAAATTGCTTCTACCTGTAGTAAGATATATAAAACTAACGAAAATCCTTCTTGATGTTTTCAGATTCAGGTAAGTGTTCTCCATGTTCTAAAGCTTGCTAAAAAGAAAATAATGAAACTTTCTCTAATT